>NW_020955286.1:0-351696 GCF_003031625.1 Empidonax traillii | reverse complement strand
AGCTGTAAGGCAGTATTATAGACCTCCTGATGGGGTGTAAGACAGCTGGTGGAGGAAGGAAGATTAAGCTGTAAAAGGACAAAGAAAGCAGTGACAAATGAAAGGGTAGCTGCAAACAAAAGCACAGAATAGCAAATTTTGTAAGATGTGAGCTAAGGAGAATAATAATGTGTCAGTAAAACTCAGTTTAGAGCTAATAATACTGATAACTTCAGGAACTACAAATCAACATCCATTAATTCAAACAATCCAGAGAAGGACAACATTAGTGCCATGTGCAAGCATTTGAAATCTATATGTTTTCCCTAGCCTGTACTTAGTACAAAAAGAAAAAGCAAACAAAAAAAGCCCAAACCCCCTCAAACCAAATAAAGCCAAAAACCCCACCAAATCCAAAAACATTCTCTGCTAAGTAACTTTTTCTCCTGAGACACTGGCTCAGTGTTTCCTGAAATATGAAAGCAGAGTATTTAATTGACATTCAAATCAACTGACAATTTTAGAGATCAAAGAAAAGCTGGTTTACTTACAATCATCAGAGGATAGTCTGCAAGTGAGAGATACTCATACGGCCCCTTCAGTTCTACTGTCACTGTCAAAAGACAATCCAATAACCAAATTGAACAAGAACCAAAAGAAGGAAGCCAGGACTTAAATGATTTTCACTCAAGCATAAAGAAATTACATGTCTTCACGTAGCTTTTAAATCTAACTTGCACTTCAATAAAGAAAGTTAAGGCTTAAAAGACACTCAGCTAAATGCATGCAATTAAAATTACACGCTCCATTACCAACTAACTCATGTCAGTACTTAAAAGTAATTTTTGCTGGAGATTCACGCGTAACAAGAAAAACTCAGAAGCATGTGTAAGTTCACTACTTTAGGGGATTTTCGAACTTCTCTGAAGTTTGAATAGGTTATCAATGCATGGTTAGATATCCTATAATACAATTTCAAGGCAACAATTACGATCTTAGCGCTCTACATGTTTTGAGCTTATAAACATAAATCACTATATTGGTCTGCACATTTTTTAAACAAAACACCAAGCCTCAAAATTGAAATGCTTGTGATTACTCTTTATTTCCATCAGTAAACAGACAGAACAATGGTCTTAGGATCTTCAAGACACTAGCGTGCACCTATTTTCTTATGATAAGAAAGAGCTGTAGCAATACCTATGTGAAGTGATAGTGTCTTATAAAATTGAACCATAGGGTATATATTAAAAGTACCTTAGAATACACTTAGACTGGTAATACATAAAAATGGTGCTGTATATTTGTACTTCTGTATAGACAGCTATCTTACTTGTAAAGAGCTTATTTTGATATGAGGAAGGTGTTGTCCTCTCCATTCTTTTAACTCTGGTAATAGAATCCTTTGCAGTTGTACTTCCAATTTGCACAATAAATATATATGGCCCATCTCGCCAAGTTTTGATAACAGCATTCATTGCCTGAAAATAAAACATCTAAATGTAAACACTGCACAGTGAGAAGACAAGGAAAAGACTGAAGTAGACTAGCCATACATGGATGATATCTTCCATGTAAATATAAAGTTTACCTCTTGTGAGACCTAAAACTTGTTAATAAATATTTGATATGTAAATTTTATATGTATTTATTAGACATAATACTTAAAATATAGTCGTTTGAATGCAGAAGAATCCTCAAGGACTTGGGACATGACCACAGCTTTTTTTTTGCAAATTTGCAAATTTAATACTGGGTTATTGCAAGAGTACTCAAAGGTTCTGCAAAAGCTACAAAGAACTCAGGAGAGCACCCCAATTCTTCTTTTCAGACTAGAAGCACTAGGCCATCACTGAGATAAGTATTTCCTGCTGCAATCAACTGCTTGGGAACTGCACAGCTACATATAACTCAGCTTCCTGGTGAAGGCTGAATTTTACAGTGTAAGATAGAAGAGGTAGTTGAGACATTTCCATAGTAGTCATTTCCTATGGACACTACTACTGCAGTCCCTGCAGCAGCTCTCAAACCTGTAAGACTCAAATCCTGCCAATAAACTAACAGAGTAAGCTTGTCCACATAAATATGTGCACCATAAAACATATCAGAGATTTCTTTGATTTCTAGCATACAAAAGTGTTAATTCCACAACTGAAGAAGTTCTATCTATCTCAGATACTGCAATATTTACCAGGAGCTTTAAAGTAAAAACTAAGACTATCTACATGTATGCCACTCCACGGAACTGCCACAAAGACTTGTTTTTATAACAGCCTCCCCAGAGAATGCATTTATTAAGAGCACGCATTTCTTTTAAGAAACCTCCTGACTACAAGACCTACAAGACTACAAGACCTTCTATGATACTAAAGCCAACAGAATATTATGTATTAAAAAAACCAAGTTTCTGCCAATATTGAATGAAAAGAAAACTTATTTAGAAACACAGTAAACTCAAAATAAAATGGATATATTTATGTACACCAATTTTGCCTTTAAGATATCTCTATCTCTTGCTGCATTGATTCCTTATTTCACAACTGCACACACAGCTATTTATGTTTTAGCTTTAAAGTGAATGGCCTCTAATTACACAAAGAGTTAAATACGTTTTCTGTCTTGGCATCCAGGACAATCAACCTGATGCTATTCTGACAATTGTTCCTCCTTGAGTCTTGAACATAATATGTAATAAAAATACTAACAGATTTGAAAATCAGGAGTAATCAGTCAACAGGTACAATGTTTTTAAAAAACTGACTAAGGACAAAACCCAATGTATTCGGTAAGAATCAGTCACCACTTAAAACCGGCATTTTCAATTATTATTTTAAATTACAATGGAAAAAGAAAATTATTTGTTAATTCATACCATCAGTTTGAATGGTATGAGTTCTGTATTTCACATACAGAAAAAGCAGTTACTCTGTTTCTATTTTTCTGTTTTCTGGTTTTCCACACAGCACTACCCAGTTTCAAGCTAAAATATTCCAGGTGTCAAAAAAATCCCATAGAATATGCTACCAATAATTTCTTGGTATACAAATAAATATAAATACAAATAAATATAAATTTAAAAACCAAAACAAAACAAATAAGACCACTGGATTACAAGCCATGTTTAAATTCAGTATACATACAGTTTTATCGGTCACCATTGTGTGATTTCCTGTGTTCTCCTTCTTATCTTTCAAGCCCTTAGGGAAACAAAAAAACATATCAGAGAAAAATGGATAAATCAATATGCCAAAACTATCTCTTCTGTGACTATACTCACTCATTAGAAGAAAAGAAAAATTACCTCTTGTTTCTCAGGGGAGAGAGGTTCTGGATGAACAAATTCTTTATAGAAAATCTGCAAGATACAAGAAAGGTACAGCATTTATAGACACTTAAACATTTAAAGGCACTTTACACATTAACATGGCCTTACCAGAACAGCTTCCACTAAATTTGATTATTCTCTGAACAGCTGTATTAGAGACCTTTCATTTTGATAAATCAACTGTCCATTTGTGGAGGGAGTCTGCAATATTTAGATTAATACTTTGTCATTTGAGAGTTGCTTTTCCTCCCCTCAGACAACAGGTACCTATTTTTAGAACCCACAGACATGACAGTAGTGAAGTTAATTTTATTTTCCAAATATGTATCTGTTGGGTATGCCCATTACTAGATGAAGTCTACACAGACAGAAACAGGATTTTGAGATTTCTGCCTTAATCTACAAAGTAAAAAGTTCCTAGATCAGTGAGTGCCTATTAGAGATCCAGATTTTACCAACTCTTTTGAACTATGGTGACTCAAAATCTAGTGAAACAGCTATACCACAAGAGAAAACCTAAACAGTAAAAAGAAATTTCTGTGAATCTTTATAAATTAGTATCTGAGAGGAATATACTTTGTTAGAAATTCAGTAGACTTTTCAAAGGACTTGGATAATAATTCACTTAAAGACTTTTAAAACCCTTATTTCACAAACCTGAACACTCAGTTAAGATGCCCAAATTCATACTACACAGCTAAACCCACAAGATCTCTTTTATAAAATCCAGTAAAACTAGACTGACACTTCTCATATTATTAAACATAAAAAGCAGGCAGCATACAATTTTTTCTTTCTTTTTAAAAACCCTTCAAGCTATCTTCGCACATCAGAGGAACTACAGGCATTGCAAAGAGATTATTAAAAACCCTTTTCAAGTCACCTTTAGTCATGTCTTTTTTCTCAATAAAAAGAGGAAACAAAAAAAAAAACCCAAACAACAAAACAACCGAAACCACCAAAAAACAACTCACAACACTAAGTTCAATAGTTATGGGGCATTTCCCAGTATTCTCTATCCACAAACTTTTGTCCAAATCAGGAATGGCTGAACACAGATGCAACACTCCACAATTTGCCTTGAGTTCTTAAGTACACCACTAAAGAAAGACACCATGTTACACTGCCATTGTCATCAGCAGGATCGCACAGCTTCGCCTGCCGATGTACAGTCAGCGCACGGCTGACACCTGCACTTGGCTCCCGGTGCTAATTTTGCATTGTCTTCTCACTTCCACTTGATTGTTTCAAACTAGCACTACTATTTCTCAGTTTTAACCTGCTATCAGTGCTTAAGTAATTAATTTATCAACATTCATTTCCATTATTCTAAATTAACATTATATGAGCAATAAATGCCAATCCTTTATTGACCCAAATTTAGCGGGATCTTTAATCTTTACTCTGCTGCCACTTGTACTCAACTAGCAGAAGCCTCCTGTAAATGAAACAAATTCAGAACAAAAAACCACAAAGAAGCATTGAACAGTGGTTTGGTTGGGTTTTTTTCCACCACAGTGAGCCAGATGTTGAATAGCAAGCCAGAAGTAAAGCAAAATTAAGAAGTCACCATCACAGCTGGGTTGTCATAAACAGATAAAAAGCGGTACCTCCCAACCTACAGTGACACTTAGATAGGTTGCTAACACATCTAACAAGAATTACCACTTTCTCTATAGACTGTATGAGACAACAGACCAAACTGTGAAATTTCTATGCATACCTGAGGCCTGAAGAGCTCAGAGCAGTTTGGAAAGAGAAGAGAAGCAGTGGCATAGTATCCCGACCAACCCGGATGCTCTTCAGCTGTGGTCCCAAAATAGTTATCTGCTTGTTCATCCTGCCAAACATAGAGTAGAACTTAAGTTAGCATCCAATATTTCAAATAGTTTATCTAAGTAGACAGGTGCAAGACCTGGAGAGCTTCACTCTGCACACACTCTTGAACCAAATTTAATAGAATAAAAGCCATCATGACCACACAAGACTATAAAAATGATGGCATCGAGACTCTGAGTAAGAATTAATACAGTGGAGGTGCAGCAGCCAGCATAAATTTCAGTCTACATAAACAAACTCTACATTATTATATTAAAGATTTAAGACTCAGTCTTGCGCTAGATCAGCAATTATAACTGTCATAATTAATATTTAAAACAAATAAGGAAAAGTACAAGCCATATAAAGCACAATTGTATTCTACCACATTTGATAGAAACACTACACATTCATACAAATTGCTAATATTTACAATGTGCGTACATAAAGAACAGGATTTAGATTAAATATGAAAATACTTATTTTTTTCTATTCACTGTCATTAAGCATTGTTGTAAGTATTTTCAACTAGCATACACCCACACACTTTAGTTTAGTCAATATAGTTATTTAAGCTCCTGGGTTTAGAACAATTCTGACACACACTTTCACCTTACCCAAAACCCAAGAAAAGTTAGCAATTGCAGCAAGCTGTTGATCAATTCCATTCCAGAAATTTGTTATCTTCCAATGGAAGAACGTGTCTTTTAGGCTCAAATTGCAGTGTGAACGCAAGAGCAACATCTCCAATTGCCTCCCCACCAGATTTGCTTCCTCTGAAAAAAATCTAACCTATGTTTTTCCATTCAATTCTTACCCCGAAGTTGAAGACTTCATTGTAGCAGTCAGAATATCTTAAGTACCAAGTAACATTGAAACCTAAGGAGGGATCACAAGCTTTTTCATCGCCTTCAACTAAAAAAGAAAAAAAAAACACAACACCAGATAAGAACATGTAAGACACCACCTACCTTCCATGCTTTTCCTTCCAATCTGTGCAAAACTATCATAATTACATTTTAAACGTGAAACTGTAAGCAAAACAATAGAAAAACATTTTCTTCAAGTAACCCATTACTGATCAGTGATAAAAGCAAGCACAGAATTCCTCCATAGCATCATACAATTCTATTAAAGAACTGAAGATCATTTGGAAACTTTCTGTTCTGAAGACAATCAGGGATGTTTCTGCAACTGCAAATACCAAGAGAACAGCAGTGACTCTCAGTGATTACAACACAAAAAAAAAGGGCCTCCCTTTCAGAGACAGGGGACATACACACCAAATGGAGAGAGCTAGGAACAGGATAATAGTAAGAGCAATTTGCAGAAAAAAATTAAATATATCAATACCATCACCAAGAAAATAAATTAAAAGGTAAGATTTTGCGAGTCAACATCCACTTCCCCCAAAAGACAAACAGCCATCTATACATTAACTCTCGTGCCGACGCTGCAATGCTACCTAAACTAGCAATAAAACAACTTTCCACTTTGATTCATTAGAGAACAACATGCACAAAAAGTGAAACCCAAGACCTTACCCTGGTCAGGAAAATGTGTTTCTATGTTTCAAATTAAATTAGAACCTGATGAAAATAATTTGACATAAGAAGGAAAGCTTCACCCTTAAAAAAATGAGCAGCGATTATTCTGGAAGAGCCATTTAAATGATTATGTTTGCATTTTCCCAGTCAACAGATGGCAAAAGTCATGTGAGTTAACACCACGTTTGCAGGGGCTAAGAAGTTCCCACAACTTTACAGGCACGTTCACCTCAGACTTTGTTACATGTACACTTTTAATGAATGTTCCCATACTGACCACTGCAGGTAAAAAATGCAATTAGAAGAAAGATGCTGCCATGGAATCTTAATTGACTAATCCCACTTTAAACCTCATGACTACTAAAGCATGTATATGTTCAGCTAAGAACTCAACAACAGTTCCTAATAGCAAAGGTTTAAGGAAAAATTACTGAAAAATAAGAGCGTCCTTACGACACCCTCTAGTAAGCACAAAAACAAGGCATGCATGTTCCTCATTGCCCTAGATGTTGCAGAGGGCACCACAGAGAAACTAAAAGATAACACAAGCATTGCAGTGACATGGGCAGATGGCAAATTCTTTGATGACGACGGCTCGTTCAATAAAATTGATCAAATGAAGAACATATAAAAACAGCTAGAAAAATATTCAGAAACACCTTTTAAATACCTTTCAAATACCTTTCCATCTATTAAAAATAAAAAAGCAACTACATATTCAGCGGTAGTACCTGCTAAAGGTAAAACAGGTCAGGACTAGAACAATCCACAATATCTGCAAATATCAAAATTACAGAAACCTTGAAAAGGAAGTACTCTAAGACAGGAGAAGCATCCATGGCATTTACTGAATTCAGCAACATGGAAATCTAAGTTCCTCAGCCTTCAGAAAAAAGCCAGCAACATTCAACTTGAATGCAGTCTTTGTGCTCATTTACAGAGAGCAGGATTTCTACCATGATCCGAAACAAGAAACCAAATGCCTTCTAGAATAAATAGCACTTCAGAAAAGTAGTAGATAAAAATAAATTCGTTATTGACAACACTAAATGCCAGCAGCAGTCTTACCAGCCAGAAGCAGAAAGAATCAGACACTAATACAGGTCACACATACCAAAATTAAAAAAAAAAAAAATAGAAGAGATAAAAAAGGGGCAGTGGAAAAGGAGATGCAGGTGCTCACCAAAACCATGAACAACTCATAAGCAATCACATTTGACAAGAAGGGTCATACTGTCCACATAAACATCACACAGCAGATGGAAGACGCAACAGACACCAAACAAAAGGAAACCAGTTTCCACAGATACATGGGCAGAAAAGAAAAAATATGCAAAGCTAAAGCTTCCCAGGATCACATGCAGTTTAAATATCATCAAGGCTGAGAAACTGAGTAAGTTCACAGCCTTTGTTCCTTCCTCTTTCTGTGATTCATTATCCAAATTCATGTAAATCTTTTAATCACACTTGTATGTAAAACAGGTGTCTTCACTGAAGAATTTTAAGGCCTGTTTAAAGGCTGCAAGCACAGTGTAGTTCAGTAGCACAGTACAGTTCAAGTCAAGGGATCAAATTCTAACGCCAGATCTGCCGTTTAACAAACAAATTTCATGCCTTAGTTCCTTCTCGTGGTTATTTCAGCAGGATTAGACTTACCACATACTTCACTGCAAGGACTCACATCTCAGATGCCCTGTTACTAACAGTACACTATTTCCATTAAGCTTTAGGAAGGAACCTAAAACCTACCAAAGCTCCAAATGCCCTTTCAAACTCCCTCCTTCTCCCCAAGAAGCAGATTCCTACCTGTTGATCCTGCAGCTGTAAACTGGCAATTGTCTCACTGCAAGAAACAAACCTTAGCATTTGAGCTACACTTGACAAGTGGGAAAGCCCTGACATGACAAGTCTTCACTAACAACCACTCAAATACTAGCCTCCTGTTTCAGATTAATGTGGAATCAATGAAGGCACTTAAACTCTATTTGAAGAAGAGCAGGTATTGGAAATTAAAACTAAAAAACAGTTAAGGTAAGCACTAAACATAACAGCACAGCAACATGCTTCACCAAGAAGCCTTAGCTAAACCCCACAATACCTTCATTTTCTCAGTTAAAAAGAATACAATCACTGCACCAACTAAATTTTGACATGATACAGGCACATATTCCATTCACTGTCTCTTACGGGATTTTCACTTCCCCACTTGACACAAGTGCAGAAGGGCATTCACAGGCACTGTACCTGTGTAAGCACCCAATCAGCAGACGGAGTCCAAACAGCTTCCTCCTCCCACCCCAACGATAAGAACTGGTGCAGACCAGCTTCCCCCTCCATGGTGCAAACAACCCCTCAAAGTGCTCAAAGCACATGGCAAAGATTCCAAGCTTTTCAAAGTCAGCTAGTCACTTCCCCAATTCAACTACATCATCTTACTGCCACCTAAATGCTGTGCTCATGTTCACAGGTAAGAGGGTATTTCACAGAAATTCTCCCTTGAGCAGTAACCTACATAACCCATTGACCTGGCCCGATCAGCAAAGGGCAAAATGCAGAAAAAACAGAAAGGCTGCAAACATGTTTGCTCTGTAGCACACTCACACACTGAGATCAGGAGAAGAAAACACCTCTCAGGAGAGCTCTGCCATAATGTGCAACATTCCCTTACCACTCCCAGATGCACTCAGCTAAAAAGGTACAAGTCCTCAACAAGCATTGCCTCCTGTACACTGGCATCAGTCACTCTGCAATACAAACAGCCCCTGTCCCAGTCAGCACCAGATCTCCCAGCCAGAGGAACTCAGCAAGTCTTTCAAAAGGAAAAGCACACCTCACAGTACAGCTCACCACATCCCACACCTGATTACCCACTATCTGAAAATAAGTGGTGTTCCTATTACCCATCTTACCCTCTCTACAGAGGGCCTGAAGAGCCATTCATTTCTGCCCCAGCCTAAACAGATCACAACTGGGAAGCTTCAAGGCTCTTAACAGACCTAATCACATCAGAGTTATGGCTTTCATAAAGTGCTAGAGGAGCTGTCATGGCAGCCAGTGCAGTTAAACACTTCACTGTGTTTTAAGTCCCAAATGTTAAAAGTAGGAGGAGTGTCAAAAAGCAGAAAAGGCAGGTTAATCCCTTATAACCACTTACATCTCAGGAAAATGGTGGTGTTGCTGAAGAGAATTTTCCCAAAGTTAAACTTCTTCCCCTGCAAAGGAACAAAACCATAAAAGAAATTAGCAAGCTTAATGTCACTGAGCTTAAGTAAACATAATCTTCCATTCTGAGTTTTAAGTCAATACAGCAGTGAAAGCAAATGCCAAATCTGGAGCCAGACTTACTGGACTTTCCAGTCATGCTTCACCACCCCTTCAACATACTCTTAAAAGATGCTTCGAGAGGCTTGGGGCTTTTTATTGTGCATATTGAATTAATTTCACATTGACATTTGTTGAAACGATTACTAATTTCTTGCTGATGAGGCACTCTGGACTATTCAACAAGAAAAATTTTAGTTATAAGAACCAACGGGAGCATTCGCCGTGATCCTTCAGTTTTGTTCCCGAAGCTCAAGGGTCTCAGAGAAAGCATACATTACTCCCACCGCCAGGTAAAGGCAGATCTAATATGAGGCAAAACAACTTTCCCCCGCACAACTTCAAGCACACACGGTTTGTCAGAAGTGCCGAAATTCCCTTCGCCTTCCCTAAGGCCCGCACCTCTCTCGGTCCCGCTCTTCCGACGCCAGGCCCCGCCGGTGCGGGCCGCCAGCACGGCCGCAGGGCGCCTTCTCCCCGCACAGGCTCCCCCGACACTGGGCACCAGCCGGGGAGACACTCCCGCTTTCCTTCCCTCCTTCCTTCCCTCCCTCCCTGGCGCCTCACGGCTTTCGCAGTGGCCGCGCTCCCTCCCCTGCCCATCGGATTATTCCCCGCACAAGCAGTCTCTCCCCACCGCCACGACCGACCCGCCTCAGAGGGCTCCAGGTTGGCAGCGGGGAAAGAGGCAGCCACAGCCCCGAGCCCGAGCACCAGCTCCGGCTGCGGTCAGGCTCCACAGAGGCGCGGCCCGGGCAGGGACGCCCTCGGCCGCCGCCCTCTGCCCGAGGAGGACGCGCGGAGCGGCCACGGCCTCCTGCCCCTGCCCCCGCACACGTTCGCCCCGACCGCCGCCACACCGCCCGGCCCGGCGGCTGCGGGGCCCGGCCGCGCTCCCCGCACTCACCAGGAGCACCGGCAGCCGCCATTTGGAGCGCTGCCCGGCGCCCGCCGCGCCCGCCAGCAGCAGCACCGCCAGCAGCCGCAGCAGGACGGCTCCGGGCCGCCGCCGCCCCCCGCAACGCGGCGCCGCCGCCATCCCGCCGTACGGAGGCCGCCGCGCTGGCCGCGCCTCTTCCGCTCCTCACCGGGGACGCGGCGGCCGTGGGTCGGCAGGAGCGGCGCTGGGCGGAGCCGCTCCCGCCTCGGCCCGGGCTGTCACCGCCCCCGAGTGTCACTCCCTGACGGGGCCGCGTGCGGGGCTCGCAGTGCTCCCCGGCTGCCGGCCCTGCCACCTGGCAGCCCTCCGCGTCCTGCTGCCGCCGGCGGGCTGTCTGTCACCCCCTCTCTCCGCGGGGGTCGCTCGGAGCAGCCCCGCTATGGAGGCGGCCACGCCGGGGGAAGTCAGGTAACGCTGCCTGGTAGGGGTTCCTTGTCCGACCCTCTCGCTCCCCCGGTGTTGCCGGGCTGGCTCCCCTGGTTTGTGCGGAGAGCGGGCCCGGCCCTAGCAAGTGTGCCGGGGGTGAGGGGCGGGCGAGCGGGGCCGTGGCGGTGCTGTCCCCGCCGCCCTGCCCGGCCAAACCTCCCCGGGCCCTGGCCTCAGAGCGGGACAGCGAGCGGCGTAGTCGGGGCTGCACCGCTGGAAGGTGTGCGGGCTGCAGGGTTTTAAATGCGACAGCAAAGTCCCACGGACCTGGAGAAACACCTGAAAGGACATATGTGTCTTCAGGCAAAAATGGGAAGGGCTAAATTGTCTAAATATATAGGTACTGTGATATCTTCAGTAATAATCCAGGATCTGTAATTGTGACTGAATCAACAGCTGCCGCCTGAATTTTCTATGTTGCATGTATATAATTAGTAAGTATTCTCTAAGCATCAGTGCTTTGTCTGTCAGAACTAATACCTTATTATCTTTCCTCTGTGTCTGAACTTAGCATGATCTGGAAAGTATTTTGATGATAGACACTACTGGCAGCCGATTTTTTTCAGGCAGCCCAAAAATTTACTGTTATCTGATAGATCTAAAAGTTACCCCAAACCTAGAGATAACATAGTGCTGTCAGCAGGGCCATCAGAAGCCTCCCTCCCTTGTCGGTCCCACTGAAAGTAGAAAAGGAGGGTGCAGGGTTTCTTCTTTTCTACCAGTACTGCCTATGTCTCCATTCTTATTACTAGAACATAATAATTAGCTGTAATAACTGCAGAGAGAGGTCTGGCTTCAAAATGCAAATCCCCAAGAATTCAGTCATGCTGAAATTCAGCTCCATTAGTCCTAGATTCACTAATTTCTTAAAGTTTCAAAGTTTAAAAGGAAATGGTTCAGCATGGAACTAGACGTTTAAGAAGTTCTTCCCATATCCAAACACAGTAGTTCAAATTCCAACACATTTTATGTTGGACCAGAGTTTTCTGCATTGTCTTTAATCCTGACTGCTCTTCAGGAGGACCCCTGACATCTCATCATTCAGCAGGTGTTTGGTGAACATAAGTAAACTCTTCATCTGCTCTTTCTAGTGTACAAGATGAGGCTGTGGACAAAAGCACCTTTAAGAAATGCAATCAGATTGCTTTTTACAGGTAAGGAGAATTGTAGCGTAGAGTGGTGGTTATTTTTAAACTAGTAATATTAAAAGATGTGGGAAGTAGTTACACATTGATCCTTAGCCACAACAAGTCTGCTGTTTTCAGAATTTATCTTTTAAAGTCAGCATTCCACTCACCTGTCAGCATACAATAATCACTATATTTAAAACGTGTAATCTTACATCCAAAATGTCTTCTTTAAAAATTCAAAAGAATCAGTCCTCTCATCTGACTAAGCCCCAGCGGTATTTTAACTATAGTTCCACTCAGACGCAGGTTGTTTTCTTGATGTGGATGTTTTTTTGACTATCTGTAGTTCAAAACAGCAACACACTCAGTAGAAACCATTAGTCTGTGACAATAGCATATGTGATTACAGTCCTGTTGAGCAGAATTGAGTGTCAAATCTAAAGTCTAGTTCACTAGTCTCTTAAAGCTAACCTTATGTTAAGTCATCTTTCTTATCCCATTTCTAACTGTGATACCTCTCCTCAACTTTTTTTACCTCCTATCCTCTATTGTCTTCTATCCTGTGCTGCCTGACTGAAAGGAATGATTTCCCAGTGTTACACCAATTAGTCACTGACATACTGGGTTACAGCCTCAGATATTCATATCTGTCCTGCAGGAAATTATGTTCAGAAAACAAAACAAAACAAAGACATTTTTTCAGTGGGAACATGGCTCCTTTTCACACCACAGCTTTCTAGAAAGTCACCGTTTAACATAAGACCTCTAATTTCCCAGGAGGAATTTGCTACACATTGATAAGTATCAGATCCTGCCTTTGCTCTGGTTTTAAAAGAAATCCTTTAACTGATTGCTCACATCTTTGTTCCTGTTTGCAAAGAAATTAAATTAGTTTACTACTGCAGAAGCTTCTTTTTAAGATACTTATCTTCAAATAGTTCATAAAACCTGGGCTTGGCAAGGAGCATTCAACAAACAGCTGAAAGAGCCTCTGTTTCAGGGTTTCTTCCTAAAAACATTACTGGGGCCAAAACCCACAGTCAAATCTCTGTAGTAAGCAGACTTGTTGAAAAACAATTTCCTCGGTCTGTATTCAGGAGGTTACAATTACAAACATACACTGCTTCATCACCACAGAATGTAAAAGCTCTTCACCAGGGTTGCCAAGATATATGACAGAAAATGAAAAACAGATTATTGAGCTAAAATTTCTGGGACCAATGAAAGAACAGTTACTGTGGAGCTAAGAATTTAATTGGACACATTAATTAAGACTACCATTGTTTATAAAAAACCTATAGAATGGTGATGGGTGACCAAACCCCTGTAACATCTCATTCATAAACATTTATATGTGCTCAGAACTATATTCCTTTTTTTTTTCGAACTTGAAGTGTTGATAATTGTATTGGAAAAAATTCAAGACAAAAATATTAAGTAAACATTTCTACCAATACTATGTCCCTCTATGTGACATAAACTACAAGAATTAGAGAGACCAAAAATAATTTTCTCTCTTGACAGGCGTCAGAAACTTTTATGTCCTGGAAAATCCTCGTATCAAGCATTGTTGGATTCAGTCACGTTAAGTGATGAGAAGGTCAAATTCCAAATTATTCATGAGGAGAATAAGGTGAGATCCCACCTTAAATAAGAGGGTGCTTACAGAAAGAGCAGTAAATATTATCAACAAGATTGATAATATTTGCAGGTTTTAAGATTCTTCAGTGATAGATATTTAAGATATAATGCAAACTATCAGCCTAATATGTCCTTACTAGTCAGTATTTATTTGACAGCTTGAGGCTATGCCAGAGAAAGAAGTATTTTAAGGAACTTAAAAAAAAATGTAATGGCTTTATGAAAAATGTGAATAGAACTCTTTGTAGTTGAAAAATGGTTTTAATTCAGAGTTTTCTCCACTATTTCAAAATAATAAATTCTTTTTCTATAATGGAATAAGAGGACATATATTCCAGCACCTCCTAACCATACCTTAGTATTCCTGTGTTTTCTCAAAGGCAGTTTTTTGGAACAAAGAAGTCATCTTTGCATTTAAGATGACAAACAGGAAGAGGTGGGCCTTCTATTTCTTTAATTTAACAGCACAGCAGCTGACACATTTACCCAGGGAACAGGAAACCTAACCCATGCTCCAATCATCAAAGTCTGAAACTACAAGTCACTTCCATGCTCTAATCATCACACTATGTAGATGCTCTTCATAAAGGTATTTTCTCTCTCTCTTGATAATCCTAAACTTCTTTGCAGTCAGCATAGAAAAATGAGCCTATTTTTTTATCTAGATTTCAAGGAATATGAAAGATTGAAGACTCTGTGGCTTCCTAGACTGTCTGGGGGTTTATACAAAGATAGCATAATGTAAAATATGTCCTAGGAAGCAGTGCCTGGAACTCCAAATGAATCTTTTCTGTCTTACCTACTTTTCTTCTGGTTTTATGGCTCTTGCGTGCTTTCATGCCTTTGAAGAGCAGGACTGATTGGCTTCCACATAATGGGAAAAGATAACAGGCTAAAATTCTTCAGCCAGTTTTGTGTCTTAAAGGAAGAGAGATTAAGGGGAAAAAAAAAAAACCACATAAAAAATCAGACTTGTGGTGTCAGGATCCTCTGTGGAAGAAAAGTGAGTAATTTTTCTAGAACAGAGTCCAGATCCCTGAAGTAAAAAATAGCAAATTACAGTGAGTAGAGCACTATGAGCACATTTTCTTTGTGTCTTTCTGACACAGCTGATTAGTGTCAGCACTGTGCATACTAGTGAAGACAGAGCACTGGTGTTTTTGCAAAAAGTCCACATCTCAGGATTTTACCACCCTTACATCAACAGCATAGTAGTGAAATTGTACCAACTTAGAGATTAGTGTACTCTGCTGCTGTTTTCCATGTTGCTTCTGGGGAGAGAGCTATATGCACTTTGAAGATAAAGAGCTCACTTAAAAAACATTGCTTCTTCGAAGGGGTGAAGTAGATTTAGCTGGTGTAAATTCATGTGGATAATGATTTTTACTCAACAGTGCTAAAGCACATTAAATCAGAAAGCAGGCATGTTTGCTTTTTCCAGACAGTAAGTGTTTGGTGATGTTGTGTTAAAAAATAAATTGGTATTTTTTATCCCTACCAGTTTATTTATTTGTTTGCTCCCAGGTTCTTCTACAAGTAGAAATTTATGAAATAGAAGGCAATATTTTCAGGCTTAAAATTGATGAGGCTTCTCCTCTCAGAGCAAGATACAAAGTTCCTGATGTTCTTATAAAGGAACCTACCACCCAGAGGTAAGTGATGGGAAGATGATTTAACTTACACAGCTTCATTTGCAAGTGTTTTTCTTGGTCCCCTGTTTATGCAAAAGTACAGTTGTCTCTCTACAATACCAAGTTGTTAGAAGAATCAAAAATAAAAATGCACGTGGTTAATTTACTTTCAAAAATTCGTGTTAAATACATAGGAGGAAGTTTTGTCCTACACAAAAGAAACCTGAGGCTATTTGACCCAATCAGAAAATAGCGTACTTGCTACAATGTATAGTTTTTACCGAAAGCATTATGTGTTAATGTGACAGGAATACAAGGTCTGGATAGTTTTCACAGCAGTTCTGTAGCCACTTCTTGCACTGTGCAGTGAGTCCCGAGCACAGCATGTATTTCTGGCATTCTTTGCCTCAGCGTTAGCCTTGAGGTTTGTGTAATGCATGCAGATATTCTTAGTCCATCTTTTGTTTCAAATTGTTATTTAGTTACAGTGGATTTTACCTGTTGCTGTTGTTGCTTTTCATTTGCCAGACTGTTCATATCCCACAAGGAGGCAGGTATTTTGGTGCTGTCAAGTGCTAATGGGGACTACAAACTTCAAGTCTCAGCAAACCCCTTCCAGGTTGAGCTGCAGTCCAAGGGTGAGACTGTCATGAGCATGAATTCCAATGGGTTGTTATATTTTGAGCACCTACAGCCACCTCCCAGTGACAGGTACAGTATCTGTTTATTACATCATCCTGTGTACTGCTTGTGCTGTAGCTGAAGATAATTCTATGGAATTGCAGTTTCTGAAAGCTCTTACGTGTTAAATTCTGTATTCTCTTTTACTTCATAAGTATACTAAGTATATGGTGAAGTTTTAATAAATTCTGGACCAACTAGCTGCAGACTGTTTTAATCCCTTGCAGCAGCCATGTGCAAAATGCTAACCTTATGGTAGTATGATGAGGTTATTACTTTCACCTTTTTTATTACTAAACTTACTCTTTAGGTAAGTTTTATTCACTCTATAAGCTCTTGAAGTCAAGTTTTATTCAACTTACAATGTGCCATGTAGCTGCAAGATTCTACAGGTCAAACACACTGCAGAGTGCTAAAAGGATGAGAAACCACAGTGCAGGACATGTCATGACTAGAAAAAGAGCATAGCAAGTGTATCTGCTATTGAGCATTATTCCAAAACCAGAATGATAAAGAAGTGAGGATCTGGGTGGGTAAAATGCTGACACAGATAGAAATAAACATGAAAGACCAAGAAGTCAACCTAACTCGAATATTGAGTGAAGGTTATTTTAAGGCATTGAATATTAAAATTATTGGCAAGTTAAAGCTCTCAGGTATAAAATCAATTTTCAGAATAGTCAAGCACCAAAACCAAAAGCCATACATAGTGCTATTTGAATTTTCTGTTTAAAATCCTTGCTTACGTTAACAATAAACTGATTATTTCCATGTATTTATGTTCACTAGAAAACCTACAGCACAAAATGAGGAGGCAGCAAGTGATTACTTTGAGGTAACTCATACTTATTGCAATCACAGCATAAATGTCTTGTAAAAAAAGAAATTAAAATCACATTTTTATTTCACCTGGTACTACATTTACAAATACAATCTAACCACTTTCCAGTGAAATTAAAAAAGGACCTGGTATGCTTATTGAGGTATTTTGTAAATTCATAGTTGAATGAAGATTGATGTGTTTTAACAAGTCTGTAGAAGGCATCAGTCAGCTAGATCTAGCACAAAAATGTTTCTTTCCATGACCTTTTTATTAATAATTTCTTTCTCTTTTGTTCTCTTATTTGATTCGGAGTAGATACGTAAAAGGGACTTTTGTGGTTATATTCGGTCATTTTCAAATTCCCTGTTTGTTGCAAAGAGAGTTTCAAAAGAACAGTCAAAAACTATACCTCCAAAACTATACCTCCACATATGTTCAGGCTTAATACAGATGTAAGATTCTCTCTGAAAAAAAGACCAGGTCCTGGCAGTGCATAGAGTGCACACTGCACTTTTCCCAAGAGGCTGAGTTATGTCCAGGATATAATTTTAGACTTCTGTAGAGCAGATGGCTGCTTATCCTGCTATCCTGTTATAAATGGCAGGAGCTGAGCATTTATGGTATTTATCACATTTATGGCTGAGCTCTGAGTTCTGCCAGGGAAGTCACACAGCTGCAAGAGGCCATGCTTATTCTGGGATGAATGTAGAAAACTAGGAAACATGCTACAAAAAGTGGAAATTCTAGGACAATGAATGACAGGACACAAAAAGGCTAGAAGTATCAGTTATACACACAGGACTCCAGAGTGTCTGGAGAGTTTTTTTGTTATCTGACCTTTACTGTTTGGGGGAGTAGGTTGGTTTGTGTTTGTACAGATTTTCCTGTTTGGTTCTTTCCATGCAGTTTTGCATTTCAGAAGAAATGCATTTTGTACAGTGAGAGTAATTACTCACTAGAAAAACCTCCCCAGTAACTTGGTATAGTCCCCATCACTTCAGGTTTTCAAGATTTATTTGGATAGGGTGCTAGTTAATCTCATCTAGGCTCCCTTTCCCATTAAATGGTGGACCAGATGATCTTTTGAGGCTCCTTCCAAAATGGAAGGAGCCTCAAATATTCTATCATTGTATGATTCTATCCAAGACCTTGGGTATTACTTTTATGCTGTAACACGTGCCACACGTGCAACATGTGCACGTCAGTTTGTCAGTGTAAATTGCTGCAGCAGAATCTAAACATGTTTTGGATTTATGTTCACCATATTTGGCAAAAAAACAGTTAACAATGTATAAGTCTCATGAAAAAACATATTTTTCTTAGAAATACACTGTGAATTGCAATTGCTAGGCTTAGCTATTTCTGTTTGTGCAGGAAAAACAAGAGGACCTAGGTCTCTGGCAAGAGAAATTTGGCAGTTTCTTAGACATCAAAGCTCATGGTAAGCCTCAGCGTAGTTCTGAAAACGGCTTTATGTCTTTGTATAAACCTGTGTTCATTCATATTCTGTCTGCTTTCTGTTTATCTCTTTAAAATTTTTCAATGTCTCACTCACTCTTGCTTTTCAGTTGTCTTCACTTTGTTTTAATCAGAAATGGGTGACGGGTAAAAAATTTGACAAAAGTACTGCAACTATTCATTAGATTTCTGTTCAAGAGGGAACACATTCAATGTGATCTGTTTCATCAACTCACTATGTGCCATTTCTGACACACTATCTGTGTTGTCCGAGTGTACATGTATGTAATACATTATTTTCTTTGTATGTTCTTTTTTTTTGTATCAGTTCATAACATTGATTTCACCTGTAGTTCATTCTCATGACCTATCAGAAATCATATTATCTAAGCATTAATAACTAGCACAAAGAAACTCTTTTTAAGTGAGGACTACAAAAGGAAATACTGAGCAATCCTAAGAGATAAAGAGGTTACATACACGTGAGAGCAGTAGCTCAAATACAGTTTAAATTATCAATTACCAAAACGTATGACCATCTGCTGTCTGTCTCACTGTACTCTTCATTAATTAAGTTAGTTAGCTTTGTCCATTACCACTATCATGCAGAGTTCTATAGCAACCAGCACTACCCTGCAGCTGCAATAGGGAGAGGGAGGTCTGAAAGCGATTCCTTTTGGTGACAGATACTTCTTCAGTTCACAGTCAAGATACGGAGGGCAGGAAGCTGTTGTCTCTGATGCTGTATCTGATGTATTAGGCCAGCATCATGTTTTTTTCTGTGTTAGAGGAATAAAGTCTGAGTGGTCAGGTTCTGATCCTGAAGCCGCTGCTTGTCAGTCTACAGGATCTCTGGTCACCTGCCAAAAGTTGCCCTGGATTCTGTATTTTGACAAGATGATATCACTGTTAGGGACTCCTGTGGATGCCACTCCAATGGCTGAGACTGAAAAGAAGACCAGTGGGAAACAGGCAACTCTGATTCTAAAGTCCACTGTGCTGCGAAGTTTAGCTTTTAAGTACTGGGATAGAAGCTGGAGATAAAATCTATTTAAAACGTTACCTCTATGAAACAGAAGTAATAATGGAAGTGAAGTTGCAAAGAAGTATGAAAGAGTTAATTATTGAAACTTTCAGTTGTTTTATCCAGTTAAGTTGCTCCGCTCTGTTGCTTTCAGATAAACCTGAGAATGGATCTCTGTGTTCTTCTCTTTTAATGTTATTTCCACAGGTCCCAGTTCCGTAGGTGTGGACTTCTCTTTACATGGATATGATCACATTTATGGAATACCACAACACACAGAAACACTTCTTCTCAAAAACACCAGGTAAAGGTGCCAGATTGCTAATGAGTGCAGTTGGAGTTTTTTTGCAGAAGAGAGCTGTAACACTGTCTTAATAATTTAATGCAGACAACAGCTTGAAACATGTATATCGTATAATGTATCTTTTAGATTAATTATGTGGCAAACTGAATTGTAGCCACTATCCATGTAGAGTAAGTTGTTCTGCTTTCCCTTTCCACTCTGTAATTTCATAAATGGCCCCTTCTGTTCTTGCTCGATTTTCCATTCAGTTTTTTCTGGACTTCAGGATCAGTCATGTTTTAGCAGAACTCATAAAAGAGGAACTTGATGGGAGAGTTCAGAAATCATGTTTTAGGATTTAGAGCAAACAGTCTCACTAGCAGCAAAAATCCTGTTTGATTCAGATAGTGAGGACCAAAGCAAAGAAGCACTAATCTAGGCTGCCCATATCTCAGCTCTGGATGCCAAACAAAAGGCCATAATACAGAGTGCTTACTGAGTATTCACCAAGTTTAGTGCAATGGCAGTAAAGTTAAAATTGACCTAGTGCAGGATGCTTACATGTAACAAACACATCTGTTTGTTTGTCCTAGTGATGGTGATGCCTACCGGCTTTATAATTTGGATATCTTCGGCCATAAGATACATGACAAAATAGGCATTTATGGTTCAGTGCCCCTTCTCTTAGCACACAAGCCTAACAGAACTTCAGGAATCTTCTGGCTGAACTCTTCAGAAACGCTGGTGGATATTAGTACAAAAGCAGTAGCTGAGGTGAGAATTATTCACTTTCCTCAGAATTAAATAATGAAACACTTCAGGGCAGGGCCAACAGGAATGTAACAACATTATTGGGGATTTACTTTTTGTTCCCTAATAAAGAATTGTCAGTGTCTTCCTCCTGTTCTCCCTAGTGCTAAATTTGTTGTGTTAAGCCGCTGAAAAGAACAAAGAGATGAGTTATAGATCTTGTATGTTAACAGGTCTACAGGAGGAGGCAAAGAGGAAATATGCAGAAAAGATCTACACAGGTGTATGTAGCAGGCAGAAATAAGAGTGTCCAAAATCTTGACAATCTCTTGGATTTGAGGAATTTCTCTGAGTTTTTAAATTCTTGGTACCATACTTTTTTTCCTAGCAGGCTCATTCTGTGGAATGTAATTGACCTTCAAGAAACATGGAATGTTTGGCAAAGAAATTCACTCAAACTCTTGAAACACAAACATGAATTCTGTTAAAATTGAAACAATGAGGAAAAGGAAAATCTTGTGTTGTTCCAGCACTACATTATGTGGTTAAAATTATTAATTTTCTTTTTTTACTTACCATTTAGATATTACTGAAAGATCCTACAGAATATGCATAGTTTGTAATTACAGAAAAGCTTATAATTATTTTGCCCCTCATTATCCATTTTTCCTCATTAACTATTACTCTACTTTGTATGAGCAGTATGGAAGGTAAAGGATTTGTGAAGGATATATAAGAAACATTCAGTGTGTATTTCTAATACCTGCCAGGTATGTCTTAGTGAACTTTGTGTGTTTCCGTCTTTGCTCCTTCACTGAATAAAAGTTTGGCAGACAGAGATTCAGTTTTTCCTCGGTTTCCTTCAAAGCACACGTCATCCACATCTGCTGCAGAGACTGCTAAGCAGAGAGCAGTGCCTCTAACTGATGTACGCTGGATGTCAGAAAGTGGAATCATTGATGTTTTCCTGCTGATGGGACCCACTGCCTTTGATACCTTCAAGCAGTTTGCACAACTGACAGGTACTAACTCACATAATTGGAGTCTGGCACATTCACCTGGGAGATTCTCTGAGGAACTTGTTGTACCCAGGAGCAGGTTAATATTTACCTAGCCCATTGTGTGTAGTTGTTCCCAAGCTGCAGCACGTAGAGCAAAGGCTGGTACTTTGTGAAGACTGGCCTCTCCCTTGCACTTGCAGCTAGTCAAACTTGGCCCTAATTGAGAAGCCAGCACAATTACTGCTATCTGAAACTGCACCCTTAGAAGAGGAAGGGAGATACGAGGGGCTAAAACTACCAGTCACCATTAAGACAGGCCACCTTACAAGGTGAAAAGACTGAAGTTATGAAGTAACATGTCCTGGAGACTAGAGAAATAAGATAGGTAAGTGTTGAGTGTGCCCCTTAGGGAAGGGAATATATCCCCATGCAGATATGGGAAAGAAACAAGAGGCTCAGGAAGAGAGTAAAAAAAAAAATGGAGAAAAGGGGACTAATATTTTATGAAAGCAACATTTTTTGTGTGCTAAAGAGAATTAAAGTACCTAAATATTCCCGGTAGTTCTTTAGTCTATTAGCAACGTTTCTTTGCTGCACAGGTGTTATACAGAGAACGTGGTTCAGCTAAAGAGAAATAGAAAAGTAGCCAGGTTCCAAGAGGATCTCTCCAAGCAGAAGTGCGTGCTCAGGAAGGTTTCCCAGCTCCGTTTTCCTGTATGCATACATACAAGCATGTGTGCTAATTTTAAAAATTTCTAACAATTTCAGTTCCAGTGGTTCTCCTTGTACTGTAGCACCCGTGGACCTCTTTATACTACTCAAGCAGTCACAGAAATTGCCTTCTACTGATCAAAATTTATGTGATTGTGTGCGTTAATGACAGATAAGCTAATCTGGAATATTATTTATTAGAAAAAAGATAAAGAATAAAATTGGTTATTGGAATAACACTTCAGCATCATGGAACAGCAAGTTCCTTTTCACTCTCATATTATCATTACAGCCCTTTCTTCTTTCTGACTGTTGAGCTCATTGTAATGCTCATTATTTCAAGAGTTCAGTCACTTTGGCATGAAGAATTTAGGCCAGCATTCCCTAGCTCCAGAGAGACACATATTAATCATGTTAACTTTTTCTAGAGTCTCTAGATAAATTCTTGAAGGACATTAACAGTTTTATCTTCATTCATATACTCTTCCTAGGCACTCAAGCCCTGCCCCCCCTTTTTTCTCTGGGCTACCATCAGTGCAGGTGGAATTATGAGGATGAGCAAGATGTCAAGGCAGTAGATGCTGGCTTTGATGCACATGACATTCCTTATGATGTGATATGGCTGGACATAGAGCACACAGATGGCAAGAGGTATTTTACTTGGGACAAAAAGAAATTCCAGAACCCCAGAAAGATGCAAGAACATCTCAAGAAGAAAAAACGCAAGGTAAATAATATAGCAAGAAGAAAGAAAATATTTCTCTCTGGTGTCAATCTACCCAATCTGGCTTTAACCTAGGTACTTCAGATACTGAAAACAGCTTAACTACAACAGAGTAGATTGGACTCTGTTGCTGTCTGGTGATGCTTACAGCATGCCAAGCTATCATGTTTAATTCAGTTCTTCATGCCATTTTATTATTTTGTAGTTTGCTGTGTATCCTGACCATCGGGCTAAGTCTGACTCATGTGAAGCTCTGTCTTACTTACAGAAGCAGTTCGGTGCTGTGGACGCAGCAGAACATTTTTCTTCTTAATATGAGCTTTCACTACTGGTGGTTGCTGTACTTGCTTCAGCTTTGCTTTGTGTTTCTGCTTTTACAGCTAAAATATTTTCCTTGTAGAGGTACTAAAATGTAGACAATATCTTAAAATTGTAGAATTGCTTAATTGTTGATATACAAAACCTGGTAACTGCTTTTTACAATTAGTGACAGCTGTCTTTTTTACCCGAGGTGAAATCATTCTCTGCCTTTTATCAAAAGTGAGCTCTTACTGTTTTATTAAGTACAGTTGATGCTAATTTTCTTTGTTTTCTTATCCTATCAGCTTGTCGTCATTGTAGATCCGCACATTAAGGTTGATCCCATGTACAGCCTGTATTCACAGGCAAAAGACAAGGGATATTTTGTGAAAGACAGAAATGGGCAAGATTTTGAGGGCATCTGTTGGTCAGGTAAAAACACACTCTGTCTCCACATTTTAGCTGGCAGGATGTAGTTATTCAGCTTCTCAGTGATGCTTTCCTTTTTGAGTTCAAGATACCAGGGATATTGTCTTTCCCTGGCTTCCTATTCACATCTGAACATGTTTCAGGCTGTTAGCAGTCATCCTTAAAGGGTGCTGAGCTTTAGACCTCCAGAATCTATGTATGTTGATATGGCAAGGGGGTGTATTGAGTTCCAAGTCAGCCTGGAATTTGTTGTTGAGCTTTTATTTCAGAAACAATAGTGACTACGTTATTGCTTCTGGTGAAAAGCATTGTAGCTTTAGGCCAGTGTATTTAGGTGCAAAGACAATGCTCTTAAAATCAGGTAAATAACTGGGATCTCCCACCTCCGCAGGTTCCTCTTGCTACCTGGATTTCACCAATCCTGAAGTGCGAAAATGGTATGCAGATCAATTTGCCTTCAAAACGTACAAGGTTTGTATTTATTTGCTCTGATCTACATGTCCCAGAAAGCCTGAAAATGGAGAAGAAAAAGAAGATACTGGCTAAGCAAGTTGTTGGCTTTTGTAGCTATATTATTGTAATGTAGAGGAAAATATCTTGATAAGCTGAAGCACCACAGAAGGATTTTCTCCATGGACTTGTCTACATTAAGACAGTTGAAATCCATATGTCACCAGTGAATGTGCTCACTTAGTTGCAGCAGTAGAAGGGACAAACTTTAGATATTTTAAGAACCACCTGCTGCATAATCTAATCCAGCTGCTGCTATTTCAGCTTTTACTGCTGTGATGGCACACGAAAAGCAATGTGGAAGTGCTCTCTCATAGCTCATAGTCACTTCATTCTGACCATCCTGGCTAGTGCTGAAAGAGTCTGAGTGACCACTGCTGGACACCTCCAGTTCGCCCACCCTTCCCCAAACTTCTAGTTTGCAGTAGAGTTGTTGAAACCACTCTCCTAGTAGATATGCATGGTAAATATTTCCCAGGCTGCTTTTCCTCTCCAATTTTTCACCTCTGGCCTTCTCTGATTTTTTTCTCATGACTATTTAATACTTCTCTTTTCCCTGCCTCTTTTCCCTCACCAGAAGGCAGAAATAGCAAGTGCCTTCTGAGTTTGTAAGAGTTGCAAAAATCAGGTGGGCTTGCAGGCTGCTACCCTGACCAGAAGGGCCACCAAGAGAGATGAGATGAACAACTGGCAGCTTTCAAGTGACCTCAGAAGTGTAATTACCACATCTTGTTTTTCTGCTGCTGTTTCTAGTCACACCCCCGACTGGTCTGACACCTGCTAGAGATAAACACACTAAGTCACAGCAATGGCTCTGTCATGATCTAATTACAGCCCTACGTTACAGGGATCCACTAATATCCTCTTTGTATGGAATGACATGAATGAGCCTTCAGTCTTCAAAGGGGCAGAACTAACAATGCAGAAAGATGCTGTGCACTACAATAACTGGGAGCATCGGGAAGTACACAACCTCTATGGATTCTATCAGGTAGAGTATCTGGAGACACAAACAGTTACTCCCATGGAGTATGTCTAATGTGGTACTTTACGCGGTACTAGGTATTCTGTAACCTTCATCAAGGACTCTGCTGTGCTGGATATTGCAATATTTGAAATAAACTCTGTGGTCACAAGAAAATGTGACATCAGTGCCTTTCTACCATAATAATGTAAATTACATCGACTGTGACTACACAATATTAATAATTTTTCATTCAATTATGTTCTAATAAGAATTCGTTGCTTTCATAATAGATATTGTTTGTGGGTTCTTAATTTTTCTCACTTGGAAGGGCTAAAGAGGCAGTCTAGAAAATACCCTAATTAAAGAGTTTGTCTTCCTGGCTTTTTACATTAATGATTTTCAGCAAATGGCAACTGCAGAAGGACTCATCAGACGTTCTTCAGGAAAAGAGAGACCATTTGTCCTCACACGATCTTTCTTTGCTGGATCACAGAAGTATGGTAAGGACTAGCTGGATGCCTTCGTTGCTGCTTTGTTCTGTGTAGTTTGGTGGATAAGAGTCTACAGAGGACAGAAATTGTCTTAGAAATACTGACATGGTGAGCTCATAAGAGTGCAAGTGATAAAAAAAAATTTTAAAAATCGGGAAAGGTTGGCAAAGCGTGTACAAGTTAAAGGCAGAAAAACAACATGTGTCCTATGGCAAACCACTGCCTGTTTTTTACTGCATATTTCAGGAACATGTATATATAAAGAAAAAAAAGTTGCAATGTACAGCAATTCATGAGTAGTTCATGTCTATTCTTGTCTTCTTTCCTTCACCGCAAGCATAAAGTGAAGTATATACTTGGTTTTCCTGTATAATGCTGAAACTGGGTATTTGCAGGGGCAGTGTGGACTGGAGACAACACAGCAGAGTGGAGTTACTTGAAAATATCCATTCCAATGCTTCTTACCATCAGCTTGGCAGGGATTTCCTTCTGTGGAGGTAATGTGTTTCTCACTATGCATCAAATGTGTCACTAAGCTTGGATTCCCAACGTAGACTTCAACACAGCTGGTGGAAAGCTCAACAGTCCAGTGCATTTCCAGGCAGTTTCACAGATCAGTCTGGTTTCAGAAGCCTGAAACCTGGCTGTCATCATTCCTCCGCTAGCTCTTACGTCATGTTCGTGTCCATCTGGAGCAGCAGTCTGCAGGTGGTGTTCCATAGCACCATTGTGGCAGTCCTCTGTCACTGAGAACAGCACTCAGCTTTCAAAAGCTCTCTTGAGATTTTTTTTGAAAGATAACTTGTTACACCCAGCAGAACAGCAAGCACACTGTGAAATGCATGGATTTATACACTTGGAATGCTTGTTAGAGGAGAGCTTCACAATTTTCAGAATAATTTCCAAAAATGTGTATTTTTATTTGTCTGCGCAATATCTAGCTGATGTGGGAGGGTTTATTGGAGATCCAGAACCAGAATTACTTGTTCGCTGGTATCAGGCTGGAGCCTACCAGCCCTTCTTCAGAGGTCATTCTAACATGGAGAGCAAACGGCGAGAACCGTGGCTCTTTGGGGAGAAGAACACCCAGATCATCAGGAAAGCCATTAGAGAGCGCTACGTCCTCCTGCCTTACTTATACACACTGTTCTATCGGGCACACACAGCGGCTGAACCAGTTATGAGGTAAGAACGTAAGTCAGGAGATTTAGTGATAATCTTCAGGAAGTTACTTGGAGAAGGGAAGTTAAATTAACGTCTCTTACTTTTATGATTACTTATTTGAATATTAAAAAATTTAAACCCACAAAAATTATAATAATAGTGAATTCTATTTTTGTGCACTCTGCAAGCTTTGCTAGGGTTCTCAGAGGAAAATTATATGTTTTTGTTTTCCAAATGACACCTGGGACACACTAATTCAATAAACACTGTCTTTAGACAAGTTTTTTAAATACTGCAGACTTCAGACTTCCCATCATGATAAAGAACATTATTTAGTAGTCCAACAGGTACATAAGACAGTGCTTAATGGACTCTGAACTTGTTGACTTAAAAATCTAAATATCATTTTGCCCCTCATGAAAACACTTGTTACTGCTTTATTGTTATTGTTCCAAAAGCTTACATCACATTAGTAAGTTTATAATTTATGTCTGCAGTATCCCTTCGAATGTTTCTCTTAGCAGAGTATCTAATAATACAGAACAGAAATGATATTAGAAAATAAATTTTTGTTCCGCTGCTCTCTAACCTCTAAGAGTGGGCCTCAATAGAACTAAATCCAGCAATTCTTTCAACAAGAGATGAATGTCAGTAATCTCCCTGGTATTGATTTCTGTGTCTTTGAGGTTGCCCTAGAACTGTTCTTTTGCACCACATTTACCTTTACTTGTTGTTATGCAGATACGTCTCCTAAGTTTTAAAAATATGAAGATGGTTTTGGGAAGGGTTTTGAGTGATTTGGGTTTTGAAGATGATTTGCACATATATAGGCCAAGATGCACCTGTTGTATGCGCTGACATAGCAGTGGGTTTCTGTCTTTCTTGAAGTGAAGCTTATGTTGACATGTGAACTGCCCACAGTATTAAATAACACTTCTATTGTGTTAAGTTTGGTGCAGTAGGTACAAAATTAGAGAGGAAACATGATATTTTTCTCACTAAGACAAGCAGAGTGGAAAATGTGTCTCATTAGCAAGCACATGAGGAGCAGGGCTGCAGTGAACAAGTGGATGGATGCCTATGAGTAAGAAGGTGAGCCAGGCTTTTTGTGTAAGGAAACCCAGACCCTGTCTCTCAATGAGCTATCACTGTCATAATCTCTCCAACTTTAAATATACAACTCCTATTTTATAACCAAATGGTTTTTTGAGAAAGACTGAAAATTAACTTCTGGTGCAGGTTTTTCAGGTATGGCCAGGAGGAGACTTGCTATAGAAGCAGCAGTGAGCTGTTGAGAACAGGAAGAACTGTGCTGCAGAGACTAGCTTATCAGCTGCCAGCACTCCTGGCAGACTGTGACAGAAAGGCTCATTCATCTCTCCTTTGCTCGAAGGAACAAGTAGTAGAAGTACAAGTAGTAGTAGTAGTAGTAGTACAAGTAGTACAAACTTCCTTACAAAGTTTTTAAGGAAGAAGGCAGGAGGGAAGAAAATGAGGCTGCAGGAGATGAAGTCATAGGTATATATAACCCATGTTATACTGGAGACTCTCATCAGTGACTCAAAGGGGTACTTCGAGTCACCTGGTAGAGAAGAGAACCTTGCCCTATCTTCAGTTCTTGGTAACTGTACCTTGGAAGGAGAGGGAGAAAATGGAGCCTGAAAATGCCAGAAGAACTTGAACAGGTTGACTGGAGAGGAAAAAGTAACTGAATTCCATTATCTTTCTTTCTACAGGCCTCTCTGGGTAGAGTTTCCAGGAAAAACAGAAACTTTTGATGTGGAGTATGAGTACATGCTGGGTAAGCAGGTGTCTTATTCTCTGGAATTTGACTTAAATACTTTTGAGGTGGTAAAGTGTTGCATAACAAAAAGGAAACATAAAAATTCTGCTCAAGACTTCAAAAAATTATATTGTAGTTGAATATAGAACTTGAGACCTCTTTAAGGGACTTGGTTTTAACAGCACTTTGAAAATAAAGGTCATATGAGGTGCAAAAAATGAGTTTTATCTCACTAGTCTCTTTGAAAAAACATGGTTGGGTTTGACTTGAAAGTTCACTGTGGCAGCTAAGACCACAGCCTGTTCAAAAATGGCAGTAGCAAACAACTACCACCCAAACATGATTGTTTTTCACTCTGGTATGGCTGGTTGCTGAAGTCAGGTAGCTATCAGCTCCTTACAGATGCCTTTTTTTCCAGTAGAAAGTGAACCTAAGCACATGGCAGCCCAAGCAACTTCCTGAAATGGTTATGGGAGGCTGAAAACCCCAGAGCACACAGTTTCTGCTCTGGTGAGATGCAGCCTTGAGGACCACAGCCATGTTCATGTTTTTCTCCAGGAAATGCTTTGTTGGTGCATCCAGTCACAGAGAAAGAGGCCAAGACAGTGACTGTTCTGCTTCCAGGGTCAAAGGAGGTAAGGATGAAAATGAACTGCTCAGCTGTTCATAAGAAATGAAATTCTGCCCAAAGAAATATTTTATGCAGGAACCTTCTGGCTCCCTATCTTGTAACTGCTGAGCACTGCTGCCCTGCCAAGTGCTGGCCAGCCATCCTGAGCCATTCTGAACCTTTCCTTCCACCTTAATACCTTGCATTCTTGGCTCACAGGAAATGTACTTTCTTGCTTTTCCAAGAGCTGCTGCACAAATCTCAGATCCCCTATAGTTTAAATGTTCCTTCAAGGCTTGCTGCTTCTCACCAGACACCATAAAACAGCTTCACTGAATTGTCAATTTCCTTTTTTCATGTATTTCTCTTTGGTTTAAGCTTCACTTTTTATGTGAAAAAAAGGAACTTTGAAGAAAGGTCATAAGGATATCAGAGGGAAGCTGTGGGGAGGAAAAATTTTTAACAAGGAAATACAAGTCTCAGTAGCCTGGGACACGTGTAACAAAGACTGACATTTACAGAGATCAGTTCCTCTCTGAAGTAAAAGTATTTATCCACAGGATGGCACAGTCGTCCACTCCTACAAAGAACGTTTGGCTACAGCAGCTGAGAGGTGGAGGACGGGAAATAATTTGGGGAAAATAGTTCCTAAGGGAAAGCTTGAGACTCTAGAGAGTAAGCAACAAAGGGGAGTGTATGAGACCATGCAGAGCTTTGTGACTCCACTAGGGCACCTGAGGACATGTAGAATTCTTGTCAGGATGGGGAGAAAAACAGACTAGGCTCTCCAAACAAGTTAAGAAAAATATTTTTATCAAGATCTCAGTGGGAATTGACTGCTTGGCACACTTAAAGCAGTTAAACCTGCTGGCAAGTGTGTGTGGGAAGTTCAAGTGCAGCTGTTTTTTGTCACCTGTACCTGTTATTAGCAACTTTGGTATTAATTTTCACTTCAATATAAATATACTTTTTCAGGAACTACATTAAAAAAAAAAGTGTTTCTTTTTTTTTGCATTTTCAGATGCTTTAAGACATATAAAATGTTATGCAAACTGTAGAAAAGATCAAATTATCTTTGTGCTTCAGGAATGAGAATTGATTCTTTCCACACAAAAGGTCATTTAAATGAAAAGTGAATGCTTTTTCTTGCACATCAAATAGGTTCTTAAGAGTAGTGACAGGTTAAGCAGGAAAGTAACTGCATCTGCAGAGGGAACAAATCTTGCCATAGATGTCATGCTTATTCTTTTTTCATTTTTTCTAGGTTTGGTATGATTTCAGAAAATTTAAACGAATGGAAGATGCAGGCACTCTGAAGATTCCAGTAACACTAGAGAATGTATGTTTTTGTTTTAAAATGCTACTTCCTTTGAGCAGAAAAAACACATTAGCTTTTGTTTTGTCAGTAATCAGAAAAGTGACATTTCAGTTTCCTTGTAGAAATGTAATCTAAAATAGCTGTTTTAGAAAAGTCCCATCTCCTTTATTGCTAGATGGAATAGTACTGTGTCGTGGTGGTCAAGTGATGTAAAGGACATGATGTGAGGGTGACTCTTCCAAGCAAAATTATTTTGTTTATACACATACAGAAAGTTACTACAATTCCCATTGTTAATTGAACCATTGTCCTTACATATTTGTGGTAGAAGTTCACTTCTAAATTTTTATAAGAGCAGACTTCAGCTATTCCTGATCCATATTAAAATTATATATCAGAGTATATGAACCTTTCTACCCTGGCTTTGTTTTTCTCAGCTTCCTGTATTCCAGCGGGGGGGCACTGTGATCCCTCTGAAGACCACAGCTGGGAAATCCACTGAATGGATGATGGATATTTCTTATGAACTCCATGTGGCCTTGGACACAGAGGTACTTCGAGATAGCATTCCCTCTTTACAAAGATGTCTTCCACTTCATCTGACCTTTCTAGGCCCTTGCTGCCAATTTGATCACTACAATGGTATCTACATCTGTATGCCTAGTGGTTCTTCTCCACTTCTGCTATTTGAGGGGACTTCTACCTCTCCTGCACTGTTCCTTTAAAGTGAGGCTATCTGAGTATAGCAGATGCAGAACATTTTTCAAACCTTTCTCAGCCCTCATCTAGTCCCTTGGAGGAAGGAGCAGAGAATGAGCAGACCACAAACTTCCTCTTGGACATAGAGAGAGAGAGCTTCCTACAATGTCTTTTCTAATAAATGAGGTGATGCCTGACACCCACTTCCATTTACAAAACCAGGATGTCCAGCACTCTCAGAGCTGGACTACCTGAGCCTTCCAGGGATACAAGTTGCTAAAGAGAAATAAACACACATCTTCAATATGAAGCATAACATATAGTGAGACATTTGAAGTTTCATTGTTTAGCACTAGAAACTGCTGTTAATTTGTGCTCTTTCTGGTGTGTTTCACAGGCCTGTGCCGTAGGTGAGCTCTATGTTGATGATGGGCATTCATTTCAGTACCTCCATAAGAAGCAGTTCCTGTATCGAAAATTCACTTTCCACAAGAACATTCTCACTTCCAGGTAACAGCAGTTGTGGACAAAAACATGTTGTCACTGGAAATGCCTTTTCTAGTTCATGAGGCCTTCTTGCAAATGTAGCAGTATAAGTGTCATCTGCTTCTTAGAATCATAGAATCATAGAATTAACTGGGTTGGAAGAGACCTCCAAGATCATCAAGTTCAACCCCCCTGTGATTACTAGATCATGGCACTCAGTGCCACATCCAGCCTCATCTTAAAAACCTCCAGGGACAGTGAATCCACCACCTCCCTGGGCAGGCCATTCCAATGCCTGATCACTCTCTCTGTAAAGAACTTCTTTCTAATATCCAACCTAAACCTCCCCTGGCAGAGCTTAAGCCTGTGCCCTCTTGTCCTATTGCTGATTGCCTGGGAGAAGAGACCGACCCCCACCTGGCTACAACCTCCTTTCGGGTAGTTGTAGAGAGTGATGAGGTCACTCCTGAGCTTCCTCTTCTCCAGACTAAACAACCCCAGCTCCCTCCTCATAGGACTTGTGCTCAAGTCCCTTCCCCAGCCTGGTTGCTCTTCTCTGGACCTGCTCCAGCACCTCAATGTCTTTCCTGAACTGAGGGGCCCAGAACTGAATACAAAACTCGAGGTGTGGCCTCACCAGTGCTGAGTACAGGGGAAGGATCACTTCCCTGCTCCTGCTGGTCACGCTGTTCTTGATGCAGTCCCAGAGTGTGCAGAATCTGTCATAAAACTGCCAGGGTAAACAATGTTCTGCATAAGTCTAAGGGCAGCAATACATGAAATACTGAGTTATCTCATTTTGTTTCAGTCTAGTCAAATTAGAGATTCTGCAGATTTACTCAAGTACAAGGGAAGTCATTAGAAAGGGTAAAGCCCATCAGAGAGACAAAGAAAGTAAACCCGGAGATTTGCAAATAGGCAACACCTGGAGTGATTTTTTTTTTCTAAGATGTATTTTTCTAACATAATATGCATTGAGAGAGTAGTTGGTTACTAGAACATGTTTCTCAGGAAGTGGTCAAGGCATTAAGCCTATCACAGTTCAAGGCACATCTGGATAATGCTCTTAGTCATATGAGTTAATTTTAGGTAGTCCTGGAAGGAGCAGGGAGTTGGGCTTAAATCTTATATGTCCCTTCCAACTTGAGATATTCAGTGCTTCTGTCTAGGTACCACAAACACACTCCATTCTAGTCTCCAAAAGTAATCAACAAATTTCACTATGTATATTAGCATGAAGAAAAGCACTTAAAAGGAGGCACAAGCAGATACATCCTGCAAAGGCTGAGTGACAAAACCTAAAAGCCAAAAGGATCCTTAGCTGCTTGTAAGGAACAAGATAATAGATACATCACTATAACACTTTTACTATTGAAGTATGTTGCCATTGGGGCTGTGCAGTGTTGGTGATTCTGCTGACATTCTTTAGTCCTTCAGGGTTCAAATGTATGCAGGCGATGGTCCTAAAGCTAAAAATATAACACAGAGCAAAACTGTAGTCTAGTTTGGATAATGTAGTTAAAAGTGTAATTCAAATCTCTTGATCTGGAATATGAAATTCTGAAGATCTTAAAAATACAGGATGGGAAAGAAAAATGTTGCTAAATTGCTAGCAAATCTAGAAGATGGAAAAAAGTCATTTTCAGATGAATGATATGACATTTGTTCACTACAAGAAGTTTCATTTTGATTTGAGTTTTTTTGAGCTTTTTAATAAAAATTAAATTAGTTACAAAATGAAAGATAATTTTGCCTCGGATTGAAACATCTTACTTGAAAAGGTGTTAAAAATTAGCTTTACATTTATTCTTAGGAGTTTTAACTACCATTTTGTGAAAATACAGAACTTCTCTGGTTGTCAAAGACATATGTTTTGCCATAAATACCTTCTCACATTTCTTCTTCTTCAATATTGTTAAATCATATATGTGTTAAATCTGATAATTTTTTAGGAGAAAGGTAAATAGAGGAAAGGAAAGGAACGGAAAGGAAAGGTAAAAAGAGGAAAGGAAACTAGTATTAGGGAACTTTCAGGATGAGACCGAAGTAGTACTTTCTCTATATGATACTGAACCTCTACTGTTGGCCAAAAACTAATGTATATTAAATAACTTTCTTTTTTCAGCTGTGCAGATGAAAGCGGACAATACCAAACCTCATGTGTGGTTGAGTGGGTGATAGTTCTGGGATTTGGAAAGCAACCCACTTCTGTGAGAGCCAGTTCCAAGGGTAATGAGCTGAATTCTATTTTACTGCAATTCTTTGAAATCCTGTTCTCTGCAGCCATTCACTTGAGGTGTCAAACTGACAGCTCTATAATGGAAATGTTACAGCATACAAAGCCTCTTTGTTTAGTTTTCTTTGCTACTTTTTTGATATCAAGGACAGAATTTAGTGAAAGGAGGCAGCAGCTATTCACTACTATTTTTACATGCAGAACTGAAGCACACTGGCTTTGTAAGGCAATAGATACATCAGTAAAAGTGGGTTGGAATTAACAAATTCAGACAATGTTGTCCTGCACAGAAGATGACCAGAGATAGCATTTCAAGTGAAGGCCCATTTGCTCAGATCTGTAAACCTATCTAGTCTGGAGAAGGAAACTTCCAGACTAAAGCAGATTTCTTGCTCATTCAAAAGCTCTGGAGTTCTTGATTATGTGGAGATCTCTAGAGGTTGTGAGGGATCCCATATGGATAGGCAGTGGCATCTACAAGAAAGGGCTTATAATTTCTGATTGATTTCCAAGCATGTCCCTTCACTTTGGGAGTCATGGGGAAATGGACTTTCTGCCTCTACCTGTCAAAGGTGTTTGGAGGAAAACCTATGCAGAAACAAGGGTTATTTTTTTCTGAAAAATCCTTTAGTAGTACCACAGTTTGACATACCATAGTTTGAAAGACCAGAAAAAGAGAAATAGTTATTTTCCAGTTCTGCTGCATTCTTGTGTGTATGCTGGGCAGATTTGACTTCTATTTCTTTTTTAATCCTTTCCACCAGTGGCAAGGTCAGTCAGAATTAAGAATTGGAGAGAGTCATATGTAACTGTGTTTCAGAAGAGTTCTTCTTAAATCAAATAGTAAACTCTCTTGTCCTGTTCAGGTGGGAAAGAAAAGGAAGTGATTTTCACATATGATACGAAGACCTCTGCGCTGACTCTGGGAAACTTAGCCCTGAGTATTGATGCTGACTGGGAGATTTGTATCAACTGAGACACAAGTTCTTCAGAGAAGGAATTCATTGGGAGGTTGAGGAGAAATAAACTGGGAACTGAAAAAGACATACACTTGAATCCAATCAAATCAACAAATGTTTTTTTCCACTGACACCCCCCAAACTAACATTTCCTACAATTTTTCTTTTAAAGCACTAATTTAAACTTGGATAGCTCTTCTATTCAGCAAAAGTGATAGCACTAGGATTGTATCTTTGGGGAAATAAGCTAAATACCATTTGCTCCAGGCTAGCTTTAGTTAGGCATTAAGCTTCAGTTCTGCCTTCATTTTCACTAAAAAATCATGACTTGATGGGGTGAGATTGGGGCTCGTTGGCACACGGCTTAAATATTTGGAAATCCCATTATTCAGAGACTGGAGCACTTGAGATGTGGGCCAGTTTGACAAGCAGCATCAGTAGATCCACCACACGCAGAGGTTATCACCAGAGATCTGCCTGCAAGCTGCCTTGTGAAAACAGACACAGAAGGAGCCGCCCTGTGTGATTACAGACACTTCCCTTTTCCAGTCCTTATGACAACACAAAATTAGCTGGTCTGTACAGGAAAGTAAACAACAGGCTCGCTGAATGTTTCAGTCACTGGAGGTGAAGTTTGAGCAGGTTGTGCCAGTCAGTTGTGCAACAGTAGAAGACAGTGACATGACAGTGCAGAAGGCTGTCCCACAGCTGGCTTTGAAACTTGGATTTCGAAAAGGCACGGGTCCTCATTAACTGCAGTACTGGCTTAGGATAGCAGCTATACTCACATGGAAACATTTTCCATGTTATTGCTCCCCTCTATCTGCAAGTACTACTTAAAAAAAAAAAAAAAAAAAAAAAAAAAAAAAAAAAAAAAAAAGTCTTTTGTTAGGAAAGAATTGACATTGATGATTGAGTGTCATTGATCAAAGCCAGCCCAGTGAAGCACCTATACTTCTCCACATCTTGCAGCTCCTGTCAAGGTTTAGCTTCCTTTACACATTATTTAGTACTGTCTTGATCAGTTTTTAGTATCTGGCTGAGATTTGAGCTTGGTATTTGTGGAGCAGTTCAATGTTAATGGGATTAATTCTACATTTAGCCATCCCACCTCGTGTTTATTCTCCCATTCTGTTACAACTCCAGCCTAATGTTCCCTTGCTTCCTTTTCCCACCATCTCTGCAAACAGATCTGGTGTGTCCTGATGCTTCCCTTGCAAAATTAGGGGACATCCTGAGTCCCACATCCACTACATCTTGCCTATTACATCAGGCCTTTCCATACTGGGCATCTTTTTTCACAGGCTGCCGTTGCTCTACAGTTTGTTTGCCCTTTCCATTTGCTACATTTGTAAACTACATTATTTTAAAACCAGTTTGCTTTGAGTCAAACCTGAACATGCCATTAGTTGGGTTTCTGAATATAAAAGGACATAGTTTACTTAATTTCTTTTAGTAAGATAAAGGAGTATTCTCTAAAAACATCAGTAAAATAACTCGTAGGAAACAGAAAGGGATAGTTTTTGCCAACATAACATTACATTAAGTTCCCTGTGCTTAGTTAGTCATTCCCACCTGCTGCTGTTTGTCCTCTGCAGGGCAGATTTCTGGGAATAGCAAGTGTGAGAGCAAACTGAGTGTTCTGCTCTTGACGACTCAAGCGTAGCTTGTTCTCCCCCCACACCAGACCCTTAAGTTCTTTCTTTTTAATTCTGCAGAGCTGTTTGTTGGCACCTTCTAGGAGACCGTGTGAGCCTCCACTCCAGGAACTGGCAACATAAATACTGTTGTGCTTAATGCAGATGAGTTAATCCAGGTAGAACAGTAGCAAATACATCTTTTGTGTCTGTGAAAAGAGAGACAGACTCTATTTTTATATCAGCTTCTAAGCTTTAATTGATGAAATATGTTTTAAGAGTAACAGTGCTTCTAACAGGATATAATTAGTGTCTGGAGCATTTTAATGAAATATGTTAACTGCTATTTCTCAAGTTGGAAAGTGAAATAAAGTAAAAACAAAGCTAGTTACATGCTTTATTCCTTCCAATTTTTTTCTGCTGTTGAGAATCACTGCCGAGTTTTCTTCCAGTGGTATCTGGTTAAAGTGAATGCTAAAGTGACTAACTTTTATACTCTGGCCCTCAGTATGATGTCTGCACCATGGTAAGTACTCATGGGTCAAATTTTCAGTGATGTGAAGTGCCTAACTTCTATGGATTTGAATAGGAATGAGTTCCTGAAAATCATAGCAGTCACGTCTTTAGATCTGAGGAAATAAATGTCAAAGAATATAATTTACATTGCTCTTTGTAGTGACTCAGATACTTATCCATGTATTTATGCCATAATTGAAGAAATAAATTTTCATAAATCTTTACAAAAGAAATAATTCAAAGAAATTAGTAAAAACAACTGGAGAGAAAACTTCATTAAAATTAACTGGCAATATTAATATCGTAGATTAGTCCAATAAAGATTAGTTCATTTTTGCTCTGTCTGAACAGGTCAGCTATTTGGGTACTTCTGCTTGCAGTAAATTCCATCACATACGTGGTTTAATTTCTGAGAATTTATTTTGCTGTTTGCAGCAGACAGCACATCCATTCTCCTCTATGGAAAACTGTGTTTATTTAAAGACACTTTGTCTTTTAGTAGCAACTACTGTGTCTTACAAAAAAAAGGACTCCATAACAAAACCACCTGTCCAGTAACAAATAAGAAAAGGAGAAATTGTATTTTGAACAAGTATAACTCCTGAACATACCTAAAGAGCAACATTGGCTTAGAATTGAGAAGTGCATGTCCACCTGCAGTCACTCTCTGAACTCTTAGCTATAGCAGTAGCAGCAGGTCATACCCTGACACTTGCTGACCATCCCAACAGAAAAAAAACCCAAACAAAACCCACTGCTAATCATTCACTTTATACTACCCAGTTCCCACAGGAGTTTGTCAAATGTCAGACCTCTCCCACTGACAATTATTCCGGAAACAGAGCTCTGTATATGAGAATAAATAGATGTATTTTTATATTGGTCAGAAAGGGAAAATATGAAAGAACGAACATATGCACAGGCTGCAAAATGAGCATCTTTGCTGAAGCTGTGCAGTGAAAGGCCCTTTCATCTCACTACTTGCAGTCAGATGTCTCCTGTAACCTTGGTATATCCTGACACACAGAGAACAGCCCAGTTTCCACACTAGGCCCCTTAGAAACACTTCTGCCCTTACACAAAAAGATGCCTTTTATATGGGAGGTAGCTATTACCATGTGAATTTTAGTGCTGCCAGGCTGCTCTCTAGGGGAACCAAACCCAGTAGGCACTTACTGACCTGGCCTCAGTAGCATCATATTACCACCTTTTTTACCATTAGGAGTGTGTCTTTAGATAATCCTCTCTAATAGTAAATATTTGTCTGTATCTTTTCTGGAACAAGGGGTAGAAACAAGTAAAGTGCAACAATTCCTTCACGAGTGTCAAGAATAGATTATTGCCTGGAAGTACCTCATAAATAACATTCCCAAACCAGCAGGAGTGTAGCTTCCAGTTTCATTGTTATCTAGTTAGGGAAAATATGAACTGCTTCCACCAGGTGTCGGCCCACACACAAGGCCCGTCCCAGGAACATGCCTGGCCTCAGCACAAGCTGCACAGATGATTGACATCATCTCACTAACCCCCTCCCTCTCATTTTCCCTCTCTCTTTGCCTATAGTTATTTTTAGATTTCATGGGTTAAAGCTTGTCCCTTCTGGACACTTACACGCAGAGGGCAGACACATACGCATGCTGTAGATACTACAACTCAGACCCGGGACTTAGCCAACAGATCATCTTGTCCCACGTCAAGGAATAAATTCCAATTTCTTATGACAAACTACTATCCATCGAGAGGATGAAAAGTCACATGGAATTTTCTGGTTTGCAGATTTGACTAGAAGACTTTCAACAGATAGAAAAGACAGTTTACATAGCAACTTCCTCTTTTCTGAAATTTCCTTCCAGTTTGCAAGATCTTGCTTGCTTTCAGCATTTGCTTTACTCCTGATTCCCATGCCGTCCGCCATAAATGCAGCGGTGGCTCAGCAAACGGCTGCTGGGTCGATTCCCAGCCCTACTTTCAGCACCACAACTGAAGGGGCAGGTGGGGGCACAGGGGGCATTTATTCCGCCATTATAAGTCGCAACCAGCCCATTATCAGCGTAAAGGAGAAGACCTATGAAGAGCTTCACAGGAAGTGCCTGGAGAAGAACATTCTCTATGAAGACCCCGATTTTCCACCAAATGACTCCTCCCTCTTCTATAGCCAGAAAAGCCCTGTCAAGTTTGAATGGAAAAGACCTCATGTAAGTAACATGTTTGCTGAGTGCCTCTTTCTGTAAAATTTTTCTGTAAATTGAACTCTGAGCTTACATTTTTGCAAGAAAGTGTGTGTCAGGGGAGGCAGGCAGAATAAACTGGAGATGTATTTCCTTAGAGCTCTCCTGGAAGATAACTAGCTAGGGCTATGAAAGCTCAGAGCATGTGAATATAATGACTAAAATACAATAAACCAGAATGAAACAACAACAACAATGTGCAGGGATCAAAATGAGTCCCCCATCTGCTACGCCCTGTGCATGTGTGCCCTGTTATTTCTTTACCATCACCATGGCTGCATCAGCCCCTGGAAGTGTGTGTAAATGAGTTAAATGCAGCATAAGTCACTCATCTTAAAAAGGATAGGATTTTCCCTCTTTCTAGAGAGGGAAGTGATACAGCAGTACAATGCATGACTGCCAGCGCCCTGGAGCAGACAGACTGCAAGTGTTCATATCAGAAAGCATCAAAACAAAACCAAAAAAAAAATGCACAATATAACTTCAGACTTGTCTAATAGAACTGTGCATGCACAGATCAATCCTGTGATATTGAGAAGGTTCAGATGTTGGGGTCTTTAAGCCAAAGACATTTCTTTAAGTCACTCATCAACAAGTAAGCTTGGAAGCTCTGTAGTTAATATTCATTTAGAAGCAACAAACTGGGGACTCTTTAAGACTTAACAACCTAAACATCAAAACCAAAGCTATCGATGTTTTTTTGCCACAAGTGTTCAGGCACCTGACGTATCTGTGGTGCCAGCTGCAAGTAGAGCAGAGGCAGGAAATTCAGAAATCTCTAGTCTGTGCTTGCTGAGTACTGTCATGCTCTGAGATTATGCAGTCAGTCCTGACCCTGACAGAGACAGCTGTCCCTGCTGGGGACATACCAGGCCTGATTTGTAGAGATGCCTGTGCCTTCTCTGGCAAGTGTGTTTGTTTTAAAACAAACCCTGTAATTCATGTCACTGCTGTACCCAGCAGGTGCCCAAAGAAGAGAGACTCACTCACCTGTAACATTTTCTCCTTTTATAATATGTCCCCTTTCTTGTCATTCATACCACAACCACAATGTGAGACTGGGTGCTGATCTATTGGTGCCGGTCTCTGACTGTCCCCAGGTTTTGAAAGTGTAGGTTACATAGCACTGGTAGGAGGACTTGTCTGATAATATGTACACACAAATAGATATGATAGACACGTTAAGAGACCTTGATAAAGTCAAATGAACATAAAGTAGTAATAGTGGACTAAAAAATATTTTGCTAAGAGATGAAAGCAATCAGTGAAGCACCATCTGTAAAGACTCAGTTGCACAGGCCATGTTTTGTAATAGTCTGTAAAGATATAGGCAAATTCTATTCTTACTCAGTTGTAATGGCTTTTTTTTTTTTTTCTGGCAAAGAAAGAAACTAGCTTATAAACTATAGTCTTATAAAGTGGTAATTTCAATAACTTTGAAATTTGGATCAATAGTTGAATAAAAATGAGCTGAGATGCAAACTGAGCCCAGTGTAAGCAACTCCCCCTCCCACACATGGGCTGTGGGGACCTGGACCCTCTCTGCTTTCCCTGGCAATGGCTGTGCTGTGACTTGATTTTTTCCCGCAATTCATTACTAGAGTGGTGAGAAGTGTCCAGCATCCCAGCCCCAGAGCTACCCCTTGCTCTCGTGCATCTGACCCTACAGACTGTTCTCTTTGCAGTCAGTGCTACCCAGAGGTCAGGTCCTCCTCTCCCACCCCCCAAAACGATTGGCCTGTGCTGCTGCAAGGGCAGCAAGCGCATGAGGACTGGTCTTGTCTGTCACTGACAGAAGGGCAGCTGCCATGCAGGGCAGCTGTGAGCCTTGGCATGAGAGTGGTGAGAAGGCCTCTGTAATTCTACCCAGCTAGTGACTGCCATGCCACGACATGAATGCACAGAGAAGACCTCCTAATACTCAATTCAGGCAAAAGCCAAGTGAAAGCCCTGAAAGTTTCTCTGAGTAAAGACAAGAAGATCCATCTCTGCAGTATTTCTGCTCAGAGTACCCATGAGCGTGGTTTAGGTATGCAGAGGGGAAATAGAACCGTTCTAACCTGCACCAGGTTATATCCAGCTCAGTGATGGGTTGTGCTCCATTTTCTTAAGGACCTCAGCCTCCCACAACTATGCTGCCTGTGGGAATTTCTCACAGTTGAGAGTAGGGAAGAGGTTATCAATCTTTAAGAGCTGAAAAAAAGTCTATATTATAACATAATGCAGAGTATTAAGAGGTCCTGCTGCAGTCCTGTTTGGATCTAATGACACTAAATGTTGATAGGAAGGCTCTGCCATGACACTGTGTTTTCAAATGCACCATTGTCATTCTCCTTCCTCACAGCCAAGTCACAGCATTAATTGCCGGATTCAATGACTTCCTTATGGTGATTCTGCAGCCAAGAAAATCACCAGGAGGAGCTTTCTTTTCACAATGAATACAATAAAAGTCAACAAACTACTGGATTTTGCTTAGAATGAAAATTAATCAGTAAGATCTGCTGACTGATTCACTGCACACATGTGAACCTGTTTGAATTTATTAATCACAGAATGTGGGCCTGTACAGGTAGCACTACAAGTGCTACATTTAGTGCCACCAAGGCAGGACTTTCAGAGGAGGGTAATCTGACTCAGAAGTTCTAAAACCAGCTTGGTGTCTGACAGTGACCAAGGGAGAAGAATGAGGCTACAAAGTGTCTTACGCAGGCTTCCTCTCTTTGGTGGGATCAGTTCAGGGAATTTATTTGAAATGCCATAGTTTATTAACAGCATATTTTGAAGGAGTGAATGCCTTTTGCTGCAACAGTATTCCTGGCAGATTTTTTTTTCTGATGCAGAAGAAAAGGTAATGAAAATATAACAAAGGTCAAATGCCATTTTTAGTTGCATGCTGCCTTTGCATTTTCCAGTGCTCCCTTCCAACTGGCCAGAAAGCAGCATGCACCACTAATTGGTTCTTCCTGAGATTCTTTGTTTTCCTTGCTATAACTTTGCCTCTTTGTAATGAAATTTCAGTCTGAACTGAATCAACCCAGTGCAACACAAAGGTCCTTTGGATGATCCTAAGGCAGTCAGAGGCACTCAGATCAGAGGAGACTTTTAAATGAATCATTGCATCAATGAAGTGCAGCCTGTTGGGATTCTCTGTGATAGCTTGACCTAAAAGATGAAGAGCAATCCCTTGCTCAGCCAGGAAGACTGGAAGGACAGACCTGCCACCTGCGTCTTGGACACCAGTTTGTCTTGCTCTGCTGACTGAGTACTTCAGCCCTGAAAGACCTTGGAACCTTTCTCTGCAACTTCAGCTGTACTCAGCACAACTAGCACACCTGGAGATCAGCTAAAGAAATACAGTATTAAAATCATACCCACAGTGTACTAAACACACCTGGCCACCATAAAGAAATGAAACAAAAGCATTTCTATCATAACTAAACCAGTCTGTATGACAGTTGCACTATTCCCTCCTTTGCATTCCTTTGCATCCTACAAAGCAAATGACCCCAAGATGCAATAAATGGCCCTGAGTAACAATCATCACTGTACATTTAATATTTGGAAACACCTAAGCACCATCTGACTACTTTCAACTAAAACACAGCATGCTGTATTTCAGAACTTGTTACGATAGGAGGAGGATCAAGCCAAAAAATACAATAATAGAGTTGGAAAAAATACAAACCAAAAACTTGGCATCTCACAGTTGGTTTTCAGCAGAATCCCACAGCAACGTGAAGAAGAATATTTTCAACAAAGCAAGTGGGCATGAAGGCATCTCAAAACAGCTGCCTTGACAGAACTGGAGCCCAGGACAGCTGACCAAGGCCCAAAATAATAGGACAATCCCTACATTCTCTCCCTTGGGGAGAATAAAATGATGTGGAAGTTGGTCTCTCTATCTGGCTATATGACTAATCTAAATATTTACATTGAAGCTGATTACTCTGAAGCAGAAAAAAAGTGGGCTTAAGCCAAGGGAAATTACTAGACCTGAAACATGAGTCTGGGAAAAGCCATGGCTACCCCGATGACATGAGTAAAGACCTTTGGACTGTAGAGGTAGCATCACACAGAGGTAGCCTGCCACACAGGCAAATGTCAGTTGTTTCTTCTTTCTCCTTCCCACTCTAGTCCCAACATCTTTGAGTAGATTCGGTTCTTGTACTATACTTTGTCTTCTTCCCCGTTTGCAGCTGCTCAAGGCAGTGGTCCTCAGCTTGCCATATCTTTCTTTCCTTACTCTCATAAGAGATGGGGCCAAAAGTTGTGTCTTTTTATTCTTCCCCATACCAAGTATTTGAATCAGAGATGGGATAAAGCAGGGGCTTTTTTTGATCTGTAGGAGAGGTTTCCCTTGGTTTTCCTATACTCTGCAGTTCTTTGTCCCGTATAGAAAAGGGCTTTGTAACCTTGCAGTAGTCCCACCTCATTTGCTGGTAGTTCTTACGTAGTCCTTCCCTCCCCACAGAAATTTCATAATTATTTATGCCTATACAGCATCTTGTACCCATTCTGTACTAGTATAAAAACTGACAAATCCAATACGTTTTGCTATGCACAGGACAAAAGAAGAGTTTCCTGACCTCAGAGACAGATAATATCTGTAGACATTTTTTAATGCAGCGTTGTCAATTAAATACTTCAACATAAGAAAAAGAATAAAATCTCCTAACTAGAAACTAGTTATTTCTGGTAATTACATCTGATCCTGGGAAATTTTTCAGTACGAGTACTACTGGGGTTCATTCCTGATGAAGTGCATTCTTCAACACTTTTAATGCCCCAGCATATTATTTACTGCAAATTGGACACCATAAACCTGCAGTCATTTTAAAAGAATTTAAGCTGGTCCCCTGATATTTTTTTCAGCTACCCTCTCTTCTGTCTTTTCCGGTATTTTGGTTTTCTTCATTACTGTGGAGAAAAAATATTTTTCCCTATTCTCATTTTAATGTGTTTGCACCCTGTACAGAGGGAGCCCTCCAGGCTAGTTAATAGACCCTGCAGGTACATGAAGAAAACTCTGTCTGAAGTCTGGAACATCCAGTTTCCAAAACATTTTCATAGTGAAACTCTGCAGATGAAAACTGTGCAAGAGGTTTTTGATATCCACAAGTTATCCTACTGGAAAAGGTTCTAACACTGCCTTTATTTCTGTGCTAAACAGGCATCATAATGCATGCTATTCCTGCTCATCCACCTGTTTCTGTTTTGCAGGAAATCTGCGAGAATCCACGGTTTATTATCGGTGGAGCCAACAGAACAGATATCTGCCAAGGAGAATTAGGTATGAAATTCTTACTTCAGCTCTGCACTTCTAAAAGTCTGCAACATGGTTTAGCTCTCAGATAATTTTCTTTTTCTTCCACAATGATATTTGAAATCCTCTGTCTCAGTGCACCACTACACATCTACTGATTCCTTCCTATAAACAATCATTGATATCTGCTTAGTAGCAGTCTAGGCAAGAACTTTCAGTGAAAGATGCTTTGCAGGGTGTTTTGCTTTTCATTAACTAATGTCATAAGTGTGCTTCAAGACACTGTTTGGCCCTTCTTTTATACTTTGAGGAGGGATAAAGATATTAAGACAAGAATAGAAGAGAAAGAGGAGTTATTTGACTGAGAGAAAATCTAATCAATTACTGTTGTATCTCTTCAAGTATTTAGTCCTGTCATTTCCATATAGGAGTTTCTGAAGGCCCTTAGCTAAATGTGCATTGTACTCATGAACAACCACTATGTTGAATACTTTAAGCTCAGATGCTCAAAGATACTTTGTTATACTGTACTTAGGTACAAGTGATGCCTCTACAGCAGTCATGCATGCAGTGCTCACCTGCACTGCTTTGTGAAGTCCTTCCCCACTCAGCTTTCCCATGTCTTTCATGGTTTTATAACTCCTCCTGTGATCTTTTTCCTAAGCTAACACACCCTAATGTGTCCTCATCACCATCCCAGTACTTTTTCTTTTTTAAATTTAATTAAAACTGCCTTTCTTTTTGAGGTGACCAGAACTCCACAGATGCCAAGGTGTGGATGCAAATGAACTTACATGCATATTATGTTCTCTTTTTTGTCTTCCATTCCTTCCCTAACTACTCATGGCATTGTTTACTTTTTTGACATCTGCAGGACACTGGATAGTTTAGAAAACTCCTGGTCAAAGTGGACCCCCATCCTTCATAAGGGGAAATAGATAACTTAGAGGAGTTACCATATAGTACTGCTATATAGAGAGAGCTGACTTTCCAAAATATATCCATATTATGTATTTCTGTATGTCTTATCACTCTACCAGATTGATACATTTCTTTTACAACTCCCTGCAATCAGGTTTTCACTATCTCATATAATCATCTCTTTCACACTGCCCAGGCAAGCTTACCCTAGAGCCTCTCTTAAAATAGCAGCTAGGTTTTGGTTTAGGGTAGAGTCCCCCTCTGCTGAACACAGAAGTACTATGGGAGAAAACCACTTTCCCAGAGCCCCCACAGAGGCAGCAAACTGGACAAGAATCTGGAGGAGGAACTGAAAAGCGTTAAAGGGAACAGTGTTTACAACAGTGCAGACACTTCAAATAGAAGAAAAGGGCAAGAAAAAACCCCATAGAATGATGATTGGAACAATGAGTTATCTTGAGAGCAGAAAATTAGAGTCTAAACTTCAGCAGTAGGGAGCCCCACCTGCAAGAGAGTTATCTCTCAGCTGGTCTCTATCCTAAGCTTGAAAAGAGAATTAATGCAGGAAGTCAGACAGGCAGCTACACGAGACAGGGAAATCTTAATGCAGGTAAGAGTGCTCATCAGATTTTAGGCTTTTCCTAAATTACAGGGAACATGATCTGTGTAACATATGTACTCAGCCATGAACAATGCCCACGAGCATTTCTAAAGCACAAATAAAGTGCTAAAGTACTGCAGAGCACATGGAGAATCATGCTCTACTGAGAATTAACAAGTCACTTTGCAGTATCTCAGATTTTCCCTTTGATTCTTGTTGCTCTGTCCCTTCATTTTCTCTGCTGCTTCTGCTTGTTTACAGGTAACTGCTGGTTTCTGGCTGCCATTGCTTGCCTGACACTGAATAAAAAACTACTCTGTAGAGTCATACCTCATGACCAGTCCTTTATACAAAACTATGCTGGCATCTTTCACTTCCAGGTGAGTCCCTTTGTCTAGTGCTAAGCAGATGTATTTACCTAACATGGAGCTCAGCTCTTTTTGGCCCACTCTTCCCTCTGGCTTCTCCTCTCTTTGGAAGCATGAGTGACAGCAGGGAGGAAAAGGGATTGAATTGCCTTACGCCAAATGCTTCCATTAGAGCAGTCACGGAAGGACCAGCCCATAAAAGTAATTAGGGAGCATTAACCCACCAAGGAGGCATTTGCAGATTGCTGTGTCCTGTGCATAAGGAATAGGAACAGGTGCCCAGCCCTGCCTCACTCTTCAGATGCAGTACTAGAGCCGGCACAGACACATGGGTAGGTGGCAAGAGGGTCTATTTTTAGGCCCACAGACAGCTGATCTGCCAAAACAAGTTATCGAAGAACTTATTCAGAAAAGACTGACTGCTTTCCACATTTCCCTTGATTCTCTTAAGGGACCTCTCGCTGTCCTGCATGCATTGCCCAGGGGAATTCAGTACAGCTGCCTCCCTCCCATTAGTTTTGGCCACATTACAAAGCAGCTATCTTCACATTTCCCTTCTCTCAGCCTGACTTTTCAGCCAGGCTTCCCCTACCTGCACCAAGTCAAACCAGAGTGTTTTTCTGTTTGCCTTTATTCAGTTCTGGCGCTATGGAGGCTGGGTGGACGTCGTCATTGATGACCGCTTACCCACGTACAACAACCAGCTGGTCTTTACCAAATCCTCCCAGCGCAACGAATTCTGGAGTGCCCTCCTGGAAAAGGCCTATGCAAAGTAAAATAAAATGCGTGACTGTGACGGGCTCCCCCAAAAGGCTCGGGCTGGGGAGGTGGTTAAACCACTGCACACAGTATTTAAAACAAGCACATAGAGAGGCTCTGAACATACAAATGCCTTTTTCCATAGCTTCTCATGCCTCAGAATTGGGGATGGGCTAAAGCATAATTTCTAGGAAGTTTTGCTACTCGTTCAAAAATCTACATTTGGGTTTCAGCGTATTTTTTTTTTTTACCTATCTGTGCAGGTGGCATGTTTTAAAACTTTTAACTTGAGAGTTACCTAACAGCTGTAATTTTACACACACAAGACAGATATAAATATATAGATAGTTATCTCTATCTGTGTAAAAGAAAATCTTTTTCTTTTCTCTAAGAGTCCATGGGTCATACGAAGCTTTGAAGGGAGGCAACACCACTGAAGCCATGGAGGACTTCACCGGAGGGGTCACTGAGTTCTACGAGATAAAGGATGCCCCTAAAGATATTTATAAAATCATGAAACATGCCATTGACAGAGGATCCCTCATGGCCAGCTCCATTGATGTGAGTCCATATGAATTTTGTAGATAAGCCATAAGAAACGGTAGAGGAGAGGGACCTCTCCATTCATAACCAAATATATGCCACCTTTGGAACTGCTTGGTTTAGGCCACATAGAAAACATCCTTTTCTAGGAGGTGGAATAATCCCCACTAAAGACCATTAGCAAATAGTAAGTGCCAAAAGAGAAATAAACATAAGCAGAATATGGAAGAGGAGAGAAGGGATGCAATCAGCCAAACCAGCACCCCTTGTCCCCTCAGTACCCTCACCAAGTGAAATGAGATTAGTAGGGAGTGCTGCAACTCTGTTAAGACACAAATCTTCATGTCAAAGATGCTAAGTGTGCAAATACTTAGGAAATTAACCTTTTATTGCCAACGTGGCCTCAGATTGCCTTGATTTATTGTGGTAATTTTAAAAGTTACATAATTAATACTTTATGGAATGTGATGTTGCAGTAAAGGTGGGAGAACAAATGCTGCTATTGACCAGTGTAGATAAGTATGGACATCATAAGGAAGAAGAGAAGTAATCTAAGCTATCTTTTACCACTCATCTTTCTTCTACCCTTTCTCTTCTCTCTCCCTGCCTCATCTTACTGCATGATACTTTTCTCCCATTCTCTGTGCCAGGATAACCTGGGTTTTTCCTATGGATCAGCTCCTCAGAGCGACATTGGGGAACTCATTGCTCGCATGGTGAAGAATCTAGAAAATGCACAGATGGCTCATCCCACTGCAGACCACCAGGGGATAGATGAGAGGCCAGCCTGGGTTCGTATGTCTCCTAAGCAGTTGACTTCACAGTGCTTTTATTTACAAACCGTTAGAGAAACTTATAACCTACGCTTTTAAAACCTTGTGTGGCTTCCCAGAATTATCTCAGCACTAAAGAAATGTTCTTATGGATACTGTTTGACATATGTGTTAAAAGACCTCAGTGCTTTCAAATACAGTGACTGATATTAAAGGGCTTCACTGATACTGAGGCAAAGGGCTGTTGACTCATGGCAATGACTTATAATTTCCAGAAAAAGAAAATTATTCATGGATTTTATCAAGTCCCTCTCTTGCACAGGGGTGAGAGAACAAAAATGTAAAGTACTAGAATAGAACAAGATTCCTGTGTGTAGAATGTGAAAGAAAGATCAAGATCCCTGAGTGTGCATGGAATGTGAAAGAGACCAAAAGCAAGCTCTGCACAACTCTCACTCCAGGCACAAAAGCACTTGGTGAACTTATTTTGAGTGCTCTGCCCACAAATGGAGGAGAATGCTTTAGGGATGCTCCTTTTACATTATGCCATTAAAGTCCTCATTTAAAATGCCCAACAAGGAAGAGGGAAAACATGTTGAGTTTTATATGTGTGATGGAATACAAAGTTACTCCAGCATACCTAAATATCTTGCAAAATAAAGGGGGGGATTTTAAAACCATTTAAGAAAAATCCCTTATCAGGAAACTTAGAAGCTTTCAAATCTTTAGAGTCCTTCTCCTTCTCTGTCATACCTTGCCCTTTAGGGAGCTGCATTTCCATGACAATGAAATTACATCCCTTGCTTTAGAGGAGGGCGGGGGTGAACCAAACAAAAATTCTCCACAATTACATCACCTAAAACTTTTGGTTGTGCAAACTTTCTTCTGAATTTACAGCTGAAATAGCTGATTTTTCCTCTTTTCATATCCATATTTAGTTCTTCCTGAAAAACTGAAATGCTGTAATTCTTCAGTATGACAGTATGACTGTCTTGTTTTGCAAGCATGGCTGTCCAAACCACCCATGTCTGGGAGGAGAACTTCCTCCGCAGCGACTGCCTACTGAAAGAAGATTGCAAAACTTTTTCTATATTTGCTGCCCCAGACGCTGTTGTGCTGCTGGTTATTACATATTCCTGAACCAGCATCAGAAAAAAAAAATCATGATTCTTGATGGAAAAAGGCAGATGAAGCCTGCTCTTTGAGAAGGGATCCAGGACATCAGAAGCTAATGTTCTCAAACAGAAAGAAGAGAAAGGGGTTCTGACAAGTAATGATGGCACCAACATGATAGAAATTAGGAAAAAAGGAAATAGAATTGAGGCTATAGGCATAAAAAGTATGAAAACAGGATCAAGGGAAAGAAAAAAAAAGAAGCAGAAGTGAAATAATGGAAAATAATTGCGACAGCCAGGAAATATTTGGATGAGATTCTCCCTGTGCAAGCTGAGAAGGTATCTGTGTGACCTTACTAATTCTTCCTCTATTCCCAGCCCTGCCTTTCTCATGCCATCAGATGTGTAAAGAAGAGATGGCAGAGTTACTGGCAGGGCCTTGCAGTCATGTGTCAGCAACAGACACAACAGAGGAGGGGACGTTTTGCACGTGGTCCACATGTGCGTAGTAGGGCCTTCCCCTCCAACTGATACCAGTGATCTCTCCTACAAGTACAGCAACCTGTGTGCATCTGTCATCTTGCTCTCTTTATCTCTCAGATAAACAGCGTTCTGAGATTTGCAAGTAAAAATCTATCAGAAACACTAAAAGTTGATTACTAAGACAACAAATGTATTTATGTCTGAGCAACACATTGCTATGCCCTTCCTGAATGTCAGATGGAAAAAAATTCAATCATGAGGATTTTAAAAGTTATGGAATAAAGTGGCCGCTTCCATGGGAAATTAAGTAAAATAATAGTGTCAGTTAGTAGGAATAGTGTAATTAATAGGGTGTTTAAATGTCATAGTGATAAGATAGCCACGTGTAAAGATGAAAGTATTCTAGATGTTGATTTGCTCTGATGTTTCCAGTTCATATGTAATAACCTTAATAAGCTGTACAAGAACATACTATCCTAGAAAAGGCTGAATAGTCCTACTAACAGGAAAATCTAATTACTTTGATTAAGCATGCTATATACTACCATGTTCTGAGTGCAAAAAGCAGTAGTCTACAGAAAGGTGAAATTAGCCACAAAATGTCCTTTCCAGTCAATAGTAACTTTTTCCATTTTTAGTTCATGCTTCATTCCTTTCTAACCAACAACATGAATTCTATGGGCACTAAGCTCGACCACCTTGACAAACACAGAGAGGAGAACAAGCCAAAAGGTCCTCTCATCTGAACAGTGTCACCCTCCCTGCAAAAGCCCTGGGTGGCAGTATCTGCCTTAGAGCAGCCAACTGAGCTTTGCATGACTCCTACAAGTTCTTATCTTGTGTCTAACAGACCATAGTGCCAATGCAGTATGAAACCCGGATGTCCTGCGGGCTCGTCAAAGGTCATGCCTACTCTGTGACAGCTCTGGACGAGGTACGTACAGTCCCTTTCCTCCAGCTGTGGGGAGCTGTAATCTGCACTGGCCTAGCACTGTGCACCTCAGCTAAGCTGTGAGAGGGGTAAAAAGCAAAACAAATTACAGGTGAAGGAAACAAAATTTATACTCAAATAAGTGAATGCCTTGCGGAGAAACAAACCTATATAAGTTTTTGCTTTCTGGGGAAATGGATATTGCACTGCTTGGGCAAAGGTGGTCACAGCCACCACCTCCTGATCTTACAGCCTGACCTGCACTCACCCCAAGCAGGTCAGGCTGGGCTATGGCCCAGGAAAGCACTATCACTGGAGAAGCTGGTATAAGCAATTTGAAAGGCAGAATATTTCTTTTGAACCTCTCAGTCTTTTCTTGTTGCATTCTTTTTTCAAACAGACAGTATTTAAAGGGGAAAAATTACGTCTGGTACGGCTGAGAAACCCCTGGGGACAGGTCGAATGGAACGGACCTTGGAGTGACAAGTGAGTAAAAAGGAGCTTCAGGCGGTTTGAAAAAAAAGTTGCAGCTTTATTTGCCCTTGAGCTTGTGCATGACGCTAACATTCAATGATAAGGTATCTGAATTTTTTTTGTTGTCATTTTGTCACATGCACTTTGAAGTCGATTTTAGTTGAGTGCTTAGATGAAGCTGAAAAAAGAGTGTTAAGGTTAAAACAAGGTGTTAAGAGGGGCTTTAAGAATGGAAATGAAGAGAGAGTCCAGTATAATGGCACATTAAATCTGATTTTACTGTCAATCAAGTTCAGTAATGTCCATTTTAGAAACAAGATGTGACAATAGAAAAATCTTTTAAGTTATGAAAGAACTGAATGAAGCAAGATGTCAGTGTGTTTTACTAAAAGGTATTTCAATAGCTACCTCAACAATGATAGTCTGGAAACACCTTTTCCTACAAGCTAAATAAAATTGGCACAATTCAGCAGATATTTGAGAGCTGTTAAGAGGAAGTCTGAAGAGAAGGCAGAGAGAAATTGGTTTTTATTTGAGCATGTGGACAGGGGGGTTGCATTGAGAACAAACAGTTGCAAAGCTCACAATTTAAAAAATTATGTGGATGTAGCAAGGTGACTCTTGTCTTTCCTCTCTATGATGTTTACAGTGAAGTGTAGAAATTTTAATGAGAGCTGTATTTATAATGAAAGCAAATCACAGCTTAACTTGTTTACTCCTTTGAAGGTCAGAGGAGTGGAACTCTGTTAACGAAGCAGAAAAGATCCGCCTGCAGCACAAGGTTGTGGAGGATGGGGAGTTCTGGTGAGAATATCAGTCAAAAACCTGTGCTTCTCTAGGAGAAATGAATCACATTGCAGTACTACAGATCTGCTAAAACCATTGCAGTGATCCCTGCTCCCCTTCATATTCCCAATAAGCCATGCTCTGTGATTCCTCATTCTCCCACCAGGGATTATTCAATGCCACCAGCAGTTTAATTACACTACACTTCCACAAACCCTCCATCACCCTTCCTACATACCATCCTCTCAGCTCAGTTTCCCTGAGTTTGGAGCTATACCTGTGTTAAGTGACCAACCAGCAGATCAAAAGTATTTGGAAAATATGGCACTCCCACTCCAAACTTGTCTGAATACTGACAGTACTGTTGGTCACCCTCCTCCAGCTGGGTCTTTCAGACAACTGCCCACCATGTAAATCTATTTGGGTTCAATTTCCCCTCAATTCCTTCAGGATGCCATTTCAAGATTTCTTGAGGCACTTCACAAAGCTTGAGATCTGTAACCTCACACCGGATACCCTGGAAGTGGATAAATTCCAAACCTGGACCGTATCAGTCAACGAAGGGCGCTGGGTGAGAGGCTGCTCAGCTGGAGGTTGCCGCAATTATCCAGGTGAGAAAAGGGTTTTGAGAGATACAGCCTCTTTGATGGGGACTACGTTAGATCCTAAAGGCTAAGTCATATCACAGCCTGATCAGTACTTGGCCACAGAAAAAGCCTTGCTTCCTCAGTGGACAAGGCAACAGGTAGCTGGAAATCTTCTGTCACTATGTTGTGACAGAACATCATAAGAGCCCAAAAGGCAGCCCTGGCGAAGATAAATCATTGTTCCAACACTCCACAGTGCCCCAAGTAAAAGAGATAAATTTCACTTTAACAGATTTCACTTGGGAAATCCACTGTAGCGGATTAGTGATAGTTTTAGGGGCTTTGGAAGTTTATCAGATGACAGTTCTTCATATATCCTCCTTTGCTTTGGAGTTTTGTTAGAACTAAGTAAAAGCCATAACATGTAAAAAAACCCATCCATGTCTTAGCCCATTTTTAACCTTTCCCTCAGGAGCCACAGGCAGGAAACTTAAAAGTTTTATTTGATTGTAAGTATCATTAGAAACCTGTTTTCTTGGGGTTGTTGGTGGGATTTCACAGATACATTTTGGACCAATCCCCAGTATCGCTTGAAGCTCCTGGAGGAAGATGATGATCCTGAGGATGAAGAGGTTATCTGCAGCTTCCTTGTCGCACTGATGCAGAAAAACAGGAGGAAAGAGCGCAAGCTGGGAGCCAACCTGTACACCATTGGCTTTGCCATCTATGAGGTACCAGCTCTGTTGGTCACACAGTGGTCACAAATCCTGACAGTATGCATTTACCAAGAGTCACTGAATCATTCAGGCTGATTACAAAAATTGCAATTTTTGCTTTGCAAGGAAGCGAGGGAAAACCTGGAAGTAAGGAAGGAAATTCAAGTATTTGTAACTATTTGTACCATAGTAACCTCAGGGTTTACCCCATCAATTAAGTAACATAGTTTATAGGCTCTTACAGTGACCTAATGCCAGATTTTAACATATCCTTTCCCATTTATTCTTCAATCTTCCTTTCGTCCTTTCTAAAACTAAACATTTTATTGGCAGGAGAGTGTAAAAAAGGAAACAGATAGCCAAGATTCATACATAGCAATTAACCTGTCCCTACTACTGACCTGATGAAAAGGTCAGTTTGTCCCTTGCACAAACATATTTAGTTCAGATCTTAGCTGATCTTATGTACACTCCAAGAAACCTAAAATGAAAGAGGGAAATTCCTTATCTAACTAGGGGCATTTTGATTTCTGTCTATGTCCCCAGAAATCTACGTGAATGCCCTTCTGCATGATCTATAAACAAGAGGACTCACCCAGCAGCTCTGACTGTTTCTTTTCTTTGTTTTTCCCTAAGGTGCCCAAAGAGGTATGCGCAGAACGGAGGCAGATTGACATCTTGGTGTATATTCACAGCTAGTGTTACTGTAGTGCCTCTCTGTAAGTCAGCAGGAGACTGTCCAGTCAAGTTTGTTATCAGGGATGTAACAGCAGTGAAACTGCTAACCTCTCTGCTTTGAGTGTTTATCAGTAACATTTTGTGAGTAATTTTTAGTTCTTTCTCACTTGCACCCCATTTTCACTTGCACCTCTTCCTCAGCCCTTTTCTACTCTGTAGAGACCTGCCCATTGCTTGCACAGTCGGTCAGTGAGCATGGGCTGCAGGAAGCAGTGCCAGTGAGCATTTTGCCTCTCTGCACTCCATGAAGAACCACCCTAAACCACTTCCATTTCCTCTTAAAAATAAAGCCAATTCCTATATTCTGCAGTCACAATGTTTTCTCTATAGTCTTAGAATTTCTTTAGAAAATTAATGGTATTTTCAGCCATTGAAGAAAGCTTATTAAAAGTATACAGACTACATTTTTTATGAGCCTGACAGTAGCTAAATAATTGGCATCACAAGTTTTGCTAACAAGCTCAACTGAAGGCTCTGTTACTTGGAAAACACGAAAATGACAGTCTGAATGTTGTTTTTACTGACTATCTTACAGATGGTTATTTCTGCGAAAATATCCTGCAAGTGTTCTTAACCCACAATTCTTGAACTTAATTTTCATATTTGAACAATGCAATGTTTGACTGTCATGTTTGTTTAGCAGATACAGAATTCATGTTTTGTCCAGACAAGGACATGCTTCCAGTGAAAGCATCTTCACTTTACCACTCTGCATATAAGAGTTTGCATACACCATTCCTTGCCATATCACCCTCCAAGGAAAGTAGCTGAACTTTGGTTACACACAACTCAGCATCCAACAAAACAGTCAAATAAAAGTGCCTACACAGCAGAAGTCAGCCATACACTCTGCAGGTGTATAGAGGTGACAGACTCTCTGCCACCGGCTATCATCACTCATCAGCTCCCCACTTGCTAAGCTGCTGCTTCCTTTGTTTCCTGTCCCAGCCATGTACTGCCCACATGGCAAACCATCTGGGGAATGGGCAAGACTTCCTTGAAGACAAACTGACTCATTTGTTCTGCAGATGCATGGTACTAAGCACCACCTGCAGAAGGATTTTTTCCTCTACAATGCCTCCAAAGCCAGAAGTAAGACCTACATAAATATGCGAGAAATCTCTGAGCGCTTCCGGTTACCTCCCAGTGAGTACGTCATCATCCCATCTACATATGAACCCCACCAGGAGGGAGAATTCATCCTGAGGGTCTTCTCAGAGAAAAGAAGTCTTTCAGAGTAAGTTGTAGATCCATTTATCTGGTCATGTAGGTGGAGGTCAGCTTGCTACTTTGCTAAAGTCATGTTACCAGTTTGCTGCACCCTGCTTTTTATATTCTTAACCTCATTAGAAACTCCAAGCTGCAAACTTATTTCCCCAAGCTTCCCTTATAGTCTAACAGGAATCTGCTTTGAATTGTCTTTGGAGAAGCTTACTAGTTGCAGGATGTCCTTTGTAAGGAAACCATTAGCCATTTACTAAGACCAAAAAACTTCTGTTTTACTTCCAGTTCAGTGTAATCAAGGCTCTTTACAGGAGTATATCAGGCAGCAGCCCTCCTGGAAATGGCACTTGGGATGTTCAGCTTAAACTAGGAAAAAGCTACAGCTAGAGCCTGGAGATGTAATGCTTGAAACCAGCCCACACCACTGGCTGTTCCAAAAGTTCAAGTGGCTACTTACAAACCACCTACAAGCAACACTGGGAACAGTCTCTTTTCTGATTTAATTACTTTCTGCTTTCTACTAGGGAGGTTGAAAACATGATTGAAGCAGAGCGTCCACTGGTAAGTAGTGTCCTGGTCCTCTTTTGTGTATGAATAGGGGTAGGGAGAGGAGGAGCACCACATCTAGGGAAACCTACAGCAGGAAACCATTTGCAGCCACATGACAGCTCCTTTATCATCAAGATACTTTTATTGACACTTGCTTTGTATACACTATTTTCTGATTTGGTCAGACCAAAATTGAATTGCCACTTCAGATATCATTGATCTATGAGCACAGAAGTTGGGGAAAAGAAAAGGAATAGTCAGAGCTCAAGGTAGAGATTTTATTCAAGTGGACAAAGCTCCAGATGAGATGTGACATGGTTTTGCTATGGTTTTTCAATGTCTGTCCTGCCATTTCTTGGTGGGTGCCTGTTCCCTCATTTTTGGTGATTTGAAAGCTGTCTGAACACAGGAAATGGTAAAACTTGTATGAATATAGGAATGGGAAAGATTAATATGAGAAAGGGAAAGATAAAAAAAAATACAACTTTACCATCAGCTCTGCATAATCTGATCAAACTCTTTTTGATTTTGTCTCTTTTCCTACAGAAGAAAAAGGGCAAGGTAGGTACTTGTACAATGTGCTAAGTGCCAGCAAGGCAAAGAGCACACTCAATGCATGCAGCAGGAGCAGAGTTCCTTGATTTCATAATTTCTCTGCATCTGGAACCTGATTTAGTTAATGAAGGGCACTGGATATGAGGCCCTTTGCGTGCAGCAAAGATTTTGTCTTCCTACACTGGATTCTAATGAAATAGCATTAGCATCATATACCCCTCTCATTCAAAGAGGTGGTAAAAGAATAACAGAAACTTTTCAGCTTTATCAGCCTCATTCTCTGGGTTGCTCGAACTGCCCTTCCTTCCTTCCCCTCCACAGGCACCCTGAAACCCCTTGCTAGTGAAAAGCACCCCTTCTTCAGACTTGTGCCCTCACAATTTGCTTTCTATTGCCTAATGCAGCTACTTCCTTTTCCTGAAGTTTCTGCTCACCAAAGCCCAGGATTCTATTTGTGATTCTACACAACACATTTAAGACCTTGAAAATGTAATCAGACATTTCAATCTCAAGACAGGTTGATTTTAATTAACACTCTAGGGTACTCTACATTCACATATTTTAGCAGTTTTTTGGCTTTAAGTGCACTAAACCAGGACAATTGTACGTGGCTGCTTACAGCTGACTGCTTCAAGAATCAATACATGAAAGAGAAAAAACATGCTTCACATAACTAACAAGCTCCTACACAAAAACTCCTTTTCTGTGTAAGACTCACAGTCTATTTGTTTTCAGTATTACTGCCCTTCAAAGAGATGGGCAAGCTCATCAGTTTAACTAATGAGAATCTGGGAAGCTTATTTTGCTTAAAAAATGGAAAAAAACCCCAAACCCCTACCAATTGAAAAACAAACAAACAAAACCCAAATACATTCAAACGGTTACTGGCTTTCTGAAAAGAAAAGCTAGAAACAGAAATTGTGCTATTTGGCAAAAAGACTTTTGCAGCATTTTTAGCATGAGGAGAGCAGTAACTTCAGAGATTCCTTCAGCTTTTTTTTTCTTTCTTTCTTTCTTTTTTTCATTCTGAGATCTGGCTTCTCTGATCGTGTTCTCAGGAGTGGGAGCTGTTGCTGCATGCACTTTGCCACGGAATGGTTGTCACCAAATATTATCCCTTCCACTACTTGTGTAATTTCTATTTCTATTTCGCTTTCTTCCTTCTTCCAGCCTATCATCTTTGTTTCCGACAGAGCGAACAGCAATAAGGAGCTGAAAGCAGATGAAGATGCTGACAAAGATGGTGAAAAAAAACAAGTAGATGAGAAAAAGGTTTCTGCAGCAAAAAGCAAAGGGGGAAATAGGGCTTAGTCTGGCTAGCATGAAAGAGTGGCTGGGGAGAACACAGGAATGGGTCAAAGAAGTGTCCTAAGATACTTAACAGCTTTTCATCAAATCTTAGTATAACTTGCATCTGGTTTATGTGGATTTCCCTCTGCATTTAGACAAACAAAAACCAAGAACTAACCCAAGAAATTAACTTTGTTACATCTAATTTCCTAGTTTCCTTTTTTAGTCTCAGCCTCAGAGTTCTGGCTTGTCCTTTGCGTGTGTCTGAGAAAGCTTTATTGTTTTCTTCTGCCTCACATGCTATATGCTTCCAGCAACGGGCCCCCACACTATAGAGAGCTCTCATCTGGTTGTTTATCGCCTACAGGGTGGCAATAAGGCAGATATTGTGTCCCTGCCCATGGCAGGGGGGGTTTGAACTAGATAATCTTTAAAGTCCCTTCCAACCCAAACCATTCTGTGATTCTATGATATGGCTCTTCTGCTCCAAACTTCTCATTTGCAATGTTTTGAAAGAAAAAATAAGAAGATAACTGGCAATGAAAAGAGAACAATGGGATGAAGATAAGTACTTGACAGTTTTAACAGAATTAGCCAAAAAATAGGGAAAGGAAGAGGAGGACAACCCATTCCTCCAAAGGGCTCCAGATTCACTAAGATGATGCCCTATGTGAGGGCGAGTGGGCCTTCCAGGCCCTTTCTCTTCCCCACTGGGTATCTCTTCTTTGCTTGGCTTTTTTTCAGCGTTCTGCAGCAAAACGTCATGAGGAAAGTGAAGAGCAAAAACAGTTCAGGAATATTTTCCGACAGATTGCAGGGGATGTGAGTATGCAACCGATCCCTGTCTGCCATCAAAGCAGGCTAGACACAACAGCACCTAAATCAACTGTTTCATGGATTCAAATCACTGAATATTAAAATTTGCTTTGAATTTCCTTCCATTAAATTCTCTTTGAGATTTGAGGATAAGTAAAATCAAATAAAAACCCCCTTAAGCATACAGCTATCCTTATATGTAGGTATAAGCTATTCCCACTGTGTATGAGGGAGCCTCATTTAAATTCAGCCTTTTTCGTCTGTCCCTACTACAAGATGCTGTTTTGCACAGCAAGTATAAACAGGTTAGAAATGCAGTGCCCTCCTGTATACGCTTAACAAGGAAAGTTAAAGGTAAAAACAGATGAAAGAACTGCATAAATCAATAGGCTGCAAATAGGATACAAAGATTTTCGGATTTCACTGTTTGTCTTATACACTGAAATTACTGGTCATTCTTCTAGTTGTAGTTTGATAAGCATTATATGGTAACTTGAGACCTACCTTGTACTGCAGCCTCAAGAAAGATTTGGACTAATGTTTATATGAACTAGAACATGTCTCTAGTTTGAGACATGTATGTGCCATACTGGAAAGTGACCAAATACTTCATACTTTTAGCACATTCATCCATAAAACTATCTGATAAGTAAAGAACATTGTAATCAATTATATCTCATGACATTTCCATCAGGACATGGAGATCAATGCTGAGGAACTTAGGAATGTTCTCAATAACGTCGTAAAAAAACGTGAGTTTGAGCATGTTTTTTACTAAGCCTCAACAAAAAAAAAAAATCTGTGTTATACCATAACTCCCCACCGCTGAGTTTCACTCTAAAAAATATTTATGTTTTCGAACTCAGAAATTTCCTAGTTACACTTCCACGGACATTGCATTCATGACTTTAGCAAGCTGAACTTTTCACAGAGATGATCTCTACAGGTGATCAAGTACTGATAATTCAGAAATGAGCAAGTGTTCATTGGAAGTACCACACAGAACAATTCAGCATTTTTAGCAGTCTGCAAATTCCCTTTAAAAAATTTCTAATGGAGAGACAGACCTTTCTCCCTGTTCAGAAAACTTTAGCCTACAGACCCTGGACTTGCTTAGTAACCTGGAAGTTAGTTTAGAGTCTTCCAGAGGTTTTTATTGTATATAACAAGTCAAGAAAGGTATCTCCAATTCACAGGCAGTAACATTACTTAAGAGTCTTTTCATATTTTTCTACACTTGTTTCTTACTGGATGAAGGAAGTAGGTTTGGCTTTTACTCTGATTAGAGTTGCACCTGAGAGGAAAATCACTTGCTGATTTGCATGACCTATATTCATCTGGGATCATTTATTTCAGATAAGGACCTAAGGTCAGAAGGATTTGAATTGGAATCCTGCCGCAGCATGATTGCTTTAATGGATGTATCCTTTTCTGGTGAAAAAGGAGTGCTTGAAACCACACTAGTTCACTATTTCTCACCAACACACACACAACTTAGTAAGCCAGGAAAGCAAAACAGCACATTGTAGTCGGTAGTCAGATAACATAGCATTCCTGGTTTGGCTACATTTTAATTCCAGTCATCTCAACATTAATGTAGTTGGCAGAGAAATATATTCCAAAAAAGAAAACTACAAAATAAACAAGTCAGTATGATACTCTTCCTTAGGTACCAGGGACTAGCCAGCTTATGTACTAAAGCATGATTTATTTTTTTTTTTAAACAAACCCGACATAATTACAGTTCTTGCCAACAAACTTACTATATTTCTCTCCTTGAGTTTATAATGTATTACATATTCTACTGTACGCTCAACATGCAATGCATATAGAAATTGTCATGGAACAAATGTAACAAAACACACTACAACATGCCATATGGGGTTACCTCTGCTACAACATCATTCTGTTTTCCAGTTTGACATAACACATGATTTTGAGAGGACATAGGTGCATTCAAAAATAACCTGAACAAAACTGTAACTACAAGCCAGAGCCATAATGATTGGAGCCTAAACACATTTTTGTAAATAGTTTTGTCAACATTTTGCTAAGTCCTCAGTTCATTTGAAAGCGAGGCAAAAAGAGCTTCACTTCAGGGTAAAGCTCAGTTGTCTTAAAAAATACTGGGTGAGCTTCCCATTTGGAGGTATTTCAGAAGAGCCCACTAAAACATCCTACTCATGTACTTTTATAATAGCTCCAGAAGCAAGGCTGGAGTTTGCTTCTACACAAAGTACAAGTAGTACTTCATACTCCTGAAACAAGATGCTATATACAATAACCAAAATGTTACAAATATTTTACTGCACAGCTCAGGCAGCTCTTAATGCTGAGGAGATACCAAACTCACTTTCACATTCATCCCTTCACCAGTAGTTGCAGACTTAATTATCTTAAAAATATTGTGGGTTTTTTACCTGAATATTTGCATCACAGACAGATGGCTCAGGGAAGATAAATTTTGATGAATTTCAACATCTCTGGGACAAGATTAAAAGCTGGCAGGTATTGCTGGTATTCACACCATTCTTCTTCACAGCTTCTGCAGTGCAAAAGTTGTGTAGGAAAAACAGAACTCTCTACATACACTACAGCAAAAAGAAAGGCTAAAAAAAAATATTGTGAATTACCTTCTAAAATGAAAAGTAATGTCTCTCTTCATCCTACTTCACAGCCTAAGCAAATAGCCTGACTTTCTAAAGCTCCTGCACTTAAGGAGAGACTTCCCCCATAGGAATAGCACAGAGCCTTACAAATTGAAGGAGGAGAATGACGGGAACGAGAATCAGGCCTCAAAAATAGTTTAATTAGGACAATCAGGAGAAAGGATTAACAGCTTAAACTCAAGTCAAACAAGGAGAGTCTCCAGGGGAGGGCCTTTTTTGTTTCCACAGATTGGATCTAAATTATTTTACTTTGTGACTGAGAGGAGCTCTGTGCTAACAATCCAGGCTGCCCAGCAGCAGGAATATAAGGCGTATTCCAAGCGCCTGAGGCACACATCCCATATCCAGTCAGTTGGCTACATGCAAGAGAAGTAGAAGTTTTTATTACTACTGTGTATTTATTTTTTTTCTTTTTCCAGAAAATTTTCAAGCGTTATGACACGGATCATTCAGGAACCATTAACAGCTATGAGATGCGCAATGCAGTCAATGATGCAGGTATTTCTCCATGCACAGTGTCCAAACCCTTGTTTTGTTTGATGTATCACAGGGTGAGATCAGAAACACAGTGCTGCCTTTTAAAGACAGACCCTGGAGAAATTATAAAATACTTCTTTCCACCGACAGAGCTTTTCAAATATCCAGATGGCAAGCCTTGTATGTCTTGCCAGCCAAACAGATCTCTTCAGCTTCTCTTTAAATTTCCTATGAGTGATGCTCTGCTGCTTTAAGGATCTCCTACTCTGGGTCCTGCTGTTCAGGGAGACAAGGGAGTGCTGAAGACACTGGCTCTCATTTAAGCTGTGGATTCTTTATGTTTGTGTAAGTAACAAACAAGAGAACAGTGGAAAACCTTCAACCCAAGTGTACAGGCACTGAAACCCAGATGGAGCAGGTCAGTGTCCAAGTTTGCATCAGAGGCGGTCAGATGAACATTTTTTGAGTCATGTTAATGTTTCTTAGGTACTAAGCCATGGTGGGTTCAGTTTCTTCTACCTGCACAATGAGAAGAAAATATTCTTGCAAAACTTACAGTTAGTGAAATTCGTCCTGTAAAGAGAGACTTGAGTTTTCTCGCTTGTCTTAGACACACTGGTGTGCTTCTTCTCCTGGAGAGCTGGCCTCCCTCTGCAAATGTCTTTACCATGTCTCTAAGGGAGCAATATGACCTCTTTAATCTGAAAATCTGTAGTATCATTATAAACTTAGATGGGATGACGATAGTGACACATTGTCTCCAGTAGTATTTTGGCACATCAAGGAACAGAAAGACATGGCTACCTTGTACTTTACAAAACATCAGTGATTATCCTGTCCTAAAGGCAAAACTAATCTGGATTTGGATTCCTGCAGTAGAAATATGGGTAATTTTTATTTTCCAGGTTTCCATTTTCACCAGGAAAGTTGCCAATGTAAAAAAAATAAAAATAAAATATTTAAATCCTTCATGCCCTGACTTTAGAACTAAGGCGACATTTTACAGTAAACATTTCAGATCTTACAGCATGGAGGCCGTGCATGACCTTGAATTAGCCGAGAAGTAGCTGTACTTAAATTGTGACAGACCCTTTTGAGGCATGGCCACATGCTGCAGCATTCAGTGCCACAATTCAGTCACACCACACCAAGGGGTTGCCCCTTTGTCTATTTTTTTACCGTTGTGCAATTGTGTTTTCATAGAAACTTCCTCCTGTGCTTCTGTCACCCAGTTTTTGTTGATTTGCTCTCACCAGGCCCAGCTGAGCAGCAGAATCTTGGTGTCTGCTGCTCTCCTTTTCATGCTTACAGCCTGAGGTAACTCATGTGCTACTGGCCCTCCCAAATCATAATTTCAAAATGTTACCCTTGTTTTAAGAAAGCAGCTGGACATAGTAAAGCTGCTTTTAGCTTTACTTCATTTTGTTTAGCGGCTGCAGCAGGACCGTCCAGCCCCAGCCGGGTCTGGGAAGCACCTATGGCCAAACAACTCCTGCACCAGCGTTTCCCCCGGCCATGGCTCAGCTGTGCCCTGTTTTTGCTCCTCTGCAGGATTTCGGCTGAACAACCAGCTCTACGACATCATCACCATGCGCTATGCAGACAAGAACATGAACATTGACTTTGACAGCTTCATCTGCTGCTTCGTGCGCCTGGACGCCATGTTCAGTGAGTGGCTGCCCCAGTTCTGCTGCACCACCTCCCCTCCTCCCCCCGGACACAGAATCAGGGGTTCATACAGTGGCTTGGGTTGAAAAAGACCTTTAAGGCAATCTTGTCCCAGCGCCCCTGCTGTGGGCAGGGACACCTTGCACTAGACCGGGCTGCTCAGGGCCCCATTATACTCTCAGCAAAGCTTTTCAAAGCAGTACTGCCTGTGTAGGGTATTATTAAAGATATGTGCTTAGGGAATCGAAAATATTACAGGTGTCTCATACAGGCACAAAAGAAACTCTGTGTTTCTCCTTGAACGAGCTAAGGAAAAACACAGCAGGAACACTTGGTGACCACGTAAGTAAATATCTGTGCAAATTCACGTATCACAACAGGAACACCATTTGGTTTGCTATCTGGGAATCATCTTTACACACACAGTAATTTAATGTACTCCATATATTTTTGTTTCCTTGTTTTAGGGGCATTCCATGCCTTTGATAAAGACGGAGATGGCATCATAAAGCTCAATGTTCTGGAGGTAAACTGCTTTATGCCAGTATTTCTAACACTGTGTCACAATACTAAGTTTTGATTTTATTATTAATTGTACATGCTTTCTAGAGAGTTTGTCTGCTCATCCAATTGATAAGAGGCCGCAAAACCTCCTAAAAATTTTGCTACCAATTTTACACAAAAAACATTCATGATCTGCCAGCAACAGCTGCCCTGTAAGACCCCAGTTGGTGCTGAAGGTCACAGCTGCAGACCCTTCGTATTATCTTTAAAGCCCTTCAAGAAACTTTTGAGATTTTTTTATGAGGCAATTTAGATCAAATACAGTGATATGGTGTTAAATGATAATGGAGTTTAACATAGTTCTTTACCTTTCAAAAATCTTATTAAGAAGAATTAGAAAGTTTCAAAATAAAAGCATGTTCTCTGCTACAGAGACCATTAAAAAAACCCTTCACTTTTGGCAAGAGAAGGAGAAATACGAGCAAGAGACTCAAGAAAAAATTCTCCACTGCCAGTGTGCTTCATACTAAGTGACAGCAAGCGGCCAACTTCAAGCTAGAAGAGGGTGGTGTCTCAATACAATTTTTTTGGAGGATGCCAACAACTCTTCCATCCTTTAACTCTTCTTTCAGTGGCTGCAGCTCACGATGTACGCGTAACACCGGAGCCAGCGGCCACCTTCATCAAGAACACGCTCAAGACTCCTGAGTAATGAGCACCATTCATCCCAAGGGCAAACAAGAGCACTTCCTAATTATGGGATTCACTTGCCACAATAAACAGTGCATGGGAATAAGCACTTGGAAAAAGAGGCAACCATGCACTAGCAGGCACAACAGTGTGCACATTCTGTAACTACTTTTATAGCATCCTGACATTTTTCTTTTGGGCAACAAGGATTAATTTATTGATGACTGAATTAAGCTTTCTCTGCATGGTAAAGACATGGAGCATACATTGTTATTCTGCTTGTGCTGACAACTAGAAAGGTTTTCCCTCAAGTCAGGTGAAACTGGAGCTGTATCTAACTGTGAAAGTCAGAGAGGTGTTTACTGCCACCTTGTAATTAGTCATTCTCTGTGCTCTGCTTTTGGTATTATCCTTTCAGTCTCTTTCTAACATTTACTGAATATTTCACATGAGATTATGCTAATTACATTATTAGTATGCATCCTAATCACACTGTTACAGATGAGGCTGTGCCAGCTGGATCTCTGCTATGCTAAAAATGTGACAGTAAGAACGACAGACTGCAATATCAAAGTACAGCTCAATCTAGTGCCTCAGCAAAACTATCAGAACAGAGAAAATTGCTCTCATTTTTAGTACCCCCAGGAGATATTAATAACACATTTGGACATTCTAAGTGTTTTTCATTGTAACTGCATTCTCCATAACTTTGAGAAACTTGTTTCCCATTCAAGGTAGAAAACCTCTTATACATACAAATCTATTTATCTACATACACATATTTCCTCCACCCCCCAGTGTCCTATTTCCCAACAGTACTCTGTGTTTCTTTATTGAAAAGAGGTGATTTGTTGCAGAATCAGACACAATATCAGCATGACCACTTTGAAAATATTATTACAATGTGCAAGTGGAATTACTTTAACTGAACCAAAAATAAAAACAACTGGATTTTGGCCTAAGCTTTTTTGGTTGTATTTTGAAAGAAGAGATGAAGATGAAACATTGAACACTCTTCCATCATTCTCCTGAATATAAAGCAGCTTTTCGAGTTTTATGGCAAGTGTGAAATCAGCTTAATATCTCAAACACTTGCCAGTTTAATCCTTGAAAGCATTAAAAAAAAAAAACATGTTACCAGCTTAAAGGATGACAGGCTTTCAGAAGTGGCCAACCTTTTTTCAATTAAAAAAAAAATGGAAGAAAAACCAAAATGTGCAAAAAGGACCACATTTTGTCAGAATAACCTTCTACTTAGTTCTCTAGTGGTGAAAAGTAGCAAAGCAATTGACTACTGTAAAGCAAAATTTTAAAAACAAATCACAGCATCCACTCAAAGTTATTCTGGTGAGTAGCATGTTAACTGAAAGGTCACTAAAACAAAAAATGTTTTGACTATAAAGTTCTTAATGTTGTCTTGCACTGCAACATACTCTGAAAGAGTAAGAAAATGCTATCATTTTCTAAAGACAAGTTTTATTCTCCTTTAAATTCTACTTCTGTTTTAACCCAAATAATTTTTAAGATGACTGGAACACTTGGAGCCCTGGCTTCCAGCCATGCATTATCTCCACTAAGCTACTATTACAAAAAGTATGGCAGAGATGCTCTGAGTTGGGATGGTCAGAGAAAAACCAAAATCTATCAGTCAAAAGATCAAAATCAGGATTTTTAATTGGCAATTCAAATCTGGTCCTTCAAGTCCCGGTGAGTGAACTACCAACTTCCCTTGCATCTGGCCATGAAGCAAGGCAGTCAGTACATCATGGAGGCACCAGCTGGGAGGACAGTTTCCATTTCCCTGCCAAATGACCAGCTCTGAGATTCCTGCACACTCATAACATTCCTGCCAGTGCTGGAGCTTCAAAGTCGCCTGTCTGACTTTATCCAGACCTCTTAAAATAGGAAAAAAAATCCAGAACGAAGTCAAGTTCTACTAAATCCTATGAAAGAATCATTCTATTTAAAATAAAGGAGAATCAGACTGACAAACCACAACAATATAAAGAACTTTATTTTTTTTTTCTTTTCTTTTTTTGCCTTGTAAAGTTTCATTATTACACTCACAGCTTTGTACCAAAGTGAGAGAAGAAAACCAGGGTCAATCTGTGCACATGTTCTACACAGTTTAAATCACTAAATATTTAATCAAGTTGTTTTATTCCACTTCCATTCTTCAAAAAGACTGTTTAACATTACAGCAAAATTATATTTGAGAAGCTGGCAGGTGCATATAACAGAATATATACCTACACAGTTTACTCTTTGAAGACTAATTATGTTACAAACAGTAGCTGAAACCGTTTTCTTATCCTTCCTTACATATTCTGCAACTCTGGACACCTTAGACTGTTTAAATTATAGTACCATACAAGCCTGAAAACAAAGATTCACCTGTACCTGTGTCTTAATTCAACAGAAGGGGAAAAAAAAATATTTTCCGAACAGAAACATTTTCCCTGGCATTTATTGCGAGTTTGCAGTTATCATTTACCTTGATCCGGCACGATTGAACAGTTTGAAAATGTGCATTAAGAACTGCACTACTTCAAACAAACCACACAGCCAAGCTCCTGCTGGTTTGCAGAAGTCAACTTATGTGCTGACAATGTTTAAAGTCTGTAATCCACACGTAAGTGACATAAGGCAAGCAGAAGCTGGGATTTTTAATGCATCTTTGTACCAATGGATGCAGCACTTTCCCCTCCATCCCCCTCCACGCACAGAAGTGGCAGCATTAGGCCACAGAGTATCCTGCACTGCCAGACAGCTCTATTTTCCCCTGTATTTGGAAGAGAAAGGAGAAACAAATATGGACCAATGCCACAAGGCCCTACCATATGTAATCAGCCATATAACAAGTTCAGAACTCATTATTTAATATTTGACTAATAAAAAAACCTCCCACAGCTAATCACAAAATAAACCTTTACTCTACTCACTCTTTCACCCACAACTTCTTACTTGGGTAAAAAACCAAACCAAAACAAAAAATAAATAGTCCTGAAACTGGCTTCAGACATGCAATACTGCTTTTCATGCAAATTACTCTGTTAAATTTCACAAATAGTCCACCTTCCCAAAGGCATTACACTCTTAGACTGGAGGTATATCAGGAGTCAAGACCAGAGAGAATCTCATTAATCAATACTGTGCCAATACATTAGTTTGGCATCTCTCTTCTGCGACTGCCTCCAGAAGAAGTGAATGGCGAACAGTGAAATCTGCACCAAATTCTGCCCGAACAAATAGGAAACCTCTCCACAGAACTCCAGAAAACCCTGGAGATTTTTACAGCTGCACAGCTTCATTGCAAATCCTTTCAATATTTCCTCCTGACAAAGCAGTGCAGCATTTTCTTCTGAACCCCTAAATATTTTTAAAAATTGTTTATAAAATGAAGCAAAATTTTTCACTCATGCAGCTCTGCTATTTTCACATCTCTTATCCCTTTTAAGATTTTTAGAATATATCTGAAATGACCTACAAACTAGTAAAAGACACCACTGCTAAAGCTGGACTTCAGAAGCCCAGACTTCTCAGAAGAACTGTATTCAAAGACAGATTAGGAAATATAATGGACTATAAGAAAAGCAAGACTGCTTCCACCAACTAGAAAAGATAAACCCAGCAAGCAATCAGGAATGCAAATAAAGTGTAATAACTGTGTTTGTTGCAACAGCAAGTGAGGAATATCTTTACGCATTCCTGAAAACAGCTAAAAGAACGTGAAGAATCACAATGAGGAAATAAAATCTACTCTCACACATCCTTCTTCAGAATGCTACTATTGCTCCACATGCTTGTCCTTGGGACACACTTCCACATCTTCACTTCAAGCATAGTCCAGGAAGAACAGTTTGAGATATCCACATTGTTTACGCCACGCTTACATGCTCCCTCAGTGTTCTTTAAAAACTCCCAGAAAAACTCTTGAATATCAACACTTTTGGAAATGGTTTAAGTATTATGCAGTCTTCTGCTTTTAGGTCATGAAAAAAACCAAACACTCTCAGAGACTTTAGAGCATTAAAGTCGCCATCAAAAAACATTTACACTGCTTAAAGATTTCCCTCAACCTGATTCTCATTGAATTGCTTCATCCACAGGCCACAGAAAGAAAGAAAGATAAAAAAACCCAACACCACAAACACACATCCCCAAACCAAAACAAGAACACTCTTAAAACAGCCTGAAGTCTGAGCCACATATTGGGGCTTTTTCATATCCATAAACATAATAAAAAAAAAACAACCAAAAACCCAGAAACAAATCACCACAGAAACACCGGAACCTCAGAGATTCCCATGTCTTTGAAGTAGGATGCTACTGCATCTCCTTCATATTTTATGCCTGTCTCACAAAAAATATCATCAATGTCAAGCAATTAACAGAGAAATGCTTGTCCACTAAGATAATACAAAACCAGTGTACTTCAGAGAAGGACCTGAAGTTCCTCTGTTTGATGGCAGTGGAACATCCATGGGCTTCCCTCACTTTCCTGGCCTAAAAAGGCTTCTTTATAGTCAAAGAATGAGGCTATAAAACTTATTTGGTCTATGGCTGGCAAGTCTCCAAGTAGTGGTGAAAGAGATGCCTTACAAAAATATTAATTTTTTTTTATAAGCTCTGGATTCATTTATAAAGCAGCTCAGTTTGACACTGGTCTGTCTTCACCTTCTGTTCACAGTTTAAGGAAACTATGCTTATTTTATCCTGAGCAGCAAGTTAGGCAAAAGTGAACACAAAGCTCCTTGCTGGATTAGTCTCAAAATTAAGAGGGTTCTCTGCTAAATTGGTGTCATTATGGGAGAGAGGATCTCAAGTGCAAGAAGTACATTTCACTGAACTTCACAGGTGAAGTGTCTCCCCATCAAGGGACACCTGCAGAGGAATCATGACAAGTAGAAGCAGCCTCCCCTTCTGCACTGGCCTCTCTGTGGTACTTTCTGTGCATTAGTAGAAACAAGACTTTCACATGTGATATGCATTTCGTATCCTCAGCTTCTGCTTGAGTACATTAGATGTTAAAATCCCACTCCATCCTTTCCAGTTGAGATTTTGCGGACTTGACATAGCCCAAGCTAATGAAGACAGTTCACAACAGAAACAAAACACTGCCTAAGTGGACGCATTTGGACAGGCAGCGGCTTTGTGTTCCTCTTAGTTTGCTATGCCATGAAGGTATGGGGCTGCAAAGCTCAGTCACTAAGATTCCAAATAAAATCAGGAATCTAACTGTGGTGTTGTATGAAGATGGCAGTGGTTATGTTGGTCTTTAACTAAAACAAAGCAGGCACCATTTACTTCTTTCCTGTACGTAAAGACCTCTATTGAAAAAGACTAAGATTGCAAAGCACATGATTAGAGCCGCTGTTCTGGCTGTTTTGCTGCTACTGGCATAATTCTCAAGAAATAACTGCTTTCCCACAAGTAAACAAAATACATCAGGAGGTATGGTATCTATCACTGCATATATTGTGCCAGTTATAGCAATTTCTACACAAGGAATAAAAAATAAGTTACAATTAACATTAAAAAAATTAATTTATTCCAGTCTCCATAAAATACCTTTTCATTTTATGAAGAAAGTAAAAATGTACAGCAGAGATGTAGGTTACATTTAGAATTTGTGATATTCTGGTTTGCAGAATTTTATCAAAATCAGCTAAAAAATTGGATACAACATAAAACAGACATGTCTTAAGACACTAAACAGGCTTCAAGCTGAGTTTGCAAACACCAGCACCTATTGGAATCTAAGTTCTCAACACCCCTCTGGATTTCCTAAAGACTAGACATCTTAAAACAAACAACCAAAAAAAAAAAACCCACCAGAAAAAAACTCAAAAAACAAAAACCGAGGCAGACAAGAGGAGGGAATATTCTTGTCTGTCAATGAATTAAAAAGTTTCAAGAATTAGGGCTAAATCTTAATTGACCAGCCTTGTTTCTACAGAGTGCAACGCAACCTGCAGTCTCCATAGCAATGAATTTCAGCCCCACTCAGTTTTTGCATTCCAAGTGGAAAAAGAAAGAGGAAAGACTGGAGTAAGAAACAGATGTTATTTGGAATAGTTCTAACATATAAAATTACTTCCCAATGTGGGAGGTGAAAAGCTTCATGAGTCAATCCTGCTGTCATCCTCAGCATGTCTTTCAATGTGTCCTACAGCATCCTAGAAAAGAACCAGGAAAGTCAATTAAAAACAATCATCATCATCACCACAAAATAACGCACAAAAAACTTTGCAAAAGATTCTTGAAGCCTCTGTGAAAGCGGCATTCTAACTAATATACATTTGTTTGCTTAAAGCTTCTAAAAAGATAAACATCAATGTCAAGCTATTATATCACATATAAAAAGTATTTCACATACCACATATTTAAGGCAAATAAAACCCAGTTTCCTTCCTGACTAGAAGAGCAAATCAAATAAACACATCATTTCCAAAGCCAGTGCCTAAAGAGAAATTAAGGATTCTTCTTTGATTTCTTAGTTCTCAAAGAAACCTCCTTCCTTCTCCATATTTTGGAAAGCATTGAAACGAAGGTAGTTTATATTGCCAAGGAGTAAAATGTGTATTTTACCAATCAGCCTGTAAGTAACAGCCCTCCTTACACCCACCACCCAACCCTTTCCACATCACTTAGGCCAACTTATGCATTAATTTTTTTCACAATCTGTGCTAACTTGCTCAGAAATTCATCTACTATTTATTTAAAGACTCGTTTTGCTAACAATCTCAGGTGAAAAATCTACAGCATCATAATCCAGAACAATGAAAGGGGTAGTGATGGATAAAGAATTAAAGGGATAAAAACCTGTTCTCAAGGTTGATGCTTGTTCATCTTAAAAATATCATTTTCCTACAGAAACTTACTAATCTTTTGAGTAGAATTTCTTTAATATTTTAAGAATCTTACCACTTCCACATAATATTTTACAATCAAACTGTTTGAAACTGACTAAACTCTTTTAAATGGACCATATCTCCCGTTATTGTAGTTGCACTTTTCATCTGTCACAGGCTGAAGTGAATGCTGCAAGTCCTGCATGACTGTAAGTGTACACAGTTAAACCTGTCAAGACTAGAAAATTTAACCCTTTTTAAAAGAAATAGGATCAAGTCTCACAATTGTGGCGATATAAAGTACTCTGTATTATCAAATACAACCATGTTATTTCAACCACATACCTGCTTGGAACCTTTCCTGGAAGTAAAGAAAGCATCACAGTTCTTCCAACGACATTTCAGGGTCTGAAAATTTGGGTTGGTGTGGTCAGTTAGCAGGTGTTGTTTCAGATGGTCCACAACTCCAAAGATCAGTGAACATCCATGCCACTGGTAAAAAAAAAAAACAGAATAAGCCAGGGAAATAGAATTTTAGCTCATGCTTTTCTTCTTGCAACTTCGCAATATTCTTCCAAAACTGTTAGCCCACATGCCGCCTCCTGTAAGTTTTTTATCTTCTTATTCCATTTCCATTTTCAGTGGTCTCTATTCCTTTCATTACAGTTTTACAGAAATTCTTCCTGCCTCTATCCAAGCCTAGACCATCAGCAGGGATGACAAGAGGAAAACAGGAAACTAAGCCTTTACAAGACTGAAGCTTACCTGTGACAGAGTCATTTGGAATTTATTAAACTTATTTAGCAGAGCAAAGCAGCTTTTTTACATCACCCAGCTGAAGTTTTTGGTTTTAAACAGTTACATGTCACTATCTAAAAACTGCCAGAAAGAAAAATAACTTAAACTATCAACTTCTTCCACAGCATATATATATAACAAAGAGAACAAAAAACCTCTATTAGTGATATATACCTACATTTAAAAAGTACATCCACATTTTTAAAGAATAACGAATTATAATAAATTAAATGTCAAGCTATGCAAAACTAAATGAGTAGAGACAACCTCCAGGAAATTCTATAACAAAGGAAGGTTAAACATTTTGCTTCTTACCCAGCAACGATAATTTTGCATGAGATTAAGCCTCACAGCTCTGACACTGCCATCATAGCATCCAGTGTAGATCTGTAAAAGAAATATTTTTGGATAAGCAAGCTGGGAATAAAAGAAAAAAAAAATTAGTAAAATTTTGAAGGAGGTTTCAGAGTAGAGGGTATTAGGAGAAAAACAATAAATATCAACAGGCAAGACTCCTATATTTAAAAAATGGGTATAACCTAATTCTTTTAAGATTTGCATTCATAGTTTACAAAAACCTACTAGTGAATAAGAAATGTTTCCATAACCTCTATTGTTGATAGTGTCATGTGTATAACAGTTAAGAAAACTTTAAAATATGTTTTATGTTACTATTCAGTAGAACTAAAAAAAAAAATTAGGTGTAAATGTCAAGTTGAATATATTTCCAGGGTTTAACCAGTTGTATGTATATCAAAAAAGGATGGAAAGGAAGGTTGAAGAAGAACATCAGAAATTCAAAAGGACTGATGCAGATTCTGAAAAGGAAGGCAAAATGACATCTTAAATACTATTTTTGTTAGACAGATGCTCCACACAAAATTATCCTTTTGAAAGAAAAGGATGCCAGACACTTATAATCCCATAACCCTGATTCATTGTTAAAAAAACTTCTTGCATAATACAGAAAACTCTTCAAGGTAAAGATTCCATTTGTTATTTTTGTTCAAATCTTTTCATCTCTTGTAAATTTGCCACTAGGGTGCAACAGCCGATCTGTTGTGTGTCAGAGACTGCACTTTACTACTAAGCTATTACAGAAAATTATAATCTTTCTCTTGTCACTAGACTTCTCACCTGAACACTTCTTTGATTTGAGAATGCCCACAACAGATTACTGGTGGGGGACAGTTCAAGCCTCAGATTCTAGTCAGGTGAGATGTGATGCTTGTATATATTCCAATTAGTAGGAAATCAGTTCTGTTGGACTTCATTTTTCTGTTATTAGAGATCACTAGTTTGCCTTTTATTTTACAATCTCAAAGAAACTTTGCAAATAAATTCCTACACACGCAGACAAATAAGTGCTTTAACAACTATTTTAAGAAATGTTTATCCAGAAGTGCTTCTGAAACTTTTCTTGCAGGGCAGATGCATGAAGAAACCTGTGCACCTAAATCAACTGCATCTCTTTGTTTAGGTTCTATCAAAGGTTACTAGAGGTTTGACTGTGGGTCAAGTTTTTCTCTAGTATCTATGTAAAAGTAAAAGTCAAACAGGATTGACACTTGAAAAAGAGTAAGTATTTTACTACTTCTGGACCCTTCATTGTAGTCATCACTGTAAAAAGAGCTATTGTTTTAAGACTACAGTAAGCTAAAAGGTAATTTTTCTCCAGACAATAATATTACATAAATACAAAGCTGTTATAGCAACTTGACTTTTTGGCTGCATTTCCAAGTTGTTCTTGGTCAAACAACAGGTTGATTTCTTTATCCGAAAAAATTAAACTGTCTTGTATATGCCTGTGACACTTACAACCTTCTGTTTCAGACCAGTAAAAAGAAGGAAGTTACCATGCTCTTATGGATGGTCATACACATGATCATATCTGTGTGGCCTCCATAGACTTGCAAGCGGTCGTGTGACTTGAAAGAAACAGAAAGAGACATTTAAAGCAGGACATTCAATCGCCATTTTTCACAGACATGCAAAGAATGATGCTTACAAAAGCAGTTTCCTTGGTAGCAACTAAAGTCCTCTGGTGGATTCCAAAATTAATAGCCACCTCGAAAGCTCACTGTTGCTTACATTGCTTCTGTGAGTCCTTTTGTCCAACTAAGCACTTGGTCTTCCAGCAGACAAAACTAACATTTCCACCTTTTTCAGAGCTGTCATTGTCTTAGAATAATTTAGGTTCTAAAGAAATGGTTTAGATGATATTCTTTAAAACCCATGTATTTTGGCTGGCAAGACAAGTATATATTCTGAGTGACAGCAAAGACAGGGATGAGCCAGAGATCAGTAAGCACAAAGATGACTTCTATTTGACTTCAAAATAATTAATTAACGCATCTTAGGTAAATATCATTAGTAACCATCTATTTTCTTACCTGTAGTTCATAAACACGAACAAATTTATCCAGACATGCTGTCACCATCACTTTCCCGAGAATGTTCACAACTGTCACTGCATGGTTATGGCCCTTATAGATTCGTACCAGCTCTCCAGTCTGCATCAAGAAAAAGCAAAGGTAAGCAGGTGTTTGTTTTCTCTTCAACAATGAAACAGCTTTACCTAACCCAGACAGGGTAGCTAGCTTCAATGTTCAATACTCAGAAATGGAAAACCCCTTTATTACACTTCCATTTCCTATGAAGGCACTTCTAGATTATGATCAAATATCCTTTTGTTTGCCCCTCTTAACACAGAGCCATTCCAGCACAACAGAAATGCATGAGTCCATGAAAAGTCTTCTCTTATCTTGCTCTGCTTCTCTTTCCATCTTTAGTTATATATTCCCATCCACCTTGCAACTAGTACCGTGCTATTTGTACCAGCAGTATTTAGTTAGCCACGAGGATCAGTGAGCAAATCTAGCTAAATACACAGAAATATATTTTTTTGTCAATTAAAATTTACCCCTGATAAATTTCTTAATCTAACTTACTGCATAGCTACATGAATGCTTTTCCTAGGACTGTGGAAAAATGGTGTGAAAGAGGGAAAGAGTGGTAGGCTAGAGAGTTTTTGAACCTTCTAGTTTGGAACACTGTTCCTCAAGTTTTTCCTGTAATAAAGAAACTCTTCCCCCAGCACAGTATCTCGCATAGGTTTGCTTTGAATCCTTTCCATATTATCAGCACATTTTTTAGTAATATTTGCAAAAGCAAGATGCCCAGATAAAAAGGCATTGCATATCATGTGACAAGAGTCAGCATGTTTATACTCTTCACACATCTTTAGTTAGCTATAGTGCATAGTCACACTAACAAAATCACAAGACTTCCTTCTCTGGAAGCAGTTTGCTCCACCAGACAGTGAAAAATTCTGAAAACACTGACTTTATAGTATAGGAATTCACTGCCTTAATAGCACAAGTCATTCCATATATGAGACTTACATGAATGTTGTGGGCATGGACAGACTGATCACTGGAGCCACTGAATACCAGATCATTCACAACCTTACAAAAAAAAAAAAAAGTCTTATTTTTTGTAACAAATATGGAAATGGGCAAGTGAAATACTGAGATGCTGTTCAGTTCAGAGTTGTACTGTAGTACTTCCTAAATTAGACAGACTTCAAATCAGTGGAGAACATGAAGAAAAAGCATGCACTGAGTTCTTTACCTAAGAGGTAGCAAATGTATTATAATATCCTAACTATGATTTTTGACACTTTGCAACTGACATAAGAAGCTGTTAACTTATAGTCCACCAGGCTAACTCATCCTACCTATGGACAATTCTCAGGCACAGGTTAGCAGCAAATAAGGGACCAATCAAACTGAATGCAGAATGCTGCTCTGCACGTGCGCAGTAAAGCCCACTGTTTCCTGAAATTTTGGATATGCTGTGTATTTATATTCTGCTCATGTAAGAAAAACAATGCTCCAAAACTAGTACTACTCAGAAAGAAAGCTCACCAGATCTATCATGGATCAAGAAGGGACCACAGTATGAAGTTATCCCCTGTTACATGATAGTGGTCACAGAAAAACAGTCAGACAAGCATATGTTCCATCTCATAATTTCAAGAGCCAGAAAACTGTGAATAAGTTAGTGAATCTTCTATTAAAAAAATACTTCTTAATTCTTTTCAGTTTCCTCTGAGGTTTGTACTATGAGGGTACATGAAGACTAGCATCACCTTTTCCCCAACTTTCCTTCTGTTGGCAAACTCACATTTAAAGATCCCCTAAATCTTCTAACAACATGAAACAAACATGCTTTCTACATAGGTCTTGCACTTGGATCAAAACAACCCCAAGCACCCTTTGGGATGGGTGAATGGAAAGCTGACTGGAGGAAAAGGACCTGGAGATGCTGGTTGACACTGGCTGAACATAAGCCAGCAGTGTGACCAGGCATTCTGGCCTGTATCAGAAGTAGTGTGGCCAGCACAACCAGGGCAGTGATTGTCTTCCTGTACTCAGCACTGCTGAGGCCACACCTTGAATGTTGTGATCAGTTTTGGAAGGACATTGAGATGCTGGAATGTGTCCAAAGGTAGGCAACAAAGCTGGTGAAGGGTTTAGTGCACAAGTCTTACGAGGAAGGGCTGAGAGAGCTGGGGATATTTAGCCTGGAGAAAAGAAGGCTCAGAGGAGACCTTATTGCTCTCTATAACTACCTGAAAGGCGGTTGTAGTGAGTTGGGGGTCAGCCCCTTCTCCTAGGAAAAAAGTGACAGGACAAGAGGAACCAGCCTTTAATTGCACCAGGGGAAGTTTAGAATAAATATCAAGAAAAACTTCTTCACTGAAAGGATGGTCACACATTAGAACAGGCTGCCCAAGGAAGTGGTGAAATCACCATCCCTGAGTATTCAAAAAACATATGTTTTGGACATGTGATATGGCAGCCACACAGAGACAATTTTCCTACCAGATTACTCAGTTTTTATAATTTAAAACAGAGAAATCCTCCATTTCCTATTTCCTACATGCTCACTAGCAAAAGAAAATACACATAATTTTAAGCATTCTTTGTCAAAAACGTTGTTTTCAGAGACACTTGCCTTCATGCAGAGTATAGTCTTGCTGTGACCTTCCAGGGTTCTGAGAAGCAGTCCGTTCCGCGCATCTCGCACGCTGATGGTGCAGTCATAGGAACCCACCACCAACAACTTGCGTGCTCCTTCCTGAGCTGTGGCCAGACAGCTCACTGCTCTAGGGCCATGGCATTCAAAGGTATCAACCTGCTTATTATTCTGTTGGGGGAAGAAAAAAATGGTATTGGAGAATTAAAACTTTGCTATGACACTGACTAGATCATTGAGCCCTTTTTCTCTTGTTAAAGCATCTGATTTCAGTTTAGTAACACACAATTTCAGCAGTAGTAAGAGTTGCATCTTAACAACTAAGTTTTCAAATCAAGGAAATAACTCTTTACATTAGGCCTCAATTTCCTGTCATTAAAAAAATGTTTAATAAGTAATTAAGTATTTTTTTTAACAAAGGTCCAGTAAATTCTCTTGCAGAGTCAGAACAGTAAAAGGAAACAGTGTTATGAGAAAAATGCAAAACAGGATAAATTTGTAAGGATAAATCTGAGTAATTAAGTCTAGAATCCATAAAAAGAATAATCAGAAAAAATAGTTTATTTAAATAATAATTTTTATTCCCTTTTAAACACCATGGGGACTGCTGATGAAACCTCTTTGCCAGAAAAACATGTAAAAGAGTCTCTTTTGTAACTGCAAATGGAGTAGGCAAAACCAGCAACACATTAAAGTCTCTCACACTACTTTGAAGGGCAAAAAAGGAGGATTCCCAAATAATCAGCTGTGTCAGAAATTACACAGGGTTGGTAGACCAGCAGGAACCTTAAGGAAAAACGTAACAATACAGCAGCTAAAAGAAAGGTAACCAAAGGGACAAGGGATGGGATAGTTTCATGCACAGACAAAATAAAGGACCAAAAGGGGCCAACACTGACCACTCATACCAAAATACTTTTGTTACAAATACATTTACTACTCTAGAGAAAGAATGGAAAGAAACACAAAGTGGAGAGAAAAAGTATCACAACAGGCTTTTAGGTCCAATATTTAAACTAACCTTTATGCTGAAAGTAACCACAGTGCCATTTGCAAGGCCTGCATAAAGGATCCGCCATCTACTGTGTAAACAGAGCACTCTATCTTCCAATTTAAATTGTTCCATACACTCTTTGGTCTGGCAATAGAAAGAAGTATTTAAAGCTTTTCATTAACCAAAAACAATTCAAGGAAAAAAAGCCCAAAGTGAATGATGGTTTTCACCTACAAGCTGCATTTCTTAAACCAACAGAGCTGGAAAAAAACATCTGACAGTCTGGTGTCACATGGCAGTTTGATCCTGGTTTTAACCAGGAACATTTCTCAGACTTGACTGTACTTCAGCAACCACTTATAACCCTAAATGCTTTATTCTATTCATGACCTCTAATGCATATAGAAATTCAGACTACTGACTATGTATGCATATGAAAACCACCCTGTACATAGTTGAGGATTCCCCATAGGAAACTTAAAAGTTTAAAACCTCTGGCAATTTGCTCCCTGAAGCAGATATTTGCTTTCTAGTCCTTCAAGTCACAGGTTGGACAAGCCTTCTTATCATTTACCCTTAAACATCCAGCTTCAGGAAGTCTCAGCCTGTTTTTCATCTGCCCTTGAAATAACAGACACTTGTTCTCTCTGTAGTTGCTCTACAGATAGAGAGCAGTGCCTTCCACAAACAATGGAATCAGAAATATTCTATAAGCAATAAAGTTAGAAATACAGCAAGACAAATATGATATTCATGGCCAAACAACCATCCTGCACTTTGGTGTTACCAACATTTGGGATTGTGTCGTGCTGTTTTGGCAAAAACTCTACTGACAAATAAGCCAAAAGATTAGGGCATTTAATCAATTAATAATTTTCTGTTTGGTTTGTGTGGGGAGGGGTTTCTGCTCTACTCTATGGTGGTATGAAGTGGGGCTTATGTGCAGCTTATATGGGTTTAAAAGGTTTTTTGAATTTATACTTGTAAAGAAACGCTTGCATAAAAATGCATTATATCTTAATCAATACAGAGTTTGAGTACCTTGATATTGTAACAGTTGATAGTGTGGTCGCTTGAGCCAGTGTAGAGTGCAGCATTCTTCCCATTTGTCTGAGTGACCAGAAGGCAGTTCACTTTTGAAGTATGTCCTTCAAAGATGGCCACACACTTCCTGCTCTAAAAAGGAAAGCATAGTGTCAGCATAAAGGCCATAATACCTCTCAGGATATGTGCCTAACAGAATAAGGCAGGACAGCTAAAAAGAAGCAGGACACATAAAGCAATCCATCTCCCCTTGCCTCTCTCATAGGGAGAAGGGGTTGGGAAGGGGGAAAAGAGAGTTTGGAAGAAAAGCATAGTATAAAATAAATTACATGCTTGAAAAAGCAGCTGCTTCCTGAGCTACACAGTGAGGCTTTACGAAAAACAACCTTTTGATTGCAATTCATTTAACACTATTCCCATAACCTTACTTACAACGAGATTGTAGGCACAAACAGTTTTGTCTGCTGAGCAGGTATACAACAAATTCCCAAAAATCTGAATAGCATTCACTGCAGCCAGGTGCCCCTCAAAGGTTCCTTCTGTAGGTTCTTCGTCCTCACCTGGCTCCGAAGACACTTCTGTAGGACAGAGATAAAAGTACTTTGATTATGGGAACACATTTAAGCAAACACACTACTGTTGTTTGTACTGCCAACCAGCAGAACTATTGTGTGGGCTCAGCACCTTGAACTCAAATTTACTTGTGGGTCCCAGCTGGAGTGTGAAGGCGACAGAAGGCAATATAAAATGCCAAAAAGACCTTATATGACATTAAGTTGAGAAATATCTTTAAAATAGAAAAATGATTGTATTATTGTTTTTCCTACAGCTCTACAGAGACTGTGGAACAGAAGTGTTTGTGCGGGAGGGAGCAGGGGGTTGTGGAGGAGTCAAGGCACAAAGCATTCAATGAGAGATGATGTGAGTACATGTCACTTCCCACTTCAGTTTTGAGTGCAGGCTTTTACCTTCAGGGCAAAATTCCCCCCTGGAAGCACTTAAGACTTAAAGTCCTGCAAGATACCACACACTAAGTATGCGCAGGAAAGCATAAAAGATATACCTGAGGAGTTCTTTGATCCTCTGAGTGATGATATGGAAGTCTGTGTCTCAGCCACACTGCAACAAAAACAAAAATTACCAAGATTGAACTTTGCATGCTTATTTTCAGACAAAATACTGGTGTAAGTAATATTCCAAAACACAAGACTCTGCACTTGGTACAAAACATGCTGTGACAGATAAGCTCAAACATAAACTTTCTATGAAGGGCAGCCTTGTTCTTGTATTAAGAGAAAATAATAGGTAACAAAACACATTCATTTGTTGAACCAAAAAGCCAAGTCAGTTTTTATTTTCCCTCTTATTTCACTCCTAAATGAAATAAAGTAACTGATTTTGTCCTCATCAATATTGTATAAAAATACTTTTATTTTTGAGAGGTCTACAATAATCTCACCTTCTTTTTCCATCATTCCTATAATTTGTGCCAATTTCACTGGTGGAGCTCACTTCATCATAACCAGAGCAAGATGCCTCCAGGAGTGCTTGATCTACAGAGCTGCGTGAATCCCTCTTTGATGGACTGTCTGGTTTCTCATCTCCTGACTCTGATGAACCAACATCAACCACGTCACACTGAGGTGCTGAAACCTCCACTAGTTCCAGAGAAGCATCACTATCATTCTTATCTTTGTTTTTTGCTTTTTGAGCAGTACCTCCATCCTCCTCTCTTGGAGGAGTAGATGTAGTAACTTTTTCTACTTTAGGAACCTTTCCACCCTTGACTTTCCGGACAGGCTTGGAGTCCATCATATCCTGTTCCGTATCGCTGTTCTCTGGCACATGGGCTGCCCTCAGAGTTTTCTTCTTCCTCAACCTTCTCCTCCTCCTGTTCCCTTTTTCTGCTGGGACTACAGTGGCTGCCAAGTGTTGCTCAGATGGTTCTGCTGACAATTTGGGTGTTTTATCCATTGGCATTTCTAGGGCGACTGAATGCTTTGAAAGAGAAGTGCTACACTGATGTAGTAAAAATCCTTCAGGTGCTGTATCATTTGCCTCGCTTTTGCTGAAGACAGATGGTGAATGAGAAGGGTTCTCCGGGAGTCCAAACTTTCCTCTGTCTGCAGCAGGCTTGTGGACATCTTGATTAGTGTGCTGGAAACAAGATATCAGCTCTGATAGGGACATGGTTGCAGAGATAACTGGATACACTGAAGTTTTCTGGTTGGTCTCTTCTGAAGAAAACAGATGAGTGTTACATTCAATCTGTACAGCAATAAATATTTATGCAAACTGGCTCTCCCTGCATTTTTCCATTTACACTTAATTGTGCATGTAAAGTACATATTCCTACATGTTGAAAACTATGTGCAGTCACCTATCCAGCCTTTAAAAAACATAGCTGGAGAATAAAATGTTTATCTGTGTAGCCAGAAGCAAAGGAATGCAGCACATCATTCAAGCTGCTGGCAGACCATATGTTTTTAAAGTTCTGACAACCTTTGGTGAATCCTACACTGTTGGCTTAAGATGCTACCACCCCTCTCTGTGTGCTCCCTTACCAGTTGTACAACTGCTGCAGTTAATGGTGCATGCCATGCACGACTCCGCTGTTCAGTGACACCGTATGAAGACCTTGTGCCCAACCCATCTGAATTAGTTATTTCTACCAAGTTACTTGGACCTAATTCTAGGTTGATGAGTCGTGCACACCTCATTCTGCAGCACTGTACCATATCCAGGGAATGGCAGCACTATAAGCCATGAGAGCAGGCTTTAGTTAGTTGGTTTACTTAACTTAGTTAATCTGTGGTGGACTATGCAATGGGGCAAACATACTCTCCCTGTCATTTATTTTAATTAGTATGAACCAAAGAATGCAATCCCTCGACTGCCCTTTGTAAGGGCAGCATCTAACAGCTGCTTCCTACGCCCTAAAATTCCCCTGTTGTATTTACAACAACTACAATCCAGAACAGGATGTTTCAAGATCACTGCATTTATTGGGTGGGATCACACAATGTGAATGGGAAGCTGGCAGCATTTGAAACATTTCCCTGTTTCACTCTCTCAGAAACCACCAAACTAATCCTATAGTAATGCTTAGCCAAAAGCACATTACACATCACAGTACAAATGGGACACTTTGCAATTACACATCCAACTAGAAACAGTCAAAATGAGAATATCTCACCCACACCTTCCTAAGAGGGGAAATTCCAAGATAAAACTAGAACTTGCTGACAGCCCATAGGGTATGTTGCATTTAAAATAAATCAATGGAAAGCTGTTTTTCCCTGGACACATAACTGTCATACACAGCTGCAAAATCTGACAGAAAACTCTCTATATGAAAGAAATGAATGCTTCGATGAAGTCTGAACAGTTAATGTGTTGAATTATACTCATAAGAAGGCACACAAAAGCTGAAATTGTGAATATGACTCTAATATCATGTGTCACTAATGTCCCATTTGAAGGGGCAAGGAAGGAATTTGGCCACTTTAGAACATGAAAATAATAGTAATCAGCAAACTTAAACTGAAATTTCTAAACTTGGAGTACTGCGGGTGTTAAGAAAGAAAGTAAAAAAAATCACCATGGTAGTGTAAGAAAACAGAATTACTGTTCTGCAGGTGGGAGAGATTGCTGGCAATTAGGGGAAACCAAATGCAATCAGCTCCTTCAAAGCAAGGCTGAGTTAACCTCCTAGGGAAGCTAACCACCTAAATGTTAAACCCCAAAGAAGTAAACAGTCTGCCCGAGAGAGAATTGGGGCATTTGCCTGATGGTAAATGCTTATTTTCCCTCCAAATTACTAAATTCATCTGATGGCAGACCCATTTTAAATGCAGCACATATAGAAGTTCATCAATACCAAAACTGTGTTCACTTGACAAACACCAAAGAATATTCTTGCTTTTAACATGTCAAAAATAAGTTTGTAGGAAACTGAAAAATACACTAATGTGATTAAGAGATTTGTTATTGAAGCAATAAATATAACTATACAGTGAAGGGAAAAAAATAATTTCCTTATTTTCTTAAAGCTACTTTTCTTATAACACAGCAAAGCTACACATACCATCCTTCCGCTCTGTTTCTTCTGCCCGTGAAGCACATGGAGAGCTCTGGAGTACAGAATTCACATTTTCCCTTGTGCCTTTTGGAGACATAGGTTCTCGTTTAACTTGTACTGAGGAGTCAGGAGTATCGGCAGGTGTGCTGCCAGTGGACTGGAATGGTGACGGCGTGTTTACGAGAACAGAAGATCCTACTGGAGGCACAGAAGAATACAAAGGGTCCAAAAGGGGCTGGAGAGGGCCTGCAGGAATTAAGTCAGTTGCTGTCTGAGATTTGCTGTTTCTTCTCTCACTTAAGACACTGCAGGAAAGTTGCTCTGAGAGTTCAGTAGGTTCGTAAGTTTCTAAGGGCAAGAGACAAAATAAATAAATAAAAAAACCAGACAGAACAAAAATGTTCGTATTTTACAATAAAATTTAGCGGTGCCAAGAGCTCATTTCTTGCAGACACACAGTCAAGGAAGAGAAAAATTTGACAAAAAGCCACCAGATGGCACTACCAAAACTGACAGATCACATTTGAAATAAAGACTTCATTTTGAAAGTCTACAATTTTATTGCACAGTTTAAAGGAGCAGATTCAACAATATGAGAGCAGTCTGTTGTAGTTTTATGGTATCTCGTACCTTGTAGCCCCTGCAAGATCTCGATTCTCTGACTTCTCAGTGTGCTCATTTCCATTGTTATCTGCAAAACAGTTGTGGTTTTTATCAGTTCTACTGATTTACCAGGCAGTTTTTCAGGCTGCTAACTTGTAGTTCAGACAGTTTCACAAGCCCTCTGTTACCTGTTGCTTTAATACAAGGAACCGTTGAACCTCGACGTACGCAGCCTGCAGGGCAGCCCTAGCCTGCAAGAGACTGGTGTCCACACTCTGCAGGGACTTGCTTAATTCTTCTTCTCTCAGTGAAATAGCCAACAACTGGTCCACCTGAGAACGTTCTGAAAAACAAACACAATGTAGAGTGATTGCACTGAACAATACATTAAGATACGTTACACATGATATCACAATAAATGCTACCACCTCAGAATGTAAAAATCACATCAATTAGGTCAAGCATTAATAATCACACAAGAAGCTGAAGCTGAGTATTTATGCACAGGAATAGCCATGTCTACATGAAAGAAGAGCACAGCCAAGTATTCCTCTTTACAGGATCTCCACCTTGACTCTAGTAACTATTTCCATCAAAGTTTGCCAGCAATGATTTAGTTTAGTTAAACAAAGTAATTCTCTTCCACAAAAATCTCTTCTTGAAGTACATGTGTACATGAAATACAAATATACACACTTGCCATTAACGTAATCAAAAGGCAAAGGTAAATTCAAGCTAAACAAGACAAATTATTCAGTTAATCCAGAAGCCAAGGAAAGGTTGAGTAAGAGAAAAAGAACCCCAAAACAAAAAAATAGTTTACTATTCAGGATCATTTTGGGCCATAAGACTCATGTTTGCAATCTCTTCAGAAAGAGTCTCTGAGCACTGTACTCAGTAAAAGATCCTTCTATACTTCCTAAAGACCTCAGGCATTACAGATATTCTCTAAACAAATGGAGTTTCAGTTTGGGCACTGCCTAGTTGCAGATTTAAAGCAAACTATGCGTGATGTTAAAGTAAACTAATGGGAAATAGAGATTCTACTACGTAGAATGTGTTATTAATCTCTATTATAGACACTAGTCATTGAAGAAAGAGGCTTATAAACGACCCACCTTTTCAAGTAGTGAAATATTAGTTCCCACAAGAAAATCCATATTAATTGCTCTGCATTCCAAACAACTGTTAATATAAATAAATTAATAACAAAAGGAAGATAAATGGAACATTTGAAAGCCATCTTCTGGACCCCAAAGCTCCCAGAGGGTGTTGCAGTGGTTTAGTTCCCAAAGAAAATATTCGGCTTAAAACGCAGATGGTTTATTTTGATACATGGTGATGTGAATGTGTTAGGTATGTTTAAGACAGATCTGTCTAACATCTAAGAAAAAGAGTTTTTTTCACTCAGGAGAAGGAAGAAGCAAAGCATTCCACAATCATTTCCATTAAGGACAGGGAATGAGGAGAAAAATTAGAAAGTATTGCCAGAAACGTCAAAAACAGAACAGAGCAAATTTTACAGAGTAAAAATTTTCTGAATTAGAAAGAGAAAGGTGCATGGCAAATCAGAACAGAGCGACTGGGGCTTCTCCCTTCAGAACTTCCACCTAAAGAGGCAACAAACCTCACTTCTCTCAGCAGGGTAAAGCAAAGGCCTCATCTGTACAGTCAGGAACATGAACTGCAGGCAGAAATGATGGACATAGCCTTTTCTTAGAAATAACTTCTGACAAATTAAGATACAAGTTCACAGAGAAGAATTTGTTGCAGACTTGTGAGAAGTCTACCCTATGACCTTCATTAAGTGTCCAAGAAGCACCAAAGTAACATTAAGGAACTAGTATTTTAGCCAAGTCAGAATACTGCTGTGTGTTTAACCTCTATACCAGATGCATACACATATGAGATATTCCCTCACCTTTTTTACTTTTGATTTTTCTTCTCTTATTCTTTCTTTCTAGACTAGGGATTTCAGGAGACGATCCCTCCTGCAAGTAAAATCATATATTAACAAGTAACAAGAACAATTTTGTCTAAATCAAAAAGCCAAACATGCATTGTCTTTTCAACCATTACTTGTATCCACAGAGAATACACAATTTATTTTGCACATTCTTGTAGAACTAATCCTTTGCTCTGCTCATAAAAGAAGGAGAACAAAGTGAGTGCCACATTTTAATCTCAACTAGGAAGAAATATTAAATAAGACGATAGCCTTCTCACTCAAATGTTCAAGATCACATTTGAGTCAGATTTTTTGCCCTACAGTTTTAGTTGAGGGTCTAGAGGATTAAAAAGTGAGGAATTAAAATTATTGTTTTCTGCATATAACAAAGTCATTTTGAGAATTTGATCAGAAACATTTATTTTTACCTTTGGATAAGTCCAAGACAGGACTGTGAAATAAATTTAGATTTAAAAATATTTTTCTAAGTATATAATTTTGTAAAAACGTTTGTCTTTCCTTGCTTAACCACAAAATCAGGAACATCTAAGGAAAACAAATTTCTTCTACAACCTAGCTTCCATTTAAATTGGGAAACATGGAGATTCTTGCTAAACCAAGTAGTTCCACAGAAATATTTTAACAGTTTTTGTTCACCAACATAGAGTGCCAGGTACCAAATTGAATAAAGAGCATTCGTCATTCCTACTAACTAAAAAAATATTATCAGAAGTCCTACACTAGGAAGCACAATGGAAAAGATTCTTAAAGAAATTTAAGTCAAACAAGTAAATTAGCTTGTTATTATCAATATAGAAGGCAATGAAATGGATAAAGTCCTCCTTGCAAAGACCATTCCAAGGCTGAATGACCACTGAAGGGGAAAATACATTTTTAGGGCACCAAAGCTGGACAGAATTGCACACTTACCCCAGTTGCTCTGCGCTTCTTTCCGATTCCTTGGCTGTCATTCTGTTCAGCTCCAGATGTGCAGCTACTATCTGTAGCTGCATCTATGTTATTAGACACTGCAAGAGGTGAAGCACTATTTGAAGCAGGACGATTTTCTTCTGAGATCTCTAGTACATTTTGTTTTTCAAGAAGAGGCGTTCTCTTCTCTGGGCTCTCCTGTTCTTGTTTTGTGAGGCCTGTGATTTCAGAGGCAGCCTCTAGGCTGTGACTTTTTCCAGTAGTCTCAGTTCTTTCAGACATAAAAGGTGACAAAGTAAGAGATGATGTCTCCTGTTTCTGGTCAGCCTCAATGTCAGTGCTTGCCTCATATCCAGATGTTATGTGATGTGAGTGGTTGGCTGCAATTATTTGCCTTTGCCCATGTCCTTTTATTTTGGCTTGTCCACTGAAAAAGCTATAGGCAGAAGGATTTCTGTCTGCTATGACACTGCTTTCAGAAAAGCTACGTTTTCTGGCTGAGCCAGATACTGCTAAGGAAATCCCTTCCCACTGGAATCCTTCTAGAGTAGACAGATCAGAATCTTCACTGAGTTCTAGACCTTCTTGCTCATTTTGAACAAGAGGCACCATTTCTATGCCAAACCTTTAACAAGAAAAAAAGAAAAATAAATACACACGTTACAAACCAGCTAAATGTAGAGACAAGCCTCCCCCTTCCCCAAATGCACAGTAGTGTGTTAAGTGATCTGGCAAGTCATTACACTGGTATTCTGTGCTTTCCACCTCATCTGGCCATGGAATATCTTTTGTATATCACATAATCAGATTTAGTGGCTAAGAACTGACAGCATGATTTTCAAGTCAGAAATCATGTTGTTATAATTATTCCAAACCAGGTTTAGTGCCTGTTCAAGGTGCTTCAAAAAACTTCAGGTTTAAAGAAACTTTCAAAAAAGCAGTATTATATAAATGCTTCCTCTAAATACAAAAGCAAACTGTGTATCAAAATAAAAGATTAACAAATGAAGAGGGAGCATTTATACTACCTGCAGCAATGCAAGTAATTTTTATAGTCCTGAATGAAAAAAGAAACAAACAACTGTCACAGCACTGTTCCCATCCTGATGGCATTTTTACATTCTTCCAATTACCAGAACTAGAAAAACAGACATATTGTTACCATCCATATTCAGATATTAAAGCAAACATTGTGAACCAATCAGAATCTATTAATCAGATTACTATTACTTATCTATGGGTAGACATTCACAGCAGCAATGATTAAAATACTACATTACTTGTATATGCAAAAGATCATGGTATAACAAGACTTCATTATGAAGCCTTAGTTTTAAGATTTTGGAGTTCATTTCAGATACGGAGAAAAACAACCCTTCCCCCTCAACATGCCCAGAGAGGAATGGTAGAGGAAAGCTACCAACCTTGGTAAACCTTTGCCAAGTTCCTGTTTTTTCTTGGTTACCTGCTGGATGACCTGATCCCAGTTTACATTTCGCCGGGAAGCACTAAGAATCTGCCTGAGGGTGGGTTTAAGCCCCGACTCCTTCTCTGCCTCACTTCTCCGATGGCCACTCACATTCCGAATGCGCCGTGCGTTATTGAGGTTGGGCTCTGGGAGATGTGTCCCGACTTTGCTCTTCAGACTAATATGCCGTGTCAGATCTCTTTGCAGAGAAGCAGGGAGGCCAAGTTTGCTTAAATCCGGAAGAAGGCCTCCTGACTGGCTTCCTCCTTTTTGAAGCTCGTTATCTGAAGGATTTTCAAAACCTTCCATTTCAAATTGATCATGTGACTTGACACACTCTTCATTCCCTTCTCCATCCTGTGAGGTTTTCAAATTCAAGTGCAAACCGTCCTGACTGCTCGATGAAGAAACTGTGGATTCTATCCGAAATGTAAAATTTTTTAGTTCAGCAGAAGCAATACTTGAAGCAGCTAGCTTTTCATCATCTTTCTTTTCAAAGGTGGCAAGTCTATCTTCAGGAGTGCCACAGGGTAAATAAGACCTAACAGAAGAACCCAACTTGTCAACACTTGCTTCTGACTTCTCACTTCCCATTAAATCATCACCATTCACATCGTCTAATGAATCTAGTCTGAACTCCTTCTTTGGCAATGCTTTCCCAGCTTCTTCACTTGTAACCTTGCAAGAGTTTAAGGGAGCATTATGCAAGGAATGGTTGGACTGAACATCTTCAGGATTTTGTTCTGCTTCACTTAAGTTATTAACAGGCTCTCCAAGACTGCTACGAAGCACATCTTTGTTGTCTTGTACGTTACCAGCACAAACAGCATGCAGTTTTGATGAATAAGAGGAGAAACCATTTGTATCCAAGTTCACTGCATTCAAATGATTCTGCTCTTCACTGCCAGTTGAGGATAAAAGAAGCTTGACATTTTTTAAGAGACTGTTCGTGTCTTGCTTTGTCAAGGACAACTTTGTATCTGTGATATTCAGAAGAGGGGATTTCAGTGATGGCATCTTATTACTTCTACTATCATCTTTGTTAGGCTTTTCACCATTGGAACAGTCTTGCATTACCTTGCAAGAATCAAGGTGATCTGAGGTTACATTAGAAGAGGAAGATGCTTCCTGTTCTTTACATTTTGAAAGGTTAACACTGGCTTCACAAGTTTTTCCTGTCATTGATGAATCAGTAGAAGCCATAAGTACAGAATCCATTTTATCTGGAGTTTTAGAAACATTATCTTCAGACCGTGGTTGCTGCTCTGCAGCTTTCTGTGATGGGTAGGGACTCCAGCGATATGTTTTATCTCTGGAAGGACTGACACTTTTTCCACTGGGCCTTGAAGTTTTGCTTTCTGGTTGCTTTGACATACCAAAATCCAACGCCCCCTCTGAAGGAAGCTTATCGCTAGTAAAATCAAGCACGTCGCTCCTCTTTCTTTGATTCCTGTATGGCAGAACATCCTCTTTCTCCGGCCGCTGCCATGGATACCTCTCCTTATTGTATTTAATTGGCTCTGATGAATAGGACTCTCCTGAGCTTCCAAAATTCCAGCCATTTGCACCATGAGGACTCGATTTCCAGTTTCCTCCATAACTCTTAGAATTCCAGCTAGAAAAATGACCTGTTTCCTCTGAGTGCCAAGTAGAATTTCTTTCCCTGCCACTGTGATGCCAATTTGACGTTCCTCCTCCCCGCCCACTTGGATGCCGGACACTTCCAGAATTCCCATAGTTATGCCAATTTGAAGAGCTTCCTGAAACATTCTGGTGCCACCCAGAGCGCCCCCTTGGGCCACCCGAATGTCTGTTTATATTGAGGTTCCTCTGAGAGTGTGAAAATTTGCCTTGTCTAGGACTAATATAATCATCCTTTTCCCACTTCCAGTCCCTTTGCGATGCATTGTGACGATGCCACGACGACTGATCATAAGCTTCTCTTTCTTTGTAAGTAGCTCTTTCTTCTCTCCTTCTCTGTGATCTCCTGTCATCACATTCTAATTCTTGGTTTGCACAACTTGGTTCAGCTTGCCTGCAAAACAATTGAGAAAAACCTAAACTCTGATGCTATTCTACTGAAATCCAACAGCCCACAAGCCTCATGCATTTTATTTGCACTGGGAAGAAAATATTTTTTTTATTATTAATTATAAACAGAGAGATGACTTATTGAGCTGCTTCGCTGTTCAGGTTTCTGCGGTGTTTGACTTTCAAAACTAATGTTGTACCTTTATTAAATATGGTAATTTCGAAATTGCTCTTACAAGAGCAACTGATTTAGCACAGGGACAGTTCAATAGACTAATTCTTAAATACTTCTCTTTACCTTGAAAGATAATAGTCCTTCCTATTTACTAGCTGGACTAATAAAAAAAAAATACAAAAAAAGTTTCTTTGTATTGTATAATCTTTGCAAGTTGAACAATCTTGATAGATGAAAAATTCATTAGCAGCGAAATAATTATTTTTTCTGAAGACTATTTGGCTTGAGTTAGATGGTGTAACTAGAGTGAACTGAACAGAAAAAAAAGCTAAGGTGGAAAAGCAGTTATTCTACCTCCTGGAGAGAACAATTGAGATGACGGCTCAGTTTACAAAGTTTAAGTTAAAACACAGATATAAAACATCCACAGAAGTTGTTCCTAAGATATAAAAATATTTTGTCCTGTTTTAACCAACAGTCCACAGCATGCAATGAGTTTGTATGAGCCTTCCAGCAGCACTATCTCCTGCCACTTGGATAGTACTTGTGCTTGGCAACTTACCATGAACACACAGCAAACTATCACATGTGTATTTAAAGACAAATGCTACCTTCACAGCGACAGTTACTCCCAGGGTCAGTAGTCTAAACATTCAAACTATTTATTCTACCAAATGAGGAGTTTTTAATCAAAAGTTTTTTTCAGAAACTGATTATAGAAATGCTTCATTCTGACTTTACAGGAATACTTCCATTCTAGATCCCTGGACAAGAAAGAAAACTTTCACACCACTGCCCAAAATCTGTTGATTTGAGTAAACTCAAAATTCATACTGCATCACCCTTTTAGTTTTCAACACATTCTGGTTCTGCTAAAAGATTACTAAATAACTACTCTCTAATGGGAAACGCTCTACTGTGTAAAATAATCTCAGCTCTAAGATAAAAAACGGCATTTAAGTGACAGTAAATTTTAAGAGCTGACTCAACTAGATTATGATCTAATGGAAACAACTCTGCTGAATTAGTAACTTAATCCCTGTACTCTCTGTTTTTCCCCTTCTCCAAAGAGCACCCAACAGACAGAGATTTTTTAAGATTTTAGTTGCCTCAGAACAACACTGTACTGACAGCATTGCTCCTTTACCATAAAACCAGGAAAAGTGACATTTTTGCTATCTACATTGACCAACATGAAAACATTACCCCTGTGCAGTACAGAGACACACAGAGTTTGACAGAGTGGTGTCAAAATCAAATTATCTCCACAGATTTCAACACTTGCAAACACTAATTCAAATTCCTAGCCACAGCAAGCAAGAGCTTCTTTCAAAAATCATACACCTCTTTAATACCATTGCCATGCCATAAATCTACTCAAATAATATATTCGCACTGGAACATCATAGAAGCAATGCAGAGCCACGTGGAAAATAAAAGGCAATACTTATTATGCTCTGCAGCCTTCTATTTCATAGTGAGCCAAGAGACTATGTTTAACTCACGGTAAGCAGCAAGGTAAAACAGGTAAGAAATTTCATTCAAGGATTATAGGAACTCACTGTGATATTGACAGAACAACCCAAATAATTTTGAAAATAGAGAGATTAACGTTTCAAAACAAAACATGTTCAGCAACAGTTTCTAAAATGCCATGTTCCTACAGACACCCTCCACCCTAAACAATATTAGCATTGCTGTCACATTTATTAAACCTTTCAGTCAAAAGGTTGTAAAATATTAAAATAAAAACGTTAGGGTTCTCAAAACACAGGATACAACACTGGGGACTCTTTTTACCCATAATGGAAAATACTGGTACTTCTTTACTAGTGGATCAACAGAACAAGAACAGTTGGCAGAATCACCCTGACACGTTTAAACTATGATATCTACACAGGTCTCTCTGATTGTTCTCACAACAAGAACACTGCCTACAGGCAGTTTACACTTCATGAACACCTAAGCTTTAGAGTGTATCTTGGCTGTGTTAAAAGCAATTCTATGACCTAAGAGGAGAAAGGAAAACTCACCGTTCCTTCTTTTGCTTGATTAGTTGAATGAGTTCTTTGTCAAGGTATTCTTCTTCTGCCTCTTCTTTCTCTTCCTCTTTTCTGTCCTGGGCATTAACATTGTCTTTGTGCAACTGGCTGGAGATGTGCTTGGCATATGCTGACAAACCCACCAGTGTCACCCTGCACACCCGGCATTCATGGTTGCTTTCCCTAGGAAGAGAGGCAGAGGGTGGACTTTCAACTCTGCCAACAGGCATGGCAGGTACCTCTAGTCTTACTTTGTTTCCTCTGAATGTCCTTGAGTTCACGGCAATGAGGTTTTGTTCAGTGTATTTAAGTTACTTGAATTCTCTAGCTTTTTCTTTCAAGGTTTAGTTTTCTGATGGTCAATTTTTAAAAGATTTTTTTCCAACAATCAAGAGGTAAAAGACTTGGTAATGAAGCTGAGTTAACTGGGAGGAGGAATTCTTCTTGAATTGTTGTACTCAAAATCTTTTCAGAGGAAACATAGTGAGCGAGGAGGCAGAGTGGAAGGCTTACAGAGCTAGCAGGAGCTCTGAAGCCCTTCCATGGTGCCAGCTGCACTGGGGAAGCCTGGTGACAGCTTCTACATTTAATCCTTGCCTTGAGCCCTCCCCCAGTGAAATTTAGAAAAGGGAGGAGGCAGTACATGGATACAGCCAATCCTGATACAACATAACCTAAACTGGGACAGCTGAGACTGCTGCCTGGAATCCAAAGACTCCACAGCACAGTGAGTGATAGGAGGGTGTCTTCAGTTCACTGTACTTTATTTGGTTCAAGTGTGCATGAGGTCTGCTTTCTACTTTAGAGGACTTATCTTAAAAAATACAGAAATTATTTCAGCTGGAGAAAGTTGACAGCTGTGTCAGACAAATGGCTTTACTCATGTTTCAGTGAATACTGGATTAAGGTTACAAGATTTTTTTACCTTTTTTTCTTCTTTTTAAGAAACTCATATTTCTAAAAATACCGTATTTGTTCTTCAGACAAATCCTTTCAATACCGCAGTGTTAAGGAAACACATTGTTAATAAGAAACCTAAACAAGGAAAATATGTTCACTAGTTTTAAAAAAAAAAAAATCAGAAAAAAATTAACTAGAGCATAGTCCACTGCAAATAACTCAGGAGGACCAAGTTAGTACTCACTGAATGCCTCCATAATACAATTTTCAATTCTGACAGTTAATAAAAGCAGATCTGCATGTCCCCATGGCACACTCAAGACCAAATTCTTGGAATGGAAGTTTAATACCAACACACAGTTCGTGACTGAGGTCAAGAAAATGGGATCCATAAAGAAAAAGACAAACATCTTTTGGAATCCTCATTTTTTTTAGATAACATAAATAAAATGAGAAAAACATGAAAAGATGCACCTTCACTCAAGATATTAAGACACCATCCTTATCAGACTGGTTAATGAAGTGTCAGCAGAAATGTTTTATTTATCATGGCTATCAGTGGTTTTCCTACTAATGTAGCTGAGATATTTAACCAATGCAGTCATTCACACACACCTAGAAAGGACTTTATTTTAAAGCAGACTAAGTATTAAAATTAGAATTTTTATACTTAATTATTTTGTATATTGCAGCCTAATTAACTTCAGATTAAACATCTGGATAAAATTTTTTTACAAGTACAATTTCACAATTTTTTTTTACAGTAGCTTCCAAATTTAGTCTGTCTTTTCCAGAGTTGGGTGTACTTCATTTTGCACACTGCACACTCACTAATAAATATTCAAAGCCCAAATACTCTATATTGTACTTTGGGCTATCTCATTAATCCAACAGAGATAACCAAGTCAGTAAATTTACTAATGCTGTTGGAAGAACCCTCTCCACACTCATAAATGGCACAGCTATGCATAGCTAGTAAGTCTTATTTTTAACTTAGGTCAGGACACAAAGTTGTAAACTATATTCTTTTTACATAATTTCAATCAGCACATTTCAACAAGAAATACACCCCAGTGGTACTAATTAGGTTTTAGAGAACAATCCACATCCTTCATAAGACCAGTGTTTCAATTCTTTCATAAAACTTTTATCACCCTCATTTAAAGACTAACTAAATAAATGCAAAGTTGTATTTACTTTGGACAAAGCCAGTGATTTAGCAGCTGGACTGAGGACAAAGAATGTTTCTATCACCTCTAACTTCTAAGTTACTAATTACAAAGCTGTGGTTCTTGTACCAACTGACAATCTGAAAAGATTCAGGTGGCTAATGCCTAGACTTCTCTGACTGCTGTTCATCTGCATGAGCCCAAAGAAAAAACAACACTATTTTTTTCTCTATGACCAACTGCTTTAATTGAAAATGAATTGGCTAGGAGTTCACTTAAGAAAATTTAGATTTCCTTCAGTTCTTTTCTTTCCTTATCTCCACTAATACCAGCAGAATTAGCACACTCCATGATACGCACTGATCATGTCTACACATTCCCCTACCAGACAGGACCACCACACAATCTTAGTTGTTCAACAAGGCAGCCAAAAGAAGTTTGAGGTAAACATGACAGAAGTGTTCTCAACATAAAAGCAGCCAAGAGCTTTATTTACTGGATGTGTACTTTAGACTGTAGACTCAATGTTCCTCATATAAGAGCATTATTTTCCTTTCAATTAAAAGCAAACAAAACCTAAATACGCTACAGCTTTGTACTTGGCATCCAATTCTCCTTATATATCATATGGAGTAAGACTTCAAGAAAGGAGAAGAGCCTTAAAATATTTCAGGAAGCTATTCTAGCCCCTGAGATTACTAAATTAAAAGGAAAAAAGCATGAATCAATGTGTGTATTTCCTTTACCTCTCCACACAGGAAGTCTAAAAAGTGACTTCTAGTTGGATATTGAAATTGAAGGCAGTGAGATGCTGATACTATGCACACTTTAATGGTATTATCCTCTGTTATGCAATTCAGCCACACTCATGAGGCTGTTGCTTGTCCTTCACATTTTCTACTTAAAGTAGTTTTTGCTTAACAAGTCTGTAAAAGACTCTTAAGAGACTTCTAACTAAACTTAAATGGGAAGAAGAAGAGGCAGAGGGGAAAACAAGGCTGCTGCTTGCACCATGAAAAATTAAGATCATTATTTTGAGAACAAAAGTCTTCCTTCCAAGTATTCTTCTGAAAAGCAATGAAGACAGATTAGTAGCACAACATGTAATGATGATGAAACAAATTTAACTTAGGATCAGTCTTCTGGAAATGGAAAATCAAAAATTGTCAGATTATTGGCACACAACATAACTCCTAGAAACTAGTAATACCTTTAAGAGCCATAAACTAAACTTCAAAAAAAATAAATTAAAAAATGTTCTTCAAGTTAGCTGACCAGAAGCCTAAAAGCTTCTAGTGTAGAAAACATTCTGGTTTCAGAGCAAACTCATCTAACGGTTCATTAACAGAACAAATCCTTTTCATGCTCAACAGAACAGATCTCAACTGCTGTGATGCATTTGATCCCAGCCACATTTGCAGAACGTGTCTAGCTCCCAAGACCCCATTGTGTGGGGCAATGTAGAGAAGGAAACAAAATTATCTGGGTTTTTTTTTTGTTTTGTTCTATATTCTTTTCAACTAAGTAGCCAAATTCAGAATAAAAACCCACATGAATTGTAGGGCTAAGCAAGGGATAGTAATGGCAGAAGAGGAAAAAAAATATAGAGGATGTGGAATGTCAGGTATTTATTATTTTTATGCCTTCAATCTTTACAAAGTTCAATTTTTATTTGAAAAGAATTTAAATAACTTCCAAAAAGCTGCTTTCATACATTTTCCTCAATGTGACACAAGAACAACTTTGTTAATCTGGACATGAAGATCTTCTGAATCCAACTAAATGAAATTATATTTCAAGAGGGAAAGATTATTTTCCCTTCCCATATATTTAACTATTTTTATTGTCCCTGCCTAAGAACAAGCCAATGATGGAGATTCTGAAGATGGAAGTTCTTTTCGCAGCTTCCTAACTTGCTATGAAGACCCAGAGAAATTAATTAGATATTAAAAATAAGTAGAGATTAGACAACAGAGGTTATTTACTGACAGCTAATATGCACTTCAAGGTAAGCAGTATCTTTTTACTTACTGTCCTGCAATCAGTTGGGTTTTTTTATTTTAGAGAGAGAATTTGAAATGTAAGTAGATGTACGAAGGCACACACATATGCTACAGATTTTGCTGCAAGTCTTAACAAAAAAAAAAATTTTAAGGTGTTGATTTAGACAAACTACAGCAATACTTAGAAATTATACACAACAGTAATATAAAATATAGAAAACTTTCTGCAGCTACATATATGCTTTGCACATAAAAAGCTCATGAAGAGAAGGGAGTTTCTAACTTCCTTGTCCTGAAACATCATAAAATAAAACAGTTAAGGAGTTTTCCTAGAATTCAACCTGGCATATCATATGTACATTGGTGTTAATATCTATCATAGTATAGAATCAGTCTTAAATACACTCAGCCTTTCTTTAACTGTTAAATCTTTAAAAAAAGACCTGGAGCCCTAACAGCTGTTCTCATCTTACACCAAATAAGAGAAGAAAAGCTACATGGATGAGAAGTTTGCATGTGAACAGAAGAAATCTACCTTCCCTGGGTATAAGACACGTATCATCACACGATGAATCTTCCACACCTTTAAGAGTTGAAAAGAGGATTACTTCTTAGTCCTTTAAAAGGTGTTTAAAACAGATTTATCATTTCCATATAAAGTTTGTGCTGCAAGATGATTAAAAATTAGATCTGTAGATCAAATACTTAGGTATTTGATAGTATTTAATTCTCTCTGGCTATGTCAAAACCCACACACTTGAAAATGCTTTTAAGTATACTCTGGTTGCAACTTGATTCCATATTATTAGGATGATATTTGAATATCCCTTAACTCCCTCTTTCTACTTTCCAAAAGTTGCAAATAAAATCAAGGAAACCAGAAAGAAAACACCATCCACCATGGTAAAATCCCTTAACCATGCAACAGGACATCAAATGACAAGGCAGTCACTGAAGCAGATACCAGTCTTCTCACAGTGCTTTAAAAGATTAAAATCTGTTTCTACATCATTGAAAACTTAAAAATCCCCACAACATTTTAAAAAGAAAAATACCAGTGTTGATGATTTTGCCAAAGGCAGAATTCTAGTGCTTCCAAGAAACCAAGCATGAAACCGCCTAGAATAAAGTCATTTTATTTCACTGCAGTCCAAGAAATGCAGGAGAGCTTTTCTGTTTGCCTCCTGAGTTCCTGAGAGACATTAAGAGAACACATGAAGAGAATGTGTTCATTGCCAGCTTTATGACAAAGCATCCTATCAAGTGATACATAAACATAAATTGTGCAGTTCTGCTGGTATGGAAAATAGGTCTTGAGCTCTTCCAGGGAATGACAGACTAAATGCACAGAGAGGAAGGATGCAAGATTGTTCTCATACCTTCCCTTCAGGTTTTCAAGTTCTCTGTGGTGAAGCATGCTTCTCATGTGTTCTTCCATCTCCTTCAACATGGGAAAAAAATAAAATTGGTCAAAACAAAACGGTAATATTATATGTGAAAAGCTCACTTTTGAGAAGTCTCCTGCCTTACACAAAGGTGTACTCTACTCCTACAGGGCTGCAGCAGTTGCCATGCCTGTTTCTGTGCTTGTGAAAGCACCAGTAGGCATGCTTTCAGGAACTTATATGTCAGCCTTCCTGAGGAAGGACACACAGGAATCCTTAACATTCAACACAAGCAAAGCAGAATTCCAGAAGAAAGATGAATAACAATGCATGTAGTAAAGCTTATTAGACTGATTTTTGACAAATTACTGTTGATAGTAATTTCAATGAAAAGTCTCATTGATACCACTCTTCAGAATCACAACACTTTTCCTGAGCAATCTGAGCATTTTCTCTGTATTTGTAGAATAATACAGCTGTAATTTCATCATCACATACTATTTTGCTCTGCTAGATGCACTTTAGAAACTGAGATGTACAGAACATGTCAGTTTGTTGTTTACAGCAACCTTGATCCATGTACTGCAGTGCTGCTATAATTAATTCCCAAAAGGGAGTTGCTGGAAGAGCAAGAACATTCATTGTTCAGCAAAAAGAAGCAGTTCAGAACATTGAACTTTTGGTGTTTGACCCAAAGTGTTTGCAAATCTTCAAAGAACAGATACTAATCACCATCCTTTTTAGCCCTTGAAATCCCATCTGCAAAGGGAAAGGAACATCTTCGACACTGAAGACTTGTGTGAATTAACACTGCCATTTGTAACATCTCCACGTGCCATGTGGCTAAGCAATATGTAAAGGTCTACTAAGAGACACTCAGACTTGGCACAATATGCAGAAGATGCACACCACACCGATTCATTAATGAAAAATACATGTTGTGATATACAATTCCACTTTGTCCTTTCATATGGAAACACAGACTTCCCAAAGGGAATTGAAATAAATTGTATATTACGCTATTCCCAACATACCACAATTTACAGCAAAATGACTGTGTTTTTCACTTTAGCATCTTTATAAAATAATACAAAAACCTCAAAGACCTCATCATATTTAGCATTCAGAATCAAGCATATTACTCAGCTTATTTCAAGATACTCCAAAGCACATGCAAAGATATTCTTCGCAATAGACCAAGAGCAATATATATGTGGTAGATGCAAACTGCTCTTCGCACAATTTTACAATGGAAGCATTTCTCATACGTGTTTCATATTAGTATCTACTGATACATGTAAAGCATTGATTATTTACCTTTTTTGAGTTGTACACAATGTGACATAATACACATTTTCGTTGCCGAACCATGCTTATTACTCTGGAAAGATCTTATCCAATACCTGCAAATAAAAATAATACAAAAATAACCAGTATTCAGGATGACTTTTGTCATTAATCCATTTTACTAAGGAAAGTAAAAAATGTTCCTATTCATGAAAACACTTGTGCCAAGCTTCTTTAAGAAAACACACACCTCTCGTGCATAGTCAGTATTCTTCTAAAAAGATAAGGCGGTTTTGAATAGTCATCTAAAACATCTATTACAAAAAGTAGCTTTCCCTTTCTTTCATTTTGTTCCTTGTCCTCCAAGATATGGCACTCATTCTATGAGCAGAGATCTGTAGGAATCCTCTCAGCTACTTAAATCAGATTTACAAAGCACTTTTTTAACTAGGATGATGACAAGGAGATGAGGAATTGGGGAAACCAAGCAAGGCAAACTCAGATCTTCATTCTGGTACACAGGAGGGCTCAATGAAGATATTTAAGGAAAATGAAACAAAGGCCGTTCATGATATCAAAGACCACCAGCCTTCAAGGCTTATCAATCCATTTATTCACCATAACACCTAACATGATTTAACTCTGTATTTTTCTCATTAGCCTCTGTAAGAACTATGCATTATCATGTACTGAAATACTCGATTTAGACAGCATTTTAAGATACATTCTCTAACACCATGCTCTGCTTGGGTACCCTATGTGTTTGAATCATTACTAAAACCTATTAATTTTCCCAACAGTACAAGATTATTCAAAACTTTGCACCAGATTATTAAGCATTTTAATACTGATCTACTTAATACTTGCATGTATGCAAACGAAAGCAGCAGCAGGTCAAATTAAATGCCATACGTATTTTATCACAGTGTTTAACTCATCAGGAGACCAATTAAATTAGAGAGATACGTAACTGTCTAAGTTATAATACAAAGCCAGGCATGTCTGTTTAAATAACAGGGTACAATCTTTTCCTTTTTCTTTCTCTTAAAATATACTAAAATGCAAAATGATTGAGCATTATTGTCAATTTTTATTGACTTGGCAGAGGCAGTTCCGCAGTTCCTAAACTGAAAACAAATGTACCTTTTTCCTACTACATAAAAATACAAATCCTCTTAAGTTTTGCTATCTCATAGTAGGCAAATTCAGAGCTAACTTTGCTAATACCATCAAACTTAAACTGCAAGAGCCTTCTTCAACAGCTCTTCTCCACAGTTAATTCTTATTATTTAACATCGACCTTCTGTATCAGGGGCATCAAAACCTCCAGATCACCAGAAGCTGTGAGCAAAGGCCAAGAACTGGATTCTTACCAAATCCAGATTACCTAGAGTTAAAGCAGCTCTGACATTCAGTGGTACCTTCTGACTGTAAACAAACAAAAATCACCAAGTAAAACCACACTCCTCTAAGTCCAAATGGTAATTCTTTGACAAGTAACTCTTTACCTCCGGATCTGCATGGCCATTTACAGTTAAGGTTTGCACCAGCATCTGTCCAGCTTAAAGGGGAAGGAACTGAGAGGTGCAATAGCCTTTGCACCTTTAGACAACATAGAATTTCCTTCCTAATAAAATTCCATATCATCATACCAAAACAAATACACTTATAATACAACAGGAGATTCAGTCCTCAGTGAAATACCTGACAGTGTTTAAATAAGCACTTTTCAGCTTCATCACATTGGTACCTGATGTATTTGAATCATTAGTAACAGCCATTAATTTTGACAAATCACCCCCAAAAAAAGTATAAGATCATTCAGAAGTTTGCACCAGCCTAGCCATGTAGAACATTAGTATAAATTCATTTGGTATCAGTGATATGCATACAAAAGCACGTGCCTTCATAGGAGGTCAAGATACAGAAGTACTTTGTTTTGGACCAAGTTGTTTTAAAAGCACACATAAAAAGCATAACTTGGTTTTAAACATATGCCAGGTGACACGGCAGTTAAGGAAAGTTAAAGCTAGTAAGTAAGAGAAAATGAGATATTGAGGCCTCATGATTTTCCATTAAGTTATTAGGTGAGTAAAGCAGCACATCATCAACATACTGTTTACACACAGATCTGTGCAGCTGCAACAGATCTAAGGGAATTGTTACTGATCATACAGAAGTGACAAAGATTTAGATGCCTATCCAACATAGGAAAGCTGTTTTAATGCAATTAGTAAGGATGTACTCATGAAAAGCAAGACTGCTAATCCTTGCACCAATTTCAGACACTTCCTTTTGTATTAAAATACTCGGTACTCCCCCAGCATCCTTCACTAGCACTACTTTGTAGTTTAGTGGAATAATGCCCTACATGTGTTCAGGATCTTATTCAAGATTACTCAAGTATTTACAGAATTCATTCTGCACAAGAGCGAAAGCAGCATGGGACTTAAATCAGGAAAAGCGGGCCAGTTAGCACGTAACATTTAAAAGCTTCACCAGCAGAGCTAACGTTACACCTGTTTTGGCTAATTAAAACATATAGTAACTATACACGATTACAGGAAGAGTTTTTGGCTAACTGCCCAATCAACTGGGCATTACTTATGACAGAGTACTAAAAATACTAATGGAATTCAAATGCTATTGGATGTCACTATGAAAAGGGAACTTTCATCTCTAAAGAGAGAAGCCCTCAGAGGCATGGACTCAAGTAGAGATTCAGTAGATGCTACAGGGACTGGGAGAACATAGACACATCCTATTTCTAGACCACCTCTTGATTTACTGTGTTACATAGGTTTAAACCACCTCACATGATTCTTAGCTTTCTCTCAAATCCTGCTATAAAACCCATGGCTCACTTTAATTAAGTACTTCAATTTCACTGTAAAAGAACTTCCAATCACATAATAAATCCATGGTATTTCCTCAGTCACTACGCAAAATCAACAAGAATCAAACAGTTTTTGAGCCGTGTAGTCACTGATAGCGTTTCATCTCCTCATATATTGCTCTGTCCAACTGCAAAACTTTCACACCGAGAAACTTCAGAAACAGAGCTTTCTCTAGATAATGCAGGCACTTGAATTCTTAGCAGCACCAAGGACTCACAAACTTTTAATATAAGTAACCTTCTAGCTTTTATCAGATTTAACACTTCACGCTTTTGAAATCACCAACTTGCTGTATAACATAGGAAACTACTTTTCAAGGAACCTGAGCAGAAATATGAGCTACTCTAAAAAATTAGACAACTGCAAGCAAAGATAAGGTTTTGCCACAGAAGACCCCAAAACAACATAGGAGAGAAACACATGTCAACAGCAAAATGTAGAGACTTGAAAACAAATGAGATGTTACAGCAACTTTCTATTTTGAGGGAATGAAACTGTTCAGTGGGCAATTTTTTATGTGTTTATTTTACAACTTGATATAAATGCAACTTGCTCAAAGCCTGCACTTGCACAGAGCTTTGGAAACACCACAGAGTTTTAATTAAATTAAGTAAGTCTGCTACAGGGATTTTGGAGAACAATTCTCACAAGTAAAAATAGTCTACAAAGAAAATAAGGCATTAGACCACTTCCTGCAACAACATTCATTTGTCCACAGTTATTCAATCTTACCGGATAACATACATTAAAAATGTACGTCAAGATTAAATCTGCTACAGATTAGTGGCTGAACAGTCTGACTATATAAAGCCACAAGTGCCATGGAGTGGGGCAGGCAGCCTGGCATTCCAGCTGCCTAGAAATCCTCAAGAGGCTTCAAAGAGATCAGCTGGCGTGTCTAAGGGCCTGCCTAAATGCCGCATGTCCTTACAGACAGCAGTGGAAATGCAAGACTTGAGAAGAACAGGAGTCTACAAGTTCACCGTGCAGAACATTCTCTAGGAACATGTTCCTCAGCACCTCAAAGTGGTGTCATTCCTATTGCCTTAGTGACTTCTGTCCTGCAGCAACCAATTGGACAGGTAACAGCTGAGTTGTAGAATAGTAATACTAATAATACAGAGGCCTTTGCTCAAATTTCATCACTTCAAGCAGAATTTACACAGAATAAAGCAGCAACATTCACACACTATCTTTTCTTCCCAGATTTGTTGCCCTCAAGGCATCTGAATTCACTATGTTAGTATTCCTAATTTTACTAATTACTTTAACCCTACTTCTGGGGCACACGTGGGAGGTGCTTTAACCTTCCTTCCATGATGCTGATCTGTTCAGCCTAACCCAATCAATAGAGAAACTGAAGGACTAAAGTTAAGTCAGGACTAACAGCATTATTCTTCTTCAACACGCTATCATGCACTGTACAAACTACTCTGTCACAAGTTTAGTTTTCTTAAAATGTGGCAAAGGAACTAACTACATTACATACCAGTAGTTAGAAGCCAAACTTTTAAGGTAAATTTCTCCCTGCTTTCCAAGATTAAATTTCATCCATGTGACAGACTGAGGGTGCACTAGACCCCTTAGCACTGAAGCAGCACAGCAAATGCTATAACTGGGCAGTTGAGTGTTCAGCTGTGTTGACATTGAGCCAGAAGACTTAGCTCACAGGTCGAAGTTCTTTAGGTTCCTGTTAAAAGCAATAAAATTTACTCTACTAACCAGGCTAGAAAACATCTAGCAGAAACTGTTTGAACACTATCCCACGAGTATGGCTGTTTTTTTTCACAACACACAGGGAAATATGCTGGAGATAAGAACACTGCGGAGAAATACCTTAAACAGACCAGCGCAGGCACAGGAACACCTGCCATGAACACCGAGTTTTCACTGACTTCTATTTTTATTTAATGTAAAACTAAGAACAGGACACAGACCAGAAGTATATATACACTTTAAGACATAGTCGAATTGCAATCTTTCTGATTCCCTATACATAGTAATGCTAACAATTTCTTAATATCTGAACTAAGTTTTCCTTGCTGTAAATCAAGATAATTTCTCCTTAGTGAAAGTAAATGCCTTATTGCTATCACAACAGCTTTTTACTCACTAGAATATTCAGGAATATACTCTGTCCTAATTGGAATTGAGTGCTGTTCAGCATTACTGATGTATGCTGTCACTTAGAACACCTAAAATGCATATACCTGGAAAGGTTGTTTTCCCCTATACTCCCAGTTTGTTTTAAGGCATATGAAAACTCATTTTCTTCAGACGTTTTCCTCAGACATCACATTGCTTGAGTCTATTAAAATTGCTGTTCCTCTTTCCAAATTGCCCAAAGCACTTTGAAGAATTCCTAAAAACTGGACGTAGTACTCCATCTAAGATCCCTACAACCACTGTTTGGAGAGGGGAATTCTCCTACCCCTACTACTGTTACAGCCTCAACCATAACTGAAAATTACTGAGACAAAGTCTTACTACGAAGCAACACAGTGACCTACAGGATGTGGGAAAAATAACCCAACCGATTTAAATATTTTGCTGATTTACAAGAGAATTCACATTACCAGCTTATTCTGGTAACTTTGAGTCACTTTGTAAAGGGTCTTCAACATACAGACATCCTTACAAATGACAAATACCAGATACTTAATTTAACACTTATTTCTGTAATGTTTAGCTGTATCTTTTTCTTTTTTTCCTTTCTAAGGAAGGAAATGTCTCTTTCACTGATTAGAAGTTCAGCACAGGGATGCAGAAGCCACATCAAAACAGACTACTCTATACATCCTACCTATTGCAGTTCCACAGAAGCAGGTACCTGGCCTTGTCAAAATAACTCAGGCTTCCTAAGGAAGATCTATATTGACACAAAAGAACAAGTAGGGAGAGCATTCAGTCTCTAACTGGGCTTCCTCTATTTATACTGTCATTACAGAGTATGGAAAACCACTGGAGAGTGATCTGAGGTGCTTGAACCAAGGTAGCCAGGTCACTCTTCAGTATGAGGATCTTTCATGTCAAGAAAATTCAAGTTAAGGATCCTAAACATTAAGATAGCAGTCATTCATGGCCCGGTAATAGAAAGACAGGGATCTGTCTAAATTATTCCATCTCTGTAATGCAGTTTGTCCCAGGCTGAATAATAGCAGTTCCATCATCTTAGGATCAAAATGTAAAATAGTCTAGGACTTGACGAAAAAAATCCAAAACTAAAAATATGAAAAACACTTTTATAAAAACAAAGAAGTTACTTGCAATGCACAGTATCCTCTTACTTTGATAGAATGAGCTCGACAACACCTCAAATCTTATAACACCATCTGGTGGCAGAGTTCACGGAAGACGACGATCAGACAGATGCTAAGAATAGCTTACACAATTTAAATGTGATTCTGAACAAATTTAAATTTGATTACCAATATCTTATGAATTTTGCTTTTACAAGATAAAGTGGAAAGAAAAACGATGGAAAAATACCTTCATTTTACCTAGATAAAGTTATCTACAAGTCGTAGAACCTCTATACACAATTTGGATACGTATTTGGAGGATCACGGTTGTTGTTATTCCTTTCACTGCATTTACAGTCCTGCATAAAGATGCCTTTACCTGACATCTCTACAAATGTGTGGCATTTTTGGACATGTGGACTAGAAGGTACCCAAAGACTAGTCACAGCAACCAAACTGACTCAAGTAACAGACAAACACAATTCAGCTAAAACTAAGGACTTGTTCCAAATTGAATATGCCAGAACATAGCACCTATTTAACTACCTTTATATTCAAAAATCAGCCATTAGTGGAACATACACAGTGGTGCAAATGCAGCTGCCTTGTATAGCCAGTTCAGCTGAAGTTAAGCAAAGACTTAAAAAAAAAGCTAATAGAGTTGCCTTTAATGGAAGAGACTTCAGGATAGGAATCTATTTTCCAAGACAAGAAGAGCCACATCATATTGGCCCTTAGAGCCTGCAGTAGTAATCCCAAATATTGCAGTGCAGCTTTCAAACTTCAGCAAAGCTATTAACCAAATTTTTAGAAGGCTAAAATATGTTTGGATTTTTTGTTTGTTTGTTTGTTTGTTTTTTAAGACTAGGATCTATGAGTTCAGCAAAACAGTCAGTTAGCTTAATGCAGTAATTGAGACTTAACTAAAAGAAGTAGCAAATAACAAAAGAAGAGCAATAACCAGCAAACATATAGGAAATGCAGACCCAGGAACTCATTTTGAAAACAAAGTCCCGCAAACCTCAATCCTCTTTGCTCTCAGGTTGTGCCTCAGAACCCATTTGTTCATTAAAGCTGGACTTCAGCAAGGAGGGAAGGGGAAAAAGGAAAATTTTTACTTGCAAGAGGACATTTTAACCAAACCATTATCAATGAGGATACTACTATTTATACTGAGATATAAACTTCAATCATCAATGCCACTGCTATCCCATGTTTCATAAACTTTTACAAACTAAGTTCATAAGCAATCCTGAACAGCTCTTAATGTAAGTCTGCATATGAACTACCCCGCTTGCAAAGATGAATGATCACATGATACCTCATGTTTCATCGTACAATTAAGGCTTGTTTCACACTATCAATCCCAGTCCTTTTAGGCTACTAGATGCTTATCACCACATTCATACATGCTTTTACTTCGACACGTTTTTTAGCTGCATGCTATGAGGAAGGTAACTAAGCAGTTCTACTCAAAGCCACAGTTCATCCCTGGAAACGCTTCTGGCAGGTACGAAGAGACCGCACAGCAGCTCCACATCTGTAACAGAGATTCTGCTCTAATAAACCTCGCGTTTGGCAAGATAACAAAGTTCAGGGATCACTGCAGCACTACAGGATGCTCACCAGACAAAACAAGGAGCACGCCCGCCCCAAGGCAGATCCTCGCTGTCGCAGCCTCTCCAGGCCGGACTGGCCACATTGTCCCCCCCTTCCCCAGGCCGCCCCCTCCGCCAGAACCGGAGCGAACCCCACCACCACCGACCGCCGCCGCCCCAGCGCTCCCCGAGCCCTCTGCCCCGCGCAGCCCCGGTACTCACAGCTCGCACCCCCGGCCAGGGGAGCGGCCCGGCAGCCCATGGCCCTGCGGCCGCGCGGAGGCCCTGCCCGACCGCCCCGGCCCCGCCGCCCGCGCCGACCCGCGCCGAGCCCGCCCCGCCAGACCCGCGCGCGCCGCGGGGCGGGGACACCTCCCGCCCAGCCAATGGGCCGGCTGGACGGGCAGCCCCGCTGCACGCCGGGAGGCACGGCTGTGTGCCCGCGGGGCCTGCCGGGAACTGCAGTCCCTGCGGCGCGGGAGCTCCGCGGCGAGGGCGGCGGCAGCGCGGCCGGCTGCGGGCATTTCGCAACCGTAGTGACGCTTCTGCTGTTGTGTGTAAATACAGCCCCGTGAACACGCACGGTGCCACGTGCTGCCGCTCCGAAAAGCAGGCGCCGAAGCCCTCGGTTACCTCAGCAGCGAGAAGCTACGAACACCGTGCCGGGCCGGCCCTGACAGGGCGTCTGCGTCCGGGAAATCTGCTCCAGGGGTGGTTTGGAATACAGGACGACAAATGGGCTTCTGCCCGCGTTGTGCAGCGTACAATAACCTTACTCCACTGGGACTTTCTGTGAAGCCAGAGGCCGCAGGAGCTCAGAGCATCCCGAGATGCTCCGAGAGGGAGAGGAGGGAAACCAGGGGCCTGAGATCGCAGCAGTTTCACTGGAAGAGGGAACTTGTAGAGGCTTAACGAGCCACGTAAGCTGCTGCGGCCCCGGTGCTGTGAGAGCTGTCGGTAATGCCGGCAGTGCTTGCAGCCTTACAGCAGGTACGGGATCCGACAACAACCTGAGCATCCACACGCGAAAAGGAATACATCTCGGGAAAGGCTGCCGGTCCAGCCAGAAAAGATGAGGTCTGTGACTGCCAACAACAGCTTTTCCTTTTCCTTTTCTGCTCTCGTTCTCTCCGCTGGTGACAGAAGAGGGCTGACACGCATCGTCCTAATAGAGAAGAACTTAACTGGAGGAAACCCCCCGCTGATACAAACAAGGCTGTTTCTGTACCGCGCTATTTGCTAACGCAGCTCTGCTCAGCGCGGCTGGACCGCGGGGTGCCGCACGGACGGTGCACACTCCACACACACTGCACGGACACCGCGCACACCCCGCACGGCCCATGACGAGTGCACCGCGGCTGCTCCCCGCCGCCATCTTTGGAGTGGCGGATGGGCGGTGCCCACCCCCGCTTCCGGGGGCGGCGGCGGCGCGCGCGGGCCGGCGCTGGGCGGCGGGGGCGGGCGGGACATGGGACCTTAGAGGGGCGGCGGAGCGCGGCACGGCCCGGCTCGGCTCGGCTCGGCGGGAAGGAGCGGCGGCGGTGCCGGGAGGTATGCGGCGGGGCGGGCTTTGGTAGCTCGCAGCGTCCCGCACGAGGCGGCAGCCTGGCGGGTCCGGTCTTTGGCAGCTTTCCTGCCGCGTAGCGCCCTGAGCCGGGCGGGCGGGGGCCTCTGTGGGGCGAGGCGGTCCCGGCCCGGCCGCGCTGCCCCGCGCTTGTCGGCCGGTCTCGGCTGCGCGGGTTAAGGGGGTGACTGGAATGCGGCGGGGCCGGGGGCGGGCCCGGGCCCCCCGAGCCTCCGCCTGAGCCGTGGGCTGCGGCCGTCCCCTCGTGTGCGGAGAGGCCTGCCGCGTCCAGGTGGTTTTTATTTGCTTGACGAGAGACCGTGAATTGAGCTGTTGATAGGATACAGGAGAAAACCCACCCATTGCTGCCTCGTCTTAAACATTTATTGTGCCTGCTTTCCTTTGGACTCAGCGGTAAGATGTTGTAGTGGTATGTATTAACCAAAAAACACGGAACGTAGCCTGTGTTTTTATGCTTCCCTCAGCTGTAGGTCTCGATGCCTTTGGCGCTTCTGGGAAGCTAATGAAGAGTCAGCTTTCTTTTTCATTTTTGTTCTCCTCCTTTTGCTTTGTTTCACATCACGACGGTTATCAAATCAATACACATGATTTGATAACCTAAGTAAATAAGCTTAAGAAACTTTGGAAACTTCTTTATGCAACTTTTCCAGCTATTTACCTTCCTCTTTTTTACTCCCTGAAGAAGGGCAGTAGATGGTCAGTGTTCAGAAGTGAGGGTGCTGTTTTACTTCCCCCTCATAAACAAACCCGGTCCTGTGCTGTAGAGAGAACAGCTATGTAGGGAGGTGTATAGGGACAAAGGGATAGCCTCCTATGGTGTCGATTGATTGATTGAATTGAGCAGTTAATTGCTTACTGACATTCTAGTAACAAGTGCCCGACCTCTGCTCTGCAGTTTTTGAACTAGGTTATTATACAACACAGTTTGTGTCATTAGAAGAAATGAAATCTGTTGCTGTCTATATGTGGATCAAAGTTTGACTGTAAATTTCTGTTGGCCCGTAACTAATTTGGAGGATGTTTCATGAGGCTTTCCGAGGAACAAAAATGAATTGTTGAGACGAGCATAGAACTGGATACACTGCACAGAGGAGGTGGCATTGCTCACGCCTGTTCTTTGTGCTATCGCTTCTGTGCAGTGTGTTCAGGAAGCTGATAAGAGAAAGCAGGAAGCATGCAGAGTAGTGTCCTGTTCTTGGGCCCTGGCCTCTTCCCCCAGGGTCACAGATGCTTTATTCATTTATCTTGTAGGCATAATCATGTAGAGGAGTACATTCTGGTGCTGATACCTTGTGTTACCTGCATTATCTGGGCTGAATTTTAGCTAAGAAGTAGGATAATTGCTTGTGTTAAGGAGGGTTTAAAAAAAAAAAAACCAAAACAACAAAACAATAACTACATCAGTGATACGATGAATTTGAAAGAACAAAAGCCTCCAACTCTAAACACCGAGGTTTAGGGTTGTAAACTGTTTTTGATCTGTGTGAGCATGTACAGACATTTCATAATTAACATTCACATTTCTAAGAATATTGTTTCATGAATTTTTCTGTCTTTTGGTGAAGCAAACAGTTTGCTTTGTAAGTGAAGGCACTGAGAGCATCCACAGTCACCTGAACCTGTACCAATTCACTGATGGCTAAAAATGCAACTCAAGGGATTCTGGCTTTCAGTCAGTTGGTGCAACAACAGGGTTGTGCCATCACCTAGCTCCTACTTTTGTGGTAAAAAGGCACAGGATGCATTTCTCAATCGTACTTTTAGATGGTACTGGATAGTAGCTATTCTTTTTTTCCTTGGTATGCACATGAAACATCTCATGAAAGAATTAGTGAATTGGGAATTGTAGGGGTTTTGGTATTCTTACTAGTGCCTAATGTTAAAAGTGTAGAGTACAAGTACTACTTTCTCTTTCTTCTGAAGTGAAGAGAGAGTCAAATATTGTTATTCGGAAATAGGAAGGGTATGATTCTTTGATATCATGAATTTATAAAAATGAGTAACGTTAATAAGCCTTATGGTTTTGGTATTAAAGAGATAATCTACCAACTTTCAGTTCTCACAGCTATTGTCTTCTATGGCCAAAAGTATTATGTTGGTTTCTTCTTCTCTCACTTTACTTCCTACTCACAAGAAAATTGTGAATGCCTTACTTATTCTCCCTTTATGGAACCAAGGCACAGTCTGCTGTGTGTTATTGGTGTTACCAAAATATCTTCAGCAGAAAAAAAATCCAAACCTGCAACAATTAAACATTTTTCTTTAGCTTTTAGTTTAGAGTTATCAGTAAAGGAGGAAGAAAATTTTGTGATATTGATTAGAAGCATATCTTCCTACCAAAGGGGCTTGGTTCAAGTAGAGGACCCTCAGATGGGGGAATAAGGGATCAATTTATGATATGTAGCAAATGTGATGGATATATGACAAATTTCTGAAAGATATTCTCCTTGTCAGAGGCACAAAATTACTGCTTGTTGCAGATCTCCAGCCAGAGATGCAGGGCAACAATCTTATTATTCAAGATGGGTTTGTGAAAGTGCAAGCAATCAATTTATTTGTCTGATGCAAGTTGACTAGTCACTTTTGACAGCTTGTTCCTGTCCATAGTCTTTTACAGACAGGGCCTGTATAACTGGAGTTCATCAAGCACTTTATTAGGTCTTGTGGTGCCCTGCAGTTAATTTACATTCATAAAGACCAGTAAGGGTTTTGAGTGCTTTGGATAGCACAGCCTGAATGTGCCACGACTATCATAAAGAAAGGAAGTTTTCTTTTTTCCTGGAGCTAATGAGCATTAGAATTGTTTCTCAACTAGTACTGAATTAAAACATGTTCAAACAGCATGTAAATTGTCTAGTATGGGTTATAATACCTTGGAACTGTCTTATAAGCCTAAGAAGATTATTGGTATTGAAGAAGTCTTGAAAAGACTCTGCACCTCACTGTTGTAATGGCTTTTGAAACTCGTTTACATTGGAAACTGAGTGTGTTGGCATAAATAGCTGGCTTCCAGTTTGCAAGTAATTCTGAATGAAAATGAAAACACTTGAAGGAAAACCCTTAGTGGTGCAGAGGACTGTCTTAGACCAGTGAGAGGGACAACAAAAAAAATTCTCATGTTAATTTTTTACTGTGTAATCTGTGAAGGTGAGTGGCAAAGATGAATTATGTTGTTGCTGGCTGCATAAAACAGTACTTGGATCTTGAAGGTCTGTCGATTCAGATGCTTTTTCTCCCCCCAAAGTTTTTAATTTGCCTGTTGTCAGGAAACCATTCAGTGAGCTGCTGTTGGATGAAGTGATACTGCCTTGGCTTTCTGGTCACAGGCAGATATTTAGACTTGAAGATGTGTACATACAGACAGTAGGTCACTGTGGGTATTGCTAACACCGAATTTGCTGCTATTGCACTATGAATGTTAGGGCTTGGCAGGTGTTAGCTCTCAGTTCAATAGTTGGAGCTGGGACAGAACTCTCATTCAGCACTTGTGACTGATCCACCTGAAATGTGGCCACGTGACCAATGCTTTTCCCAAGCAAAAATTTGCCCTGTCTTCTCCCAAGACCACCCTACTGCTGATATAGACATAACCATAGCTGACATCACTCTGTGTCACTCTCCAGTTTTTTCAAATTAAACAAAGAGCCTACTAAAATGCTTCAGCTGTTATATGGGTGTGTTGATAAACCAAATTAAGATCTCTAAGCCAGTGATGCTTTAAATGGATCTGGCACCATACTAAAATCAGCCCAAAAGTGCTTATAATGTCCCTCATTCGTTTGCAGGAAATATCTTGAGGCTTTAAACAGTTCTTTCTTTGCTTTCTTTTCCTCAGTCATCTCCAACTTCACATAGGAGAATGAAAGTTTTTTCCTGGTTTTTAGAGGCATGACTTAATGCAGAGCAAGCGGAAAAAATGTATGTGCAGATATAAATGTATTTTCTTTTACCTCACTGTTCCTTTTGTCCAAGAGATAGAAGTAACTTCAGCCTAAACCATCCTTAGCTGGCTTGGGCAGTAATACCATAAATTTAAAATGCATTATAATGGTGAGCTTATGGGGTAGCTTAGCCTAAAAGGACTTATGAAGAGCTAATATCATGGTTGGAATTGAGATTTCAAGGAACTTTTTATGCCCTCAAAATCTCCAAAATAAAACATGGCAAAAACTCAGATTCTTATGATTCACAGGCAATGCATTTATTTCCTTGTTGCTCTTGTTTCTCAATGAACCTTCCTTTTCTTTTTTTTTTTTTCATACGGCAGTGAGAGTTATGATAATGAGTGTATTGTAGTCTTAAATTTCCTGGTAGAAAAGTTTCATGAGGCCCATTACTTCACGAAGATGTGTTTTTGTAGCAAAATCAGTTTTGCGTAGGCTCTGGGTGCCAGGCCTTCCTATGTAAAGGGCAGAGGGGGAGTTGTACTGAAATGTGTTTAACTTTAATCCATGCAGGTTGGTAACTGAATAAATACTACAGAATACTTTTTGATAATGAAAAGTAAATACAGCTGACATCACATCCTTCTTCAAAGGAGTTTTACTTTGCATTTAGGTACATTAGTTACTTGTTTAAAACTTGCCAGTCTAGAGAGAAAATAAACTAAAATAGCAGAGTGTTGTTCCACTGTAATTTTGAAGTCTTGTTTTAGGCTGTCTTTTTTTTTACATTAGTTACACTGTGGCTAGGATTTTTAAAATGGAGGGAGAGGAAAAGCCAAGAAAATAGGCATTGAACATAAATTTTAAAATAAATGCTTGCCTTGGCAATTATCATAATAAAAATACATGCTAGGTACACTTTAGCCATATCAAGTTTTTCTCTCTGTATATTTTGTCTTTGTTGAGTAATCCTAATGTCTTGGATACAAAATCATTTTGTTATATGCCATTAACTTAAGAGCTGGATACCTCAATGGGTGCTTCAATTCCTTGGCATAAAGATGGAGGAATGAGTATCCTTTATGTATGTGTGCTCTGTTCTGTTGGAATAGCTGAGTTATTTCAATACAAATGGCATCATCTTGGGTGTTCTAACTTCTTTAGAGGTATGTGCCTTTATTGCAAGATATTATGTTCAGCTATTCCAATTAGGCATGCAACTATCAAGTGTGTATTTACATCTCTGGAAATGAGGTTTTTTGGAAATGTTTGGTTTCTTTTAAATTACTGTTGTGTGCTTTTTTGAATGTTTTAAACTGCCGTATGGTGAGAAGTCTTTTTACTGCCTAGGAAATGTCTTTTTCTATTCTGCCCTTTGGCACTAATTGCCTCTGCAAAGCTACTGTGCAGGTTATGTGTGGGCTTACAAAAGCAGTGCTGCAAACTAATGGGGATAAAACTGGCTTTTTGGAGTTTAACGCATTGGGTTTGGATATTCAATTTTAAACAGAAATTATAATCAAATATGAAGAGAATGCTTTCTTGAGCCTGTTTTAAGAAGGAAATACTGTTTTGTCTTGCATAGCTCTAAAGGCAATGGCTGAAAAGTGAGGGTGAGTAAGCTTGCTGGGACGTACAGAGAAAGAAAAGTTCTCTCATTGTTTTCAGTGTCATAAGACCTTTAGAAATTATCAGAAAAGACTGGGAAATAACTGTATCCTATTATCCACGATAAAAGATTGTCAGAATATTTATCTCTTAACCAAGTGTTCTGAGTGGTTTTACTTAGCTTCCTCGCACATAGGTCATTTATCTTAGCAGTTATGTGAAATATCATTTTAGATTGTGGTTTAATTTCACAAGAGGCAAAACACTACGTGTCCAGATATGAGCATCAGAAGATAAACACGTGCATACCTCAGCTTTGAGGAATCCTGGAAGTAACTTTTTTCTCTGTCTGCTGTGTGGAAGGGTTTTTTCCTCTACATCTTGCAGCTGTATTTCTTCAGCGTTAGATCAATTTTATAAACAGTTTCAAGACCAAATACCATTGATGTAAGGGGAAAGTGGGAGGAGTGCTGTGGGTTTCCATAGAACTTCTTGCTAGCTGGCAGTGGAGCTATTCAGGAAGATGTGAGCAAGCTAGGGGAACACAAAGCTTGTCTGTCAGCTGTTAGAACTGGTTTGCTGATGACACAAAGCTGGGTGGAGTAGCTGAGGCTTCAGAATACTGTGCAGCCCTTCAGAAGGACCTGGGCAGAGAAGAACTGTCTAAAATTCAACGAAGGCAAATGCAGGGTCCTGCACCTGGGGAAGAATAATCCCCTGCACCAGTACAGGCTGAGATCTGACCTGCTGGAAAGCAGCTCTGCAGAGAAGGACCTGGGGGTCCTGGTGGACAACAAGCTGTCTGTGAGCCAGCAGTGTGTCATTGTGGCCAAGAAGGTTAACAGTATCGTGGGGTGCATTAGAAGAGCAGATTGAGGGAGGTGATCTTGCCACTCTACTCAGCCCTGATGAGATCACATCTGGAGTCCTGTGTCCAGTTCTGGGTTCCTCAGAACAAGAGAGACGTGGAGTTCCTGCAGCAAGTCCAGTGGAGGGCAATAAAGATGACTGAGGGACTGGAGCATCTCTCATATGAGGAAAGGCTGAGGGAGCTGGGCATGTTCAGCCTTGAGAGATGACTGAGAGGGGACCGCATCAATGTCTATAAGTATCTGAAATTAAGGTGTAAAGAGGAAGGATCCAGGCTCTTCTCTTGATAGTGCCAAACAATAGGACGAGACAGTGCGCAGAGACTAATGCACAGGAAGTTCCATCTGAATATGAGGAAGAACTTCTATCCTGTGTAGGTGACTGTGCACTGGAAGAGACTGCCCAGGGAGGTTGTACAGTCTCCTTCACTGGAGATATTCAGAACCCTCTGAATACAATCCTGTGCAGTGTGTTTTTAGGATGACCCTGCTTGAGCAGGGAGATTGGACCAGATGACCCACTGTGGTTCCTTCCAACCTTACCCTTACTTCTGAACTTCTGTGATTTGGTTGCAAATACTTGTGTTTTCAAGCCATTGTCTAATGTCAGATACAACTTCAGACATTTTCTGGTTTAGTGTGTTACTGTTATCTTATTTGTGTCAAAAATGGATTGCTAGTTCCTCTGTCAGCTAACATAAATAGGACAAGTTGAGAGGGAATAGTTTGATAACTAACAGTACATGAAGTAGCTCTTTATGTGATTGTTATGTCTCTTCAGGTAATTACTATTGTGTTTCAGCATGGCATTATCTGTCATAGGACTTCATTAATAAAAATCACAGTTGTCAAGCCCAGGATTTAATTTAGTAGAGTATATGCAAGCAGCAGTCCTGAAGTTAATTCATAATGTCATAAGGTTGCCATCCAAGCTACACTACCTAGTGTTCTTAGTGTGGTAGTTGGAAGTGCTGACTGCTGTTGCCTTCCTTCTTTTTCAGCCATGCTGCTCTTTGTTTTTCAATGGTTTCTCCAGGAACATGTGGTTCTAATAGCACAGCACAGTGTTCTGGTAGTATTGAATAAAACACAAAACTCAGTATCTGATTAAAAAGTATACACTTCAGATTTTGAGTGCTTTGTTGACGTGAAGGTAGTAGTATTTGCAAGAAACTGTTCGAAGATGGGAGTCTTATTGCCCTTTAAAGACTTATTTTATAAACAAGTCCTTCTTATGCATTGTTTGAGAATGTTATTGTCATGCCCTTACCTCAAAAGTCAAGAAACTGTTGTATTATGTAGCATTGGCTGCAATATGGCTCTTGGGTAACTCAAACACAGCTTCTAGGGTTACATTGTACAGCCAGCAGTTGTGCTTATGCTGGTATGTGAACTTTTGGGTAGCCTGAATCCACAGCTGTAAGGGGAAGCAGGACACTTGGCTGCTGAAAAAGAAATCCCAGGTTGCTCTGAGAATACAGATGCATTTCCGGCCCTGTTCTGCAATCACAATGGGGCTCTTGAGAAGTTGTTGCGCTCTTGGGGAGCAGATGTGATACTTGTTTGAGTGTCCAAGATGAGACGTGTTCTCTGGCTCCAAGTTGCAACCCGTACTTGAATGGTGGGACCCAGGGTTTGGGAAGGCAGGCCAAGCCTTTAACAGTTACAGTTATCCAGATATTGCTTGTTCGATGCAACTATAGAATTGAAATTTCCTGCTGTTTCTGAGCATTGAGTGCAAGATCTTCATCCAGAGAACCAGCTTGATGTCGTTTTCCTGTGCTTAATGTAACTCAGTGAAAATAGGCCCTTTCCTCCCTGTCCCTGCTTTACTTGTCCTTAGCTGTGCAGATCAGCTTGAAGGACATTTCCAAATTCACAGCTGGGACTGAGCTGCCTGAAATGAACCTCATGAAAGGAGCTTAAGCCTGTGAATGAAAAGATAAGTCACTGATTATATACTTAAATTGGACTACTGCAACCAGAGCTATTAAAGGCCTTCTGTGATAATATGTTGATATTTTTTTTAAATGATGGTGAAAACTAACTTGTTTTGACAGCTACTTCAGAAAAATCTGCTAGAACCATAGTCTGAAGCTGAGGAGGTATGCTAGGTGCTAAAGGTCTTGATTTCAGTTTGCTCTTGGAGGTATGCACACTCCCCGTGAAGAGCTGTGAACAGTATCCATTCTCTAGTGACAGCTGAGTGAATCTGCATAAATTTGCCCTTCTAGGAGCAGTTACTAATGTTATGTCTTCTAAAATACTGATCTTCTAGGGAAAAATGGAACACGGTTCCATTAGTCAAGCAGAACTTTTGAGGTTATATCAATGTGTAATGTGGACTTAATTGGAAGCTACTCATGTGAAAGAGCAAGGATTAGTTTAAAGTTAAAGGGAAAATTCTTTGGGAAAAATCTTCTTATTTCTCAGCTTATATGCTATCTCATTAAAATTCTGTATAGCCAGGGAGCTGTTTTCCCATTGCTAGGAGTGCCGGATTTATTACCATTCTTCCAACAAAAATGCAGATCCTTAGCTCTGAAAAACTTGTCTCTGATAGGAATGAATTTATGGATGGGCTTGCATTTTTGTCTTGTATATTTAGGCATAGTATGGATCTCCTGTTTATAGTAAAAGTTGAATCATCATGTGTAGGGACTTTGCTCATGAAAATATTTATTATGAGAGGTAGATTTGAAAACCTTTGTTACAATTACAGACTGATAAATACTAATTAAAATTTTTGCAGATCCTTTTGCATTTGAGGGATTCACCATACCATATCAACAACTACTTCCAGAGTGTGACTGGAATCATTTTAGGTGGTGTTTTATCTATGAAAATGTTTTCCCTTCTTATGATTCTTGAAATCCCTCAATGGGAATGGAAAGAACACTTAAAACTTATGCTAGTAACTTAAAGGTCTTAATAAATTTTTTTTCTGTATTACTGGGCAAACCCATGTGCTTTTCCAACGTGGGGAAACTTGTTATTTTAAGACCTCATTTCCTGTTTGTTTTTTTTTTTTTACCTTAAAATAACAATAGAGTTTTCCAAAAATGTTTCGAAACCTAAGTCTTGGAAAGGAAATTATTGGATATACCAGTTGTTCCTGTATTTCTCTTAGCCCCTACGTTAGGTCATATCAGCTGAATAATTATTTTAGTGTCTTCTAGTCCTAACTAGGTGTTGTACTAAGCAGAATGAAATGTATAGGCTTTCATTCTTTAAACTACCTTCTGGTTTCAACCCTAAATACTGATAAAAGGATAAATCTGATGCTTAACTGGTATCTCTTATTACAGAGGGAAGATTCTCTTTAACGTGATTACTTACAAGTAATATTACCTCATCATGGAAGAACTATCACCTGAAGAGATTCAGCTGAGGGCCAACCAGGTCACTGATGAGGTAAATATTGTAGGAAGATATCTAGGATTACAATACTTGCCTGATGAAATTAGAATATCCTTTTAAAAATAGGCAGACCAGGGTATTGATTCTGCAAGGGTATAGCTGAACATTTTAAATTTTCACTTTACTTGGCTAATACTGGAGTGAAGACTACTCCTAAAAATAAGAATGAATATAAACTTCTGAATTGTAAAGTCACCTGCTTGACCAAGCACTGATCACCCAGTCCTTATTACAGAGACACAATGCAGGTTGGGTACCTGCACTATTGTTAGCATATTGATGCTTCATGACTTTCTTATTTAACTAAAACTGATTTGAATATATCTCCTTTTATAATTACTTTCCAATGGGATAAGCAAAGTACTAGCAAGGACTAAAAACCAAGGAAAAAAAACCTAATGTGCTGCAGCTATGACTGTATTGTAGCATGTATTAAATATAGACAGGGTGATGAACTTTTATATGCTCATTGCCTTACTACAATAAACTGGTAAAGAAGATTTTCAGACACTCATAGATATATATATATATATACACTATCAATGCACTCATTTTAAAATTCTCTTTCTAGTCTTTGGAAAGCACAAGGAGGATTCTTGGTTTGGCCATTGAGGTAAGGAAAAACTTTAGAATTCCCTGTGGATTTAAGTATAAGAAGCAGCATGTTAACTGTCACAAAATGATGTTAATCAGCTTTTTGTCTTTCTCAAGACACATGTCAGAAGTTGCTGCTTTAATTCAGTAGTAGAGTTGGAATGACATAAACGTCATGAATTTCACATTATGTCAGATCACAGAAGGGTTGATATTCTTTTTACCTGTTTTCCTCTTAAACAAAATGACTTAATCTCCAAATGCTACAGATCAGTTATAAAAAGTCTGTGATGGTCATTTATGGCTTTCTCACTTGTTTCTCATAACATCTTTAATTTGTCTTTTAGCTTACTTTGCCTGTGAACAGTGTGAAAATGTCTCATTTTGAGGACAGTAGTGCTTTGTTGGGTGGGGTAATAGAGAATAGGGCTGCTTTTGCTTCTAAACAGAAGTAATTCTACATACACCTTACAATCTGTTAATCAGTTTTAACTTTAAAGATAAGATTGACAAAACTCTCAACACCCTTGTACGTGACTTGAACCAAATCTATATGTTGGGTTTATCTGAGTGAAGTTGTATGAGGAATCTACTCCCCTGCACTGTTATGGCTTGCTGAAGATGCTGCTGTTACCAGTGAGGCATTGGAATAGCATAGCCTAATGAATACCTCTCTAACACAAATGTTAAGTACATGTAATGAGCCAACAATAATTTCTCTTGATATCATAGTTTGGTGATTCATTCTATGCTGCCATGACTTTGAGCCAGCAAAGAGCTGTGTTGTAGTATATTCCTCAGTGCTGATTTCTTTTGCTTTGTGTTCTGAAACTACTAGTGATGGTCTTTTCTCTTCGTGATCTCTTGTGCTGAATTCTCAAGAATGGTTATGCAGGCTTTGTCTTGCTTTCTTCTATTCTGGCTTCCAGGATTAAAGCCTTGTCAGCCCTAATTAACGGCGTAGGGATAAAGAACAAACCCAATGCCACTTCTCGAAATGAGGCACAGCTAGGTCTGCCTTTTTAGCTTGACATTGTCATAGTTCAATCTGATTATTACAATACATTTTACCTCTTTTTTTAATGTAAAAAAAAAAGAGCCAAACCCTCACAAAAGCACTACTAAGTGAGATAGGCTGATAAGCAGCTCACCTGTTTCACTAACATACGATCTAATTTGAAACTTGGAATAGCTTTACTATAGAACTTATTTCTAGCACAGTGTTTTATTATAAACTTGGCTGGATTATCCAATTTAGTATCAAGACCTTCAGATTTTGCACTGCTGTATTGAAATCTGATTTTATATCTGCAACTGAATTTCTCTCTGCAGTCCCAGGATGTTGGCATCAAAACTATTACCATGCTAGATGAACAAGGAGGTAAGTTCTTCCTTCTTCCTCTCTAACACTGAGTCATTATTATGACTGTAAGAAAAAGATCATCATTCAAGAACTGTTGGTGAAACCTAAGGCTTATTAAAGACTACTTATGTGAAAATGTGATTTGTGAGTTGGTTTTTCACAAATGTTTGTAGTATTTAAAAGAGGTTTTTAAGTAGTTCAGAGATAATGTTAGTTACAATGTAATACAGAAGCTGCTTCTTTCCATCATCTCATGAATGTAATTGTGTGCATTTATTTTAAAAGTGCTACTCTAAGGATAGGGAATATATTTTTCATGTATTAAGCAAAATTTATCACTTAATATTTATCTTTAAAAAAAAATCCTAGATGGCAGGAAAGAAAAAAGGTTATGGTCTTACTATAAATATAGAACTGAAACTTCTAAGTTCCTGCTTGAAAGCAATGTTAAAGATAACACCCTCATCTTCCCCCAATTCGTGTTTATTCAGGTTACTTGTTTCTTTCCTAGAACAACTAAATCGCATAGAAGAAGGCATGGACCAGATAAATAAGGACATGAGAGAAGCTGAAAAGACACTGACAGAGCTCAACAAATGTTGTGGGCTCTGTGTCTGTCCTTGTAACAGGTCAGTTATATTGGTACTTGGGTCTGAACTTGTAGAATACTCCCAGTAGCTGCTGTACTGGGAGATGTTCACTAATAAAACAACTAAGTAAAAAATACTAGCAAAGTTGATCATTTTGGTTTGTAGAGCTGCATCCTTTTAAAGTTGTATAAGAGTAGCTAAAGCTTACTTGCATCTAACCACATGTTGTGCCCCTTTCCCTGTAAATATAGCTGCTGTATAACAACCTCCACAGTTGTGCCTTAATCTCCTTAAAGCTGATATTTAGTAGAATACTGTCAGTGTCCATACAGATGAGACCAAGTAGGACTGCAAATAAATATATAAGTGCCTGTCTCTGAGAAATTTGACTCCAAAAATCTTTTTATCACAAAAGCACTTTTGGACTAACTTACAAGCAAGAAAACTTACGTTTTGGGGAAGGAAAGTGATACTGGTTCTCTAGGCATTTAAAAAATATTCATGCTTTAGGGAGGGTGAGAGTAGGAAAAGACATTGGTGTTAAAGCTTTAATCTTCTCAATAATGGCTATATAAACTCTTGCAGACCTGTTTTGCAGTAGCTTCGTAATATCAGCGTTATGGCTACCACATCCAAGTCAGCTGAGTAATCTAATCTTGTATGGCACTTGATTTGTACTTTTAAACACCTGAACAGCCTGAACAATGATCAGAATTGTTTTTTGAAGGTGTGCTAGCTTTACCTGTAAGCAGCGTGTCAAATTGTTTTGAGTGAATTGGATATGACCATATTTCTGCCAAATGAAGGAGAAATAAATTATTTTGAGTGTGGTAACTGAAATAATTGTGTATTTGTTGTTTCTTGCTCTTTAGCATGAGCAAAAAAATACTATTCAACTGAGGCAGCAGAAGTTTAGATAGAAATTCCTTGGAGTAGCTGAGTCTGGTTATCTAGCAGAATACTTTGAGGATCATTTTGTATAGATATGAATGTGGCTTTTAAGACTGAAATCTTAGAGGTTGAAGCCCTTGAAAAGACAGATATTTCTGTCCTGACCTCTGGATAGATGTGCTTCCTGCTTTATATTGGTTGGATCACGCTGGTGGACTTTGAGCATTTTGACACACTCAGTCTTTGTTTTCTGTAGTTGATAGTCTTATTTCACTGAAGCTAAGCAGCTTATTGACACTGAGCAAGCTTAGAATTTGTGAACTCTTGTGGCACTCCAAGTACACAGATAACAAGAAAAGAAATAGAGTTGTGTACCAAATGGGCAGTAATGTGCAGAAAAAAAAAAATCTACCAGATAACTAGAGGGCAGTGCAGAAGAAGAAACAGTGAGTGTCTTTAATATATCTACTGGTACGTCAGTCTTTGTGTCAACACCGGAATTGTTTGTCAACCAGTTATCTCCAAAGCTTTTCATTTTTTTTTTCATAACCATAAAGCTAAATCAGAACACTTGGTGAATTAAATATTGCTTTTCTCCTAGGCTTAGGTTATGTATAAAACTTTCTAAAAGCACAATACTGGCAGTACTGTTCCACGATCTATGTACTAATAACAAGTTGCCTGTTTGTTGGTCTTTACTATTCTTTCTTCTCCGTTCTTTCCTCCATTCTCTCCTAACACTGACACTTGCTTTCTAAAAATGAAGACTAGGATCAGAAGCTGTATTCACTTAAACTGGTGAAAGTGGATTTTAGGACAAGGTCAGTCTTAGTAGTGTAGATGCATATTTAACCAGCTGTCTGAAGTGATGCTTCTGTTGTCTTTTTGCTTGCATGTGCATGATGTCTGTCTGCATGCAGGTCTCCTTGTGACTGTGATGTATTGTAATACTGATGTGAATAGAAAAACATCCATTACTACAGAGTAGTAGTTGTGGAAATGGTGAACAACTGCTTGAACCTTTGCTGGTATGGAAAATTGTATAAATAGCCTTAGTTTTAAAGAAATGAAACATGAGAGAAGTGAACATTTGAAATGTTCAATTGAATTTGAAAAACAGCTCTTAAAAACAGGTGGTGAGAAGTTTTGTTCTTAACTGGCTTAGTTTGTACAATGCTGTTTGTAGCTATCTCCTTCAGATGTGAAACTAGTTTTCAGGCCACTTGTTTTTTACTAGTAATGTCCTTACAGTTGCCTCTGAGACCTAAGACTTTGCTTATCCAGAAGCAAATCATACAGAATTCTCCTGCTGTTGTGCCTTTAGTATAAAAGAGATTAAAATATAATGCTCAATCTAGTTGCTGTAAGCCTAAAGAGATCTTTAAGCCTGTGTATGTACAAAGAGCTAGAATTGACTAGTTTAGGTTTCTTTAGGGTTTTGTTAGGTGCAGCCACTCTCATTGTGATCTGAGGAGTGATTCCATTTCTTCCCCTTCATGTATTTATTCTAGATTACTTTTTGTAGTATCTGACCTATGAAACACAATTTCCCATTTCAAATACATAAATGTCAGTAGAATTAGGGGGATATTTCCTCATTGCAGCTAATTTCACAATACTTCAAATGTATAACATCTGAGCTACTGAAAGGCACTGTATCTGTAGAAATTGATTACCTCTAACTGTAAAGTTAGATGTACTGAAAGACAATACAGATTTCCCTCCATGGGCTTTTAAAAAAGCAGAAAAGTGGCAGTGGAATCTGGATTTTCTATCTTAAACCTGGAAATGACAGAAAACAAGGTGAACGTGAGAATATTCTTCTCAAAATATGTTGTTTAGAGTTCATGAGAACTGACCCCAATTTAGATCAGGGGGTTTTTTGTTATATTTTTTTCCCCTCTTGCTTTTGTGGCTGTGTGATTCCTGAGATTGCTTCATGTCAGTGTGCTTTTAATTTTATTTTTTTCTTATGAATTACATGATAAAAGTGTAATGGTAAGTTGTTTTAATTTAATGGAGTTAGTACAGTTGAATTGCATAATGAATTAGCTATTTAAATATGATTACTGTTATTTTATAATCAAAATTACCCTGAGAAACATTAAAAAGAAAGACTTGGCAACAGAAAATATTTGATAAAAACCTGTAATGATTAATGGTTTTCTTGCATAGTGTAGCTGTTTGTGTTTGAGGAAGTTTTTTCATTCATCCCCGTTTCTTCCTGAAAAGTAACCAATCATGATTGGTTATACTAATGCCTGCTGTAAGTGCAACTTTATCTTATGACTTGTAAGCCTTCCTGCTACTGTCATAAGCTTCTGTCTTCCAGTGAAGTACATTAATTCTTGTGTTAAAGGTTAAGATCACAGTAATCGCTGTCCTTAAAATAACTCAGTTGTGTTCGTTCTATCAAGATACAAGAAATTGTATTATATAGATGAGGCTTTACCCATACAAAACTAAATCTCTTTAAGGCACAAGACAAATGTTTCTGAAAACCCTAGATTAATACTGAATTTCAGTCAGGAAGCCATATTTCTGAGGTAGTCATTCAGATTTCTTATCTTCATCTTTCTGGAGTAGGACGAAGAACTTTGAGGCCAGCAAGGCGTATAGAGCAACCTGGGGAGATGGAACAGAGAACTCTGCAGATCATGTGATATCCATGCAACCAAGAAGTATAAACCGGCAGCAGCCTCAGACTTCTGGAGGACCAAGTGGTGGATATATTACAAGGTTTGCTTGTTCATATTCCTTAATCTGGAAAGCAGAAATCATAAATTAGCAGTTGTCAGCTTCTTTCAGATGCATTTTAGGTAAAGTTGTTAAATAGTAAGTTGGAGGAGTTGTTACAGCTTGGAGAGGAGATGGCAGACACCTATGCTGTCAGTCTTGTAGTGCTTATCTTAAGCTTTTTTTTTTCATAATGGTGACATTGTAAGTCTGTGTCTAGATATGAGGACTATAGAGCTTAGTGCTCAGTTATTTAGAGGACTGTTCAAAAAAAAGGGACTCTTAGTCATAAAGTATATTTGAGATAAACTCATGTTTTAAAATTCCTCTGTTAGCTATTATTTTAATTTTTAAGGCTATTTTAGTAATAGTGGCTAGCTTAGCATGTCTTTTTTGGTAGATGCTTGCTTGGAATGCAAGGGGCATCGAAAAGGGAAAAACATACCTTGGCTTGAATACATTGTGCAACAAACAAGTCCTATTAGAGTAACTCTAGAGTAAAGCAAGTTCTTGATTCTTGAAACTTTACCTTTATTACAGAATAACAAATGATGCCAGAGAAGACGAAATGGATGAAAATCTTGCTCAAGTGGGAAACATTCTTGGGAATTTGAAAAACATGGCTTTGGATATGGGCAATGAGATTGATGCCCAGAATAAACAAATAGACCGGATAAATGTAAAGGTAAGTGTCAAAGGTGTTCTCTGCTTTCAGCTTAGAGGTTGTAACTGAGAAGTTACCAGGAATGTGCTACTGTCCTATCTATCTGTATTTGCAGTAAATACGCATTAAGGTTGTACCATCCTTTAGCTTGAAGTGATTTGAATGGGAGATATACCTTGATGTTTGGGTAAGAAGCGGAAGATTCAAATGCTTCAGAGTGTCAGGAAACCTAAATATACAGCACAGGTTACTACTTACTCTGGAAACAAATAAACTTGAAGGGATCAAAAGGAAAAACATTTACTGGAGATATAACTGAGGGATTGTTGCTTTCAGGAAGTCTTTTATGTGATAGGGAATAAGTATTTTTAAAAATAGCAAGGTTCTTCTGGAATTTCTGAGAAGTCATTAAAATAAATAAATATAAAATAAAACAGGTAATTCATTGCCCAAATTCTTGTGGACAACTTAATATTGGGGCTGGGAAGACTTTGGAATAATGAGGTTTATAGATGCACAGGGATATAGTCTGCCTTCATCTGCACATGAAGTTAGTCACAGTAAATTTCTTTTTTTATTACTTTATATTACTTAAATATTAGCTTCCCCAAACAGATTAAGCATATATAGATACGTTTGGTAGAAGGGGGTGTATTTCAAAGGGCAATTTAATGAGTATGTTAGGCCTATTTTAGAAATGTCCATATTAGAAGTTCTCTTAGAGACAACCTGGTTTAGAAAGGAAATTAAAGCTTTAATTATTAGTGTATATTAAAGATTTCAAAAAGTGGAAGTGAACACCAATTCCTGTAAAATTATAGTATTAAGACAAAATGGGGAGTTAAAAAATCTCAAGGTTAAAAATCTCACTGATATGTGCAGTAGGGCTTTTAAAAGCAAGAGAAATGGTGTTTTCTCAAATATATGGAGCTAGTTTGACAAAAATGCTGGTTGTACTTGTGTCAGCATTTCAAATTTGTCTAGTAATTAAGGGGTTGTTGTATTAATAAGGCAAATCAACATGATTCTATGGAGGATGCTTCAACTGTCTTCTACTGTTCTTGAAACTGTAGATCTGATTATCAGGTAAAAAAAGTCAAACATTTTAGAGTACACTAGAATATTCCTTGGAGTTTAAAATTAGGTGAGAAATTCTGACAACTTATAAAGCAGACTGAAAATTGCCTGGTCAAATAAACTGCAAGTGATAATTACTATTTTTAGCAATAGTATTTCTAGTAGATTAAAGCACCTGGTTTTGGCCTGATGCTCTTTTGTTTTTGTGGTCTGAATAAATCTTGCTCATCAAGTCTTACTAGTTCTTAAAATATGATGTATACAAGTTAGAATTGCTTTACAGAACACAATGAAAATGAAAGTGCAATTCCTGGCATTGAGACTGGCAGCCTGTCTCAGGATAATTAAATTAATCCTTTTCGTTGATAACTTCTTTTAATCTAGTGAACAGTATGAAACCCAGTCAAAATGTTGAGTGTAAATCTCCAAAGTGTACAGTATCATATAAAGAAACAAAAAGCAATATTAAGCTTAACTTCAGAACAGAGTTGATGCTTCTTTTTTTTTTTTTCTTTTTTAAATTCTAACTAATTTGTAAAATATATAGACTTGACTGGGTGACTTTTGGTAGTCTGCAATGGTATGCAGGACTTCTAATCTGAATAAACCTGTAATGAAACTTTTGTTGTTGGCTTTTTCTTAGAAGCAGATCTAGTTAGATCTGTGTGTTTTTGAAGTGTTGTTAATAGGTTAGAATCTCACTTGTCCATAGTAGATTCTTGCCCCTCCCTCTACCCTTGACCTGAAAGGCAGGAAGGAGAGAAAAGGAGGGAAGGACTTGAACTGCAGGTGTCCTCTTCCCAGCCCTTTGCAGTATGAAGTTGTGAAATAGCTAATACTTGGCACAGGTAGAACTTTTTAGGAGTTCCTCTAATGATGAGGACATTTCCCCACTGCAGGCTGGATAACTGGGGAATTATTTCAAAGCTCCTTGTCATACCTTTCAATAAAACTGTATTTTGACACTTGTTCCACCTAGATGTTGTGAGCTGATTTTTGATGCTTTACGGTAGTAAAACAATAATAATATAAAGAGCTTTTTTGTACAAATACCATATGCTTATGACAGTAGGACATTGGAGGGTGTGTGAATGAAAACCAGGGCTTTGCACTAAGCAAAATAATTCTGACTTTATGCCCATAGGTCTACTTTTGACTATTACTTCTAGTTCAGAGTAACTTTGTTGCTCTGTAGAGGTCCTTAAGATGTTCAAAGACTTGGAGAGAGGGAATTTTTATCTGCTCATTTTGTTAGTATTGTTCCTGACCAGCTGAGGCAAGCTGCTATGTTTTGAAAGTCTACAGCTAAGGAGTAAAAACTATTTCTCCTGATTTTGTTTCTCCCAAAATTGACAGCATATGCTGGCTTCCCTTCTGTCTGCCACAGTGATAATACATTGGAATTCAGAAGTTCGTGTCAGTTTGAATTTTTAAACTGTTTTGCATGGAGTTTGCAAATGACGTATGAATTTCTCTCTTTCAGGCCGATACAAACAGAGAACGCATTGAGCAAGCCAACATCAGAGCCAAGAAATTAATTGACAATTAAAGCCTGCAGTCATTGTTCAATGACACTCTCTCTCCAGCTGCAAACCACCATATTCATGGATCTGTGAAACTTCTATTCTTTAATAAGAGGGGCTGGGAAAAATGAAGCAGTACACTTTCTATAGTAATTAATTTTCCCTTATTGCTTCATGTAAACATGGCTTTGACTCAAAGAAAGCAGCCAGCTTCCTTCTACTCATCTGCCTTCACTTCCTCTATACTGCTCAGGGCTAAAAGTATTGGGGGCTTTGAGAATCTTCCTGCATGTTTTATTCCTCCTCCCAGTTTTTTTTTTGTTTTGTTTTTTTTTTTTAATTTTTTAAAAAAATGTCTTGCACCGAAAATACAGTCCTTTTATTGAAGTTGAACAAGCAGGGTAACCTGAATTCACAGTTGTGGAAAGTTGGAGAGGGCACTTTGCACTGTCTAAAATACCTCATAAGTTGAGTGTCTTCACTAAAATAGGGACTTGGTGAATATTGTCTAACTTGTATCTCTAGCATGCTAACCATAGCTTTACAATCCAAACCACATGATTGGTTTGGGGTTGAGTTTGTGGATCACAAAATTGAAGAGGCCCATTACTTACAGCTTGTGGGTTGAGGGCTTTAAAACACTTCCTAACCACACGAACTTGAAGGTAATGGTAACTGGAGGGATAAAGAGGTTTCCTGTAAATTGGCATCACTTTGGAGGCCATGACTAGGAAATCATGCTGCATTGTTCTGATATTTGTTGTGTGTATATATATATATGCCTGATCTAAACCCTGTGCACACGTGAGTAGAAGAAAATAAAACTTATCTCCCTAAAGTATTTATTTGATGGAAATTTTTACACCCCTCATCTGAAAGTTAACCAGTAAGCGTTTGAATGATGCATCTTAACCAGAAAAAACTGAGTAGAAAAGCATGCAGATCTCTTGCATCCCATATCTTATTCTCTTTTGGCCAGTTTTCACTGGAGTTCAGTTTATGCCTTTCTCCAGTGCAAAATAGTGACTGAAATCTGGTGCAGAGTTTGCTTGTCAGCAGTGACTTTGAGAGTACATTTTAAACCTATCAAAACCGGAAAAACTTATTATGTAACTTCTTTGTCACAGGTCTGGAGGAAGAAGTAGCTATTTATGAACTGTATGCTAGTTCTAAATAAACTAGTTCTAAATAGATTCGTGACTGGTTTATTATTGCAGATATTGGGACTGGCAATTGGAAATATATGTCCAAGTTACTTGCAACTAAAATGTTCCTGTTCTGTTGCAGAATAGAGGAGTTTCTGACCAGGTGAGGTAAAGCTCTTTCCTATGAAGAAAAATGTTTTGGTTTTACTGTAATATAATTAGATTTATATCCAGCATTTTTCTTTAAATCTTTGTAGTAGTTAAATTGCAAATGGCTTATATAATTTTAACTCCACCCAGCAATATACTATGCCTGTTTTAAAGCTGAAAATTATGCTTTGGAGTAACCTACGATACTTAGTGTTGGATGGCAAAAATCTTCAAATTGATTATAATTAAAACTAATAGCATTATGGGGTGTTTTTTGGGGAGGACAGTGTACAAGTATCCTCTAGCCCCTAATAATGAATCCTAGGGCTAGAGATGACACTAATCCATTGAAATGCTTAGACAGTGTTAGGGATGTTGTTTTCTTTTTAGCAGAAATACATGCAGTACTAGTGGTATATTTTCAGTTCACTCCCACCAGAACTTGATATTTAAAGAAAAAAACCAAAATCAGCAACCACACACACGCAAAACTCAACAAAAACCTAACCAAACAAAACAGAAAAACCTAAATGACTGACCAAAGGATGAAACAACTACATGTACTATAAATAGGCCAGTGGCAGTTTGCCCTATGTGAATAAGGTAAAGTCATTTTTAGGGCATTAGATACTTCAGTACTGTGGGTTGGCTCCTGTCTAGCTTCCAGTAATTGTTGGAAAGCCAATGAATTTCAAAAGCTCACTAGTTGCCCAATTAGTAAATGAAGATTATATGCTTAAAAACACAAGTAGCAAAGAAGTACTTTTAAGAACATGGCATAGTAAACTTCAAACAACCACCTGCATAAGAAAGTATAGGGAATTTGGATGAGCTTTTTTTCCTTCTTACAAATTTCAGGTTAACTGAAGGATTATTTGCTGCTAGTTGTGAAAGCAAAGTATACATTATTTAATTGTCTTCTTGGAACAGAAGACTGAAGTTGGTTACCTTTAGTCTGCTTACACAACGCAAACCTGCTCTGTAGAATTTAACATTCCAAATATTGGAATGTTTTTCTCCCTTGCCACTACAAGTCCATATTCTTGACTTGCCTGAGCTCTAACAACAAATTAACACGCTGTCTGACAGAATGCTGTGATGGGTATATCAGCATTGTAATATTGCAATGAATACCACACAAGGAAATAATTTCTGAGACTCTGAGCTTGAGTATTTGTGGAGCATCGATACTGTCTTCTCATCTGCAAGAGCCAAATGCGTGAGGGAGTTGGTGCCTTTAGGTTAGTGAACAACGCAGTCTGCTGCTTGGATTGTCTTACTGTTGTCTATAGAATAGATGCCTAATTTCTGTATCTATGATATGAAATCAACGCTTGTATATCTTTGTATGTCTGAATGCTATTGAGAATGAAGGCTTACAGTTTCTGCTTTTGATTGTTAAATTATATATTGTGCACAAAAAATACATACTTTTATAACTGAATGTGTTCTAAAATTATTTTCTCTTAAAAATGTCATTGTTTAGTTTCCTGTCCTTGAAAAACTTGGCAGAACTAGTTGCTACTATGCAACTAGGAAGTTTCTCTTCTATTTATTTCACAGAATAATACTAACAAAGTATAAGGTGTGGTTGGGAAGAGAGAATATTGTGATCTTTAACATTCTAGTTTGGATCCCTGTATAATCTACATCTCTGCGCTTCAAACTATGAACTGCGTCTCTCTCTTTGAAAGACTGCAATTTGACATGGGTGTATACTTCAGGATGATAAAGAAACAAAAAAAAACTTTAAAACTTTCCAGTCAAGTATCAGTAACAGATGCCTAGCAAATACATAGTCCAATAGGTAAAATCTAGGGATTTAACCTCCCACCAATGCAATTTCACTTGTGAGGCAATTTAATTTGTATTTTCTCTAATATGTAGAGCCTCAGATTCCCACAATGGTCTTAAAGGGGAGGTGTGCTGGGAAGTACAGACTTTTGTTGACTTGCAGCAGTTCTGAGCTGCAAGAGAGAGTAGCCTACCTGGGAAGGGCTTGGAACAAGTACTTCTAATATAGTATATTACTAATGTAGGAACAGCCTGCTTTTGTAACTATTCTGAGCAGGCAGCTCGTATCCCAGGGGTACACTTAAATGGCAATAATTGGTAAATTCAAGCTAGTCTATGCCTTGATGAAAGACCAATCTTCTTAACACAGCAATAGCTATAGTATGAATTGCTGCTTGTGCAGCTACCTCCAGAACTTACCTCTGTGAAGGCCATATGATGAAACAATTCACTGTTTACATGATGCAGTCACTAAGTTGCTAGTTCACCTTTGCTGCACTTGAAGCAGTGCAGTGTCTAAATGCTGTTTGAATAGATGGATGATGTATGTCTTACTGAAATGGAAAACTGGCGAGCCAAAGGTCTGAAATAAAATACATGAATGGTTTATTCTGTTAACTAGGGTAGCATCTTTTACTTCAGTCATTCCAAGGCTATGAAACTGCAAGTGTAATTGTGCATTGAAATAAATCATTTTATAACTTCATGTGTAGAGTGGAGATGATAAGAAGGGAAAACAAACTCCCACTATAAAACTACTCTAGATAATATAGAGCATTGAAATGAATAGAACAGCATTCTACGATGTTACTTGGTTACAGTTATTCACTGCTGTGAGTTAAACATGTAAGGGTGTCAGCCAGTTCTTTTTTCCTTGAAACAGTCTTCCCCTGTTCTGGAACAACTTTTGTTAATCCAGGACTAACTCTGCTCCAATCAGTATTATACATGGTGTGTTCTCTGTTTTGCTCTATAAAAGCTTTGATAGTTGTCATAACTCCGAAGTAGCAACAAAGCCTAACAATGAGTAACTGAAAAGTTTCTAAATGTATTATAGATCACATAAAAGAAATGTTGACTTACTTTCTCAAATGCTTCCAAAAGCAGTAACACATTTTTATAGCAATGCTAACTCCATAATTTTCAACTGTTCTACCATCTCTTCTTATACCTCTTTGTTGAAAACAAAAAAAGATAAATGAGAGAAGCATCATCTCTGAGCACAAATATTTCCTGTTAAAAATACCAAAATGCCACAGCACAGTATTGCCAAGTGTATACATATTGATAATAGACCACTCTAGAGTTGTCAGAGTTGGTGAATGCAAAGGGGAAATCTGTTAACTGAAGGGTTTTGTTCTGTTGATATCTCATGCACAGCAACTCTTCAGGAAAAACTAGTACTTCAAATAGGATTTAAGTATCAAGTGGAAGGAGGTAAACTTTAGAACAAGCCCATGGGCTTTATTCACTACTGGTTTTGCATGTCATAATCTGTGGAATCTATTATTATGAAGCTGAATAGATTTCTGACTACACAGGGCCTTGCATTATATGTTCCTAAAGCACTTCCCTAGTTATGTCTTGCCAAAAGTAGCCTCAGAAACATTGTCTGCCATCAGCTACTTATGAAAAGCTAGTAGTTTTTTTTCCATAAAGAGGTGGAATGGGATTCTTAAGTAAAACTGGTTGGTTGCCTGTTAAATGATGGATCACATCCATCCTGTGAATAAGGAGCTGATGTTCCCAAAAACTCTCCTCTCAAAATATTCCTATGTAAGAATTGAAATAGGATGGCAACAGGGAACTAGATACTTCGTAGCATTTTATAGAAGAATCACTTACTGGTAATCTTAATTCTGGCTGTTATGTTCAAGTGTAGCTGTTACCAGCAACTGACAGACCCAAGTACCTAAGTGAGGGCTTTCAGTGACAGCTTAGTACTACTTATTAAAAATGAAAACAGCAGGAGTTACACCAAATAAACTGATTTTTTGAAAATAATTTACTAAAATATACAAGTACATTTTCCTTTTCAGTATAAGTTACATAATTGTATACATTTTTACCTCTTTCTAGGTGCTTTTGGTAGTAAGGCAGCAGCAGTGAGCTGACGACTAAAACCTTCAGCATTGCTCTGTACACAAGGAGTCAGTGCAAGGATATTGTATTTTCTAGCAATATACATTTTTAGTAAATACACTGAAGATGAACTTAGTTTTTATTCAATACAGCTCAAGCAGAAGTGGACTGTAGTGCAATTCTTGCTTATGGGAAAAGAAAGCCTATACAGTAAAATAGGAATGAAGGATGCTCAAACCACAATTTGTTTACTGGAAGCTGTTAATAAAACATTTAACCACAACTACTTGTGCTTCATGAAAAAAACTTATACAGGTTTTAATGAAAACCTTGCCTATAAATGTTCTTCTCTGTAGAATAGTGCTTACTGCAAGACTTACAATGCTTTGGTGGTAGAACTTCCATGTGCTATCATGGAAAAATGTTTCCAGAAGAAATAATCCTCTTACAAATCAACAGCTTCGTGACAAAGGGGAACTGGCAACTTTGAAATGCTCATTCCCTTTCTCTGTGAAAGAACAAGCCTTGACAAAGGAGAACATGTACTGTGTTAAAAGCTATTGTGGCACAAAAATCAAAACTGGCCCCTGGGCAGGTTCATCAGTTCAATACCTACGTTCTCTAGTTCAAGTTTATTCAATGCGGCCTTAACAGGCTGTATCAGACTACTGGAGGAGGAGTACTCTGATCATTTCCTTCACCAGTCTTGGTTTAAGTCAGTGAAGCAGGTACTTCTAGTCTCTCTTCTTATTAGTAACATACAGGGTCAGAATAATGATCATGCAAACTTCTTCTTTGTAGCTGTAAATCGTTCCATGTACTACAAAGAAAACAAAAACAATCTAAAATTCAGAAAGTAATAGAGGATTCATTGCTGCTAAAAGCAGCTAAGCTGCTGCACTCAGACTCAAAAACATTCTGCATCTAAAGCATACTTTTATATCCAAAGTGTAACCATTAGAGCTTTAATTTCAAATTAACAAAAAACTCCCCAAAAATTTATGTCATTTGCTGCAATTCAGACTAATGGTCAAATTTAAAATGTTAAAGATGAACTACTCTTAAATACAAAGCATCCATTATTTTTTGTCCCATCAAAGTGAAGATGCACACTTGTCTTCATTAGCTACCCTTCAAGAGATGCTGATGAAAATCATTAAGCCCAAATTCTATGAGAAAGTTAATATTTGAACAACTCCTGATATTCTTTTTAGAGATAAGCTGTGAATCCAGTACCAGTGACAATACCAATATACTATTTTATGCTTTTATTCACCAGCATAAATGCTTAGTATTTTGAGGAGGTACTGGGTAAGGACTTCAGTTGTTAAAAAAAGACAAACAGAAAAACCCAACCAACCAAAGAAAAAAAACAACAAACCACCAAACCAAAAAAAAAAACACAAACCTTGTCATAACCTTCCAGTTCTCTGAGTTTCTTGATTTCAAAGAGGTTGCCTTCTACTGCAAGCAGTGAGATCTGGGAATCACTAAGGATACTCTGAGGAAGCATGCTGAGTTCTAGACAGTTTTCTTCTAAACGCAAGACTTTGAGGCGCGGACAGTGGGAGATCTGCACTGAGATCTGGGAAATCTTGTAGAAATAAACAGAAAAGAGAAATCAGATTGAAATGGTAGTGATCCATGATCTATAAAGTGACTTGTTTCAGACTTATACAGAACAATTACCATGGTGTAAATATAAACTACATTAATTACTTAGCAACAATGCATAAGCAACAAATTATCAAAAATCCAAGTAATTTTTTTTTTTTCATCCATGGTGACAGGCAACCTACACATCTGTTTACCGCATTCCTACTCGAGAACTGTTCAAATAATTTTCTGCCTGACTAAATTCAGGATTTGTTAATCAAATCAGGCACTTAGATATACTGGTACATAAATTCTAGTTATGACTCCTCATTTGTGTTGTGTCCAGATGTCTTTTAGCTATAAAGAGCTAAATGTCTTTTAGCTCTCATCTTATGTTCCGTGGATGTACTACGGCCAAGATACACCATGTTCTAAATCTAGATGCCCATAATATCTCAGTTACCAGACCTGATTCTGATTCAAATTGAGTTCGATAGCCTGCAGTTCTCCCACACTGTCGGGCACATTTTGGATCTGGTTTTTCGAAAGATCTACCACATCCAAGTGGCGAAGACCACAGAGTTGTGTGGGCACAGTCCGAAGCTGGTTTCCAGAAAGGCTCAGGGTTTTGAGAGCTGAAAGTTGTCCAAATGCAGCCGGTAACTGCCTCAAGTGATTGCCATTCAAGTGTAGCGTTTCCAGTTTTTTCAGTTTACACAGCTCCTCAGGTAAAGCATCTAGAAATAAATGACAGAACAAACATATGACCTGAACTAAGAGCAGTAAACATTCATACCTCTTTAATTCAAATAAGCTTCTGCATGGAGAACAGTACTATATTAAGTAATTTCTCACAGACTTATTCCCCATTTTCCATTCATCCCTCATTCCGCCAACACAGGTGTATAACCTCTAGCACTCCTGAGTTGCACTATAGAGTCAGTTACACTATGGAGTCAAAGGGTTTTAAATTACATTTGTTTTTTTCAAAAGGCAGATACTACATAATTAATTCATTAAAACCTAGTTTCTTCACCTCATTCTAATTTTTCCATAAAGTTGGATGTTTGTCGAACAGAAGCAGTAACATTGTCTACATCATCATCATCTTCATTACCTGTTCTCTGTGCAAGTACTAAACCATCTGACACTGTTAAACCCTAGGTCAGACAAGTCACAGAACAAAAACATGGTTTTAAGTAGTCATGGTCATTGTAAAACATAATACAACTAAGCTGGTAACTAGTTTTGTAGAGGTTATGGTTTTGGGGTTTTTATGCTGTACATGAATTCCAAAGATTTCAGTTTAAGTGATTAACCTCCCCGTTTACCTCCTGTGAGAGTTAAATTTAATAAATTTAGTTTCTGATCAGAGAATACAAGTCATTATTTTAAAAATCTGTAGAGATATTAATTAGCAGGCATACTCAGTTTGTTGTTGTTTAGAGCGAGGCTCTTCAAAAAGGAAAATTTTCCAATGAGAGGTGGCAAGAGCTCTATTTTGTTGTTCGACAAATCTATTGTCCTTAAGTTGCTTGTTAGCTTCTGCAGATCTTCAGGAAACTATGGGGGAGAAGGAAAAAAAAAAGGCATTTAAATAGGTGATACAATTTTGAACATTCAAGTTATATAGCTTAAAATTTTAACTGGAATTTGGATCGCTGTCATAGGCATTGCCATGTCCAATCACCACAGTGTAGTTGGCAAATTTGCTTAATGCATATTTTTAAAAATATTTTTTCATCTGGGGAAAAGAAAAAATATATAAAGAAAACACTAATATCTATGAAGAGTAGTTTTTCATCCAAAGTATTAAAATTAAACAGGGAGAAGGAAACTTGCTTATATTTGAGTTCTCTTGTGTGCTTCTCTTAAACACACCTGTCATTTAAAATACCCTACAGCCAGTTAACAATGATATATTTTAGCAGAGTAAGATTGGGAAATTTTTCACTTGTTTTCCTTTTTCAATAATCATGTATAGCATTTTCCTTACTCTACTTATATCCTGTATCACTTTGGTACTGAGCCTTGAAACTGAGCTGAAAAAAAGAAAAACCTGACAATCACTATCAAGGAGTCCTGGTGAATAAGCAAGTGGGTTTGATTCTCCTTTGGTTTGACAGAGAAAAAGAAAGAAGGCAGGACAATGGAAGAAGACACTTTAGAGAAGTCTTGGAAAATTACGGCAGTATTGTTATTTTGGCTATCCTGTGACCTGCTGCTTGACTTATGGTTTCAAAACATTCTGTGTTTTTCTGCACTTGAGTCTAACTCAAGACAATTTCCAACATAATAAATTCTCAGGATGCTTACAGCCCAGTGAACAGACAATTCATAGGACTACAATGATATGCAGTCTAAGTATCTAAATGTAACAAATTGTGAAGTATCTTTCTAAGTAACAACACGATTACAAAATGTATATTTTCCCTGTCAAACTTATAGCCCTTTTTTAAAAAAAGCACATAATAACTAATACTTCTAGAACATATATGCACTTTAAAGCATAAGATCATAAGCATACAAGTGCCCTGACAGATAAATCCTTAGTCAAAAGACAATGCAGTCAAAAAGGAAAAATGAAAATAAATGTTGAAATATTTCCCATTACCATCTGTGAGAAATACGTGTACGCAGTGCATTATGACAATGAGGGGGGAATTTCTCTCCGGAAGTGTCAGTCATGCACACAAACACAAACAGCCATGTTTCACTTACTATTACATTACCTCAGTAAGTCCCTTTCCAGTCAGCTGGAACACACCAGTTTTCTGTGCTGTCTCCAGGTGGGCTTTTAATGCACTGTTTCCCATCCTAGCAATTCTCTGTCAAGTACAGGGCATTTGAGTGACAGTCTCAGCCAGTTTCTCTGTTACTTTGTGCTAGAGAACTGCAATCCAAAGTCTCTGTGATAAAGCAAATGTAAAAAGTCATTTTATGTGCACTCTCTCTACCATTAGAAGCATTTCAACACACTGAACCATTTCACTGCTGCGTTTTCATCTCCCTCGTAACTAACACTTATAACTCAAAGGATTTACCTAGTTTAAGGGGCCTTCACTATAGCAGTTTGATTATTGAAACGTGCAACAAGCACAGTTAAAACTAAGTGGAAGAGCTGCACATTTTGCCTTTTAGCGTCCTGTAACGTAAGGAGATTCTCCAAGAAAACTGGACGTGATTCCTGTGGCACCCACCAGCCCTGGGCTGCCGACAACACTACGGGTTTATTTGCTTTTTTGAAAACATTTATTCTATTTAATAGAGAACGGACTCCTCTGCCGTGGCCCTATTTGCGGACACACGACATCCATCTTCGTAACCCTAGTAGGGTTTAATCCCAGGACGCACAGGTCACAGGCCCGGAGATTAGTGCCTGGTTCGCAAGGGGGAATAAAGCCTGGGACACCTCTTAAGCAGCCGGCACGGGCAGCACGACTGGACAGAAGCGCTCCCGGCGCCACGGCAGCAGCCACCGCCGCAACCCCTTCCCAGCTGCTCGGGCCCCGACCCCAGCCCCGTCGGGGGCAGCCGGGGACAGCCGACGGCAACCAAAGCAGGCCCGCCCGACCCGACCAGGCCCGGCCCAACCCACCTGTCCGGGCTCCGCACGCAGACGCTCCGCGGCGGCGGAGCCCCCGCACGGCCCCGCGCTCCGCCCTTCCAGAACCTCCGCCCGAGCGGCGCCCACCGGCTGCCCGGAACCGGACGCGTGTCACCGCCCTTCCTGCCGCGCCCAGCATGGCGGCCCGCGGGCCCTCCGTGCCGGGGGCATCCCGCCGGCGGACTGGAAAGCCCGGCGAAGCGGAGAGGCTCTGCCGCTCTCCCGAAGCCAGTGCGACCGCCAAAGCCCGCCCCCACCCGAAGCCCGAGCCCGAAACGGAGGCTGAGCCCGAAACGGAGGCTGAGCCCGAAACGGAGGCTGAGCCCGAAACGGAGACTAAGCCCGAAACGGAGACTGAGTCCGAAACGGAGACTGAGTCCGAGCTGGAGCTGAGCTTGTGGCCGGACACGGACAGCGATGAGGAGGAGCAGAGCAGCTCCCGCCCGCTCTGGGAGCCCGGGCAGCGCTCGGCGGCGGCCGCGCTGCTGGAGCGGTGCCTGGCGGCGGGCGCCGTGACCCAGGTACCGCCCGGGGCCGGGGGAAGGGCGCCGGAAAGTAGTGCTTGTGTCCTGTGGGTTGTTCGGGTGAAACGTACTGTATCGGGTAGGCATTATTGAGAATGTGCCTGGTACGTTCTTGATACCAACTGTGTGTTTTCCCGCTGTTTTCCTTTCGCAGGAGACATTGGATTTAACTCGCAGAGAAACGCCGTGCTTTGTGAAATTCTCAGAGATGGAAAAAATGGCAAACATGCAAGCTGAAATCAATGAGGTACATCCTTTACTATTTTCAGTGTACACTCAACACTTAAGTACTTCGAGGTAATACCGAGCCCCCAGTGAAGTATCAGGTCGCTATGTGCCGTGTTTAAGGTTTTGAAGGTTTTTTAACAGTTCAGCTCTTTAACAACTGGCACTTTTTTCCTCACTGGACTGAGTTATCATAATGGTAAGAACAAAACTATGAAACAAAAGTTTTAAGTGTAAGTACAAGGACTCAGAAAGCTGCACCTTTAACTGAAGTGTTACCTGAAGTTTTCTGAAGAAACTGAAGAGTAAATAAGAATTTGTAGCTGACTTCAATTCACAGAAATTTATTTCTTTATAGGCAATTAGAGCATTTTGTTGGTTACCAAGAGGTAACCTCAGTCGTTTCCTACTCCTTGAATTGGTTGTTGGCTTGTGTTTTATAATGTTGTTTTCGACTCTATATAGACTATGAAACTTGCTTTGTAGGAGATGTAAGTAGGAGAGACATGGATTTGAAGGGTGGACTATTCAGTGAGTAAGAAATTGGCTGGATGAACACAGCCAGAGAGTTGTGGTCAATAGGTCTATGTGCAGGTGAAGGCTAGTAACAAGTGGTGTCCCTCAAGGCTTTGTCTTGAGATTGGTGCTCTTAAATATCTTTATCAATGGCATAGACAGTGAGATCGAGTGCACACTCAGCAAGTTTGCAGGTGACACAAAGCTGATCAGTGCAGTGGACACAACAGAAGGTTGGAATATCATCCAGAGGGGCCCAGACAGGCTTGAAAAGTGGGCCCATGGGGACATCATCAAGTTCACAAGGTAGAAGTGTAAGGTCCTGCACCTGGGTTGCAGCAGTCCCAGACCTGAGTACAGACTGGGAGATAAGTTCATCACGAGCAGCCCTGCAATGGAGGACTTCGGGGTTCTTGTGGATGAAGAGCTGGACATAAGTCAACAGTGTGTGTTCGCAGCCCAGAAAGGCAACCTCATCCTGGGCTGCATCAAAAGCACCCAGGAGGTTGAGGGAGGTGATTCTCCTCTTCTACTGTGTCCTTGTGAGACCCCACCTGGTGTGCTGCGCATAGGTCTGGGGTTATCAGCATAAGAAAGACGGTCCAAGAAAGGGCCATGAAGATGGTCAGAGGGCTGGAGCACTTTTTACATGAGTAGGTAGTACTAGGACAAGGCAGAATGGCTTTAAACTAAGAGGAGAGATTTAGATTTAAATATTAGAAAGAAGTTCTTTACTGTGAGGATAGTGAGGCATTGGAATAGGTTACCAAGAGAAGTTGTGGGTGCCCCATCCCTGGAAGTGTTTAAGGCCAGGTTGGATGGAGCTCTGAACAGCTTGGTCTAGTGGGTGATATCCTTGCCCATGGCAGGCATTTGGAACTAGATGATCTTCAACTGTTCTATGAGTCTGTCATAAGTTTCTGTGTTTTAGGAATGAATTACAGGATCTGTCTATTCCAGCACAAATTAGCAATAAATTATATAATTATTTAAGTTGGGTTTTTTAAACAGTTGTTTCCTATTGACCAACTATTACCACCCAGTAGTAGAAACACTTCAGAGGGCGTGGGAAATGTGGGCAGTAGAAACACTTCAGAGGGCATGGGAACATGCTCTCACAGAAATGCTCACTCTCTTTCACATGTATGCTCTCATATTTTCTTTTTCTACTTCCTCCTCCACACCAAGAGAGTCAACAAGATCTGGATAAGTATGTTAAAAATGCGTTTTCATTTGATGTTATTATTGTAGATAAAACTGAAAATGGAAATGATGGAGTTGGAGAAGGAGACAGCAGACATTACTCACCTTTTTTACTTAGGTAAGTGCAGTTATAGTAGAGGAAAAACTAAGAGTCTTAAATGACTTAATCAGCAGATTAATGTTTCATCTGAGTATGTCACAATTTTAGAAGTTACTGTAGCAGTCATCTCTGGATAGCTTGTTAGAGGTGGTACAGGTTTTATTAGCACCTAAAGAATGTTTCCATACTATTTGAACTTTCGCTTTCTGCTGTCTCAGTAGAAGCTCTGTGTGTAACTGATTCTCCGAAAGAGTGTGAGGGGGTGCTCAGCTCCCCAGTGTCAGTGGAGCATGAGTTCTGAGATCATCAATAACCCTTGGCCTGCACGTGCTGCTCTGCTTCTTTTCCAGAAACTCAGTGTATTTCTGTTGCATCTGTATGCCCCTGAAATTACGTGCATTTTTAATTTAGCATTTTGGGAGCCTATGTATTCATTTCTTTATTATTTCACACTTTTCACACTGTAATTTTGTGGATGCTTAAAAACATTCTAACTTGCTACTATTGTGCTAGGCTGGTGAAATCTATTGTAATACTTCAGTACTATGGTATAGTTCAAGAAATTGACTTCATCTCAAATAGAATTTATTTAAAACTGTAGGTAATGTAAAACAATTAACATATCTGTATCTCTTAAAAGTAGGTATTGTGACTTAGAGGTGCATGCTGATACTAAATCCACACTGCAACAAATGCCATTCAAATGTCTCTCTTGAGTGTAAATCGTCCAGTGCAACAGATTTTTTTTTTCTCTCTCTTTCTCTTGAAGAAATGTTGCTAAATGTTACTTTAGCAGGACAGTAGGTTCAACTTTTCAATTTTATTTTATAGGGAAAAAATATGAGATTCTGCAAGATATGAACAGTCACTTGGAAGCTGTACTGAAAGAGAAGAGGGCTCTCAGAAAGAAGTTGATAAAACCCAGATGTCAAGAGAGCCTGCCTATTCATGCTACTTTCCACAAGTAGGCACACAGAAAATAATTGTTGTTTGCGTGAGTCCAAATTAATTTGAACTAGTAGGCAGTAAAAATCATGTACTTTCAGTCATCTTTCCATTGCTAAGAATAGAAATAAATAACGGTAGCAGAACCTCAGCTAAAAGCTAGTAGTTTACTCATTGATAAATTCACATAAAGGTAGTAATACATATTTTTCTGAATATTAAGTTATTGGTGTTGTCTTCAGAACACTGCAGAACAATTTGCAATGTATTGTTTTAAACAAATGTGCTAAATGCTTAATTCATTAAGCTTCTCCAGAGAAGGAATTGTTACTTTAGTGTTGAGCATCTTCCTTCCACTGTCACTTACTCAGAGTAAATGGGAATGACTCCCAGACATGCATAGTGCATGTTTTAAAAATGTAGTCCTTCTTCTTATGGTCTAAAAATCTAACCCAGTTACTGAAGAAGTGGATATTACTTCTGTAATTCCTGCCCTACTTGTTACTGAGAGTCATAAAATAAGTGTAATTGCAGAAAAATTAATTAGGTGGTGGGAACTTGCATAAAACTGGAGAAGAGGAAAAGGGCAAAGAAATAAGAACTTGTAAGTACTAAATTCTCATTGTTTAGCACAACTTTTGAGTAGAGGGCTCATTCTTGGTTACAGGTGTATAGTAGAGTTGTTGACTGAGGCTGTGACTTTCACTGAGAAGCTTGAAAGCCATTTGCAATCTGTAAGAAGCATCCCTCAGGTACCGAATATGGTGAAGAATATGGTGAGTAGCAAAAGAACTGAGCCTGCTGTCTTCTCCAACATTAAGAATGCAATGCTGTTTAGTTGTTTGGGTTACTTTTATGTCCTGCTAGATTGACAGGATGTATAGTGATTAAATCCAACCCTTTTCTGCTTTAGGACACCGCTTTGACAAAAACAGAGGTGTTCGTGATGGAATTGGAGGAGCTGACAAAGCAAATACTGAAATGGAGACAACTGCAAAAAGAAGCGTATTTTGACAGCTTACACAATCGTGTTGAATTGGACTTTGGCTTGTATTTAACCTAACAAATCATTTTCCTCAAATAGGTTGGCTATTCAAAGAACTGTCCTCTGTGAAAACTGCAACACAGTTGTGTTGTAATCCAGCAGAGACTTTGTAGGTAGTTGTATTAAGTATCAGTTCTCCAACTATTAACAGAAAAAAAAAAGGACAGTGAGCAGTAGCTCACAGGAACACAGGCTATTGAGAAGGAAGTGCTTTTTGGAATAGGTGGATAGGATTCCCTTGGAGGCTGTATTTTCAGTGGAAATTTGTTTTGATAGTTTCTTATGCATTTGCTCTAGTGTCTTTATTAATTTTTGTAAGAATCTTGATAAAACGTATTTTGTATGCCACTTTAAACTTTAATAAAAGCACTAGGTTTCAAGAACTCAGTTTCTTGCTTTTTATTTTGTTACAAAATACTCTAAATTAAAATTACAGACCAAAGCTCATGCTTCCACAGGAGTTCCAACCATGAAATGTATTTAAAGTTACAATTTATTTTTACTGGTATGTGGTTTTGTTAAAGCAGGAATGGACTTGATGATATAAGGCAGATCTACTGCTTTGCAAACCATACTTCAATGGTAGTGATAAATATATTCTTCAGATCCTCTTTTTCTGTTGCCTGCCCCAATGTCAGTGTCCCCCTTAGAATAAAACTTTTGTTCCATGGCTAAGACCAACTGTTTATCAAAACCAATGATTGTTCCAGTTTGTAACCTTTGTGACTTCTAGATCAGTAAAAGACTGGTTGGTAAAATGTCTCTGGCAGGACATTTATAAACCAGGATAGTTGGTTGTCTATGGAGGATGTGCAGTTTTGTATTCGGGATACAGAGCAGACTGGAAGTGGCGCGGATGAAAGTAACCACTAGGTGGCTCAGTACCACAAATTTCACAAGTTTATCTGATTATTGCGTTTAAAAGTAGGATTAAGGAAGAAATCTTTGGCTCTTTGTTGAGCACACTCTACTATGACTTACTTGTAATTGGTCTATTTAATATTTGAAATTTTCTGAAAATCCCATTTTGATCTTTGTGGACTGCATCATTCTGCTGGATGTGATGACAAGGCATCCAACTTAACAGTTCTCTAGCATGCTATGTAAGTATAACTGACATTCCTCTCTGCTGCTCTTGAGAAAAGTTAAGAGGATAGAAACAATTTTGATTAGGTCAAGCAGAATGTCGCTAGGTAGAATCTGAGAATATAAACTGGTGTTTGAGTCTCCACAGACTTTAGTGGGGTCTTTGTGTGAACACTTGCTATACATCATTGCAGAATTTGAGTACAAATTCCCATGTCAGTGTTGTTTCAGGTGGAAATGAAAGTCTTTCACACAACTGCAGAGGAGTTGACATTTTTGCTGCAAACTGTTTCATGAAAAGAACTATAAAGTCTCCCCAATACTTGGTATTGCATCTTCACAATAACGTCAGGGACAATATTCTAAAAAGAATGTTTTGAAAATCTTTCTGTGGTTCTTATATTAGTCTAAGCACAAACGTTTATCAATGCAACAGTTTGTCATTGATTTCAATTACAGTTCTTTGGAAGTTTCAAAATTTTCTTTTAGACCATAAGTACGACCCACATGAATATTGGAGGTTCTCAAAAGAATCTAAAGCACTTGAGACCTTTCCTTTAACACTTATATGGAAGGGATACTTGCCTTGCCTAAATTCCTGTCAAATTAATGTGGAGTGCTTACAGTGCTGGTCCCTAGTGAGCACCTTCATGGCAGCCCCCGTCTAATCAGACTGTCGGTATTGAACTCTGAAGTAAAGCCCGTATTGTTTTGCTGCTCCAAATGAGAATCTGTGGGGGAGCATAGTGTGGGGATACAGAGTGTGAAATCACCGTCTCTTACTCTGGGGGTCCCGCTCTCCCGGGCAGACCTGTTTCAGGCGGAAAAACGCGGTTTCGATGCTGGAGAGGCTGCCGTGCGGCTGCTCCGGGCAGAGTTTTCTCGAAACGCCTCCTCTCCACTCGCGGAAGTTTCCCTTCCACCCGCTCTGCGGGGACTGCCTGGGCCGGGCTCCCCCCTCCGGGGCGGGACAGGCGGCTCCGCTCCTCCCCGTCCCGGGCGGGGTGGGGGGATGCGGGGCCGGGGCGCGGGTGGCCGCGGCTGCGGGGCGTGAGCGGAGCCATGGCCAACGTCAAGGTGGCCGTGCGGGTCCGGCCTCTGAGCAAAAGGTGCGGCGGGGCGGCCGGCGGGGGACGAGGGGGCGCGGGGAAGCGGCGGGCAGTCCCCTGCGGCGGAGGGGCAGTGCCGGGGCGGAGGGGCAGTGCCGGAGCAGAGAGGCAGTGCCGGGGCGGCTGCGAGGGGCGGCCGGTGCCGCCGGTCCCGTCAGCCGAGACGGGATCGCCGCAGTGAGGCGGCTTAGCCGGGGCTGAGGGAGGGACCGCAGGCGCTGGGGAGCTTGGCGGTACGGCAGGAGGACTGGCAGGACGCCTCTCGCTGGCTCGCTAAAGAGCTTGGGAAGTTTTCTTGGAAAAGTCACCCAGTGGAGCTGTTAGGGTGACTTCCCTCTCCCTGAGCTCCCCAAAATAGGACAATTGTCATCCAGTGTCAAGGAATCTTCCCTTTCCTTTCTGTTGTTGCTGCTTTTTCCAGCGGGAGGCAGAGCCGGATATTCCCATTGTCGCTCAGCTCCGCTCCCTCCCCGGCTTGCTTGTCTCCAATAGAAATCCCAAAAGCTACATGATATGGCTTGAAGGCAACTCCCAAAAACAAGATGCCATAGCATCTGTTCTTTTTTGTATAAAATATATACTTAAAACCGTGCAGACTTTGAAAATTCGGGGAGGAAGATAAAGAGAAAAAGCTAGCAGCCCAAATTTCAGCAGCTGGTAATTTACTGCTCCTGTTAGAGAAATGCTATAGCACTCCAGATAGGAATGGTTTGAGAATGGTACAAGCTCAGAGAGCCACTCTTTGATTTGATGCTACCTATCTTTTTGGCTCGAGTCCCTCACATTATCCTCTAGCTGCATGGATTTTGTGATAAATAACTCTTTCATGGAATAGAGAAAATGATTCTTGAAGAGTTGCCTAGCCAGAAAACTAGCCTAGTTGTTTAGCCACAGTACACTAGCATGTTTTGGACTCTTAAGTTCTTATTTGTCTATGGAATTTTTTTTTTCCAAAAGAACACAAGAAAGTGTTGAATAAAATAAAAATAAAATAAAAAATCCCACCCAAAGCAAGCCTGCTATTCTTAATATAAAAGGGAAATGTGGAAATTAATTTACAGGGTTTCAATATATTTTGCCTTTAACTCAAATCTAACTGATTTTAAAAATACTCTGTCCATAATTTCATTTAAAATTGTGCTTGGGTAATACAGTTTTGATTTGTTGTACTGCTGCGAATGGAACAGATTTTAGTAAATACGGGCATATTGTAAGATGAGTTGCTGCATTTAAGTAAGCTAAGGTTAACCTTTCATTGCTTAGTGTTGCTTTAGTTGTGGATATATTATTTGATTTTTATTTTATTCCATAACATTAGTCATTCTTAGCATTTAATACTTAAATAAATTGCTGTTATGCTCTCTAGAAATAAAAGGCAATATACAAGTGCTAAGTATTACTACTAAATGACAATTTGGTAATGATGCTGCTATTCAGACCATAGGACCCTTTTGTTTTATTCTTGTAGAGTTCACTGGACATTGAAATCACTTGAAAGTCCACCTTGGTGATGTATTTCGTTGTGCAGTCAATGACATATTTGTTTCTACCCCAGTAGCATTTGGCTGCCTATTGGCAATTATGTAGTGGACTTAGTAGGGTCTCCTATAGACCTAAGTTAAAATGAGCATTTTATAGCAGTTGTGGAATAGAGGCCAAAGACTGAACCGGCTGGGATGTAATCTTCCCTCTCACGAGATCCTTCTTGATGAGGAATGTTGCACCACATCTGTCTTAATGTTTTTCCCAGATGGGTAGCATTAAATAGTGCATAGCAGTGAATATATAATTATAGCATTAAACAGCATCTGTAACTGTCAGATAAGGTGTGATAAACAGGAAAAATATAGTCAGTGTGGGACAGCTGTTTGGTGGAGAATGTAGTTTGGAGAGGAGGGTAGGATCAAAAATGTGGGCAACCTCCTGCACGTGGCAGAAACTAATCTGATGCTGAAACAGAAATGCTTCTGTGAAGGTGAGAGTGGAAACTCAGGGAGTAGTGCAGGGAGAGACTGTTAAGTAATGCCATTGACTCAACTCATGGTGGTGTAACAAATGGGATATGGAGGGAGGCAGAGACCAGTCTTGTGGTATTTGATCCCAAAGGCAATAGGCCATTTGTTCCTTCTACTGTGCTTCCACAGCTCAGGTCAGCAAAAGCATTTCAAGATGGATTTTTACATTTTATAAATGGGAAGGAGAAGTGGCTGGGTATTCTCTGTGAAAGGTCTGATGAGAAAAGTCTGAGAACTTGCTTTATAGCCTAGAACAAAATTGTCCAGATGGAATGACTTTGAGGACAAATATGTGAAGACTTAAAGAAACCTTGATAGGCATTGAAAGGACTAAAGCTCTCAGTGGGGTTAAAGGCCTGCTCTTTTCCAGCTTCTTATACTGCTTCCTATACGGTCATCGCACAAACCTCTCACCTCTCTGTACACACACTCTGCAATGGACTCTGAGAGGTACCCATGTTGCCACAGCTCCTAGGATCTCTTAGGTGTTTTAAGAAGGAAGACTTCCGGCAGAAAATAATGCAGTTCAACTAGATTGAAGTACTGTAATGTGTACAATGTCAATTCCAGCCAAAAATATTCAACTTGGCTTTTTAAGAGTGCCAAAAATTGAAAAGCTGCAGGCAAAGGCTAGAACTCAAGGTTGGTTGTTTCTAGACTATCATGCAAACTTCCTCATTGCTTCTTTTCATTTAATTTATAATGACACATGAACGTTCATTTTGCATGTTAAAATGTACTGAGTAGTCAGATACTAAAAGATTTTAATGCAGGAGTTCTCAAAATCCTGCTCTCTGTTTAAAGTTTCTATCTTTTATAAACTGTATTAATCACATCTGCAACTTGTTATTTAGCATAAGGCAAAGAGTGGTCTTTTTGTTCCATGTCTATATGGCACCCATCACAATGCATTCTTTGACAGAGAGCTCCTATGCACAAATAATCCCTAATAGTTATAAAGCCAGTACAGTTACAGAAAATGAAGTTTTTCCTTTGCCTAAACTTTAAATAGCTTGCAGACACTGTTCTTCATAATGCTATCAGTCATTCTTTAATGGACTAAATGATTTTTTTATCACTAAAATGTAGTTCTGGGAGTAAATTCACTCAAATATGTTCACTGGAGTAACATTGCTTTAGATGTCTTTATTACACATTTACTATTCTACATACTAAAAAAGATTTGTTACTTTGTGGTTACAGGGATACCTGTTCTGTTTAAATACATTTCGCCCTCAGAATGAAATATGGAAGCCTGAATGGGTGCTATAAATTGACTATAATGATACATAATAATCAGGTATTAAATAGGATCTGGGAACTGATGAATCCATTAATGCTTTATTTCCAGACATCTTAATGCTCGGTCTATTGGATGTGAGACTTTTGTAAAGAAAGTGTAATGTTATTTTTGGTTGTCAGTCAGAAGCTGTTGATGGAAACACTTTCAATGCTAGCATGTAACTATGTGAACTAGGAATGTTGTTTCTTTTTCTTTCTTGATTTCCTTGTGGAGTATGCCAACACTGCAATCTGTAGTAGGGTGCTGTGATAGCAGACCTCACGCTCAAGACCTGGTAATAGTATGCCTGGCTGAGAAAGTATTCCAATCTGTGTCTACAGTTCTCCTTGTTCCTGGGTAGCTTTCTTAGTGCTGTTTGGGTATTTGTAAGCTACAGAAATGCCTGCAGTGTTGGACATGTTCTTTTACTATTTATGGCCAGCAGAAAGCAATACAGCACAATTCATGTGCTGCTAGTTTCAAACATGTTTGTCCCTTTGTTGTGATAACCCATCACAATTCTAGTACTTAATTGTGGCTGCTGATTGCTATTACAGTGTATCTCAGTCCTGTGTTATGTGAGAGGAGGGAGGGAGGGCTGTTTGTGCATGGGAGGCCCGCTGGCAGGGGAGCAATCCATGTGTCCAGGGCAGTATCGTGTTGGGACCAGGATGGAGCATGGCTACCTCACGCCTTTCCCTCCATGGCCCACATCTTCTGCTCGCAGCTGGTCTCAATTCATTTGTTTGTACCCAGGATTCAGTCCATTATCACAGTATAGTTTGAGAGCTGCTACATAAGCAGTCTTAGAGATAGGAAGGAAGAATATTTTATTGTGGCATAGAGCACTCTTTTTAAAGAGCCTCATTCATTTCTATAGGATTCTTTTTCTGGCGTTCACTAGGGACTACAGGACAGTGCTTTCCTTCACAGATTGTGGATTGAGTCAAATCGTTCACAGCAAGTTTGTTTAGTTCAGTTGTAAAGTTTTAGTGGTGTTAGTTGAAAAACTTGACACTAGGGCGTTCAAGTTGCCTTGTGATTCTTTATGAAGGCTTTAAAGTACTTTGCTGTGCCCTAAAGTTTGGGAGTTAATTGTGCAGGACCCAGCAAAGCAGATGACATATTCTGCTGTTGAAAATGCCATCTCCACTTTTCAGCTTCCTCTGTGGCCTGGAAAAGGAGAGAGTGGCTAGGAGCTCTGATTTGTCAGTCTTTCCTGGTGTTTTTGGTAACTCACAAATGAACTTTGCCATCCTCTATGAATCTCACAGATGTGTTACCTGAAAGAGATGATAAACAGAGTAAGTAAACCAAAAGCTGCTTTTTGCCTTTTTGTGCTTTGTTTCTGAGCTGTAACTTGAAGTCTTCTGGCCAGCTCTTTATTCCCCAGTCCCTTCAGGAGTTCCTGACCTTGTCATCCACACTGTGGCAAATGGTAGCATCAAAGAAATGTCCGAGTAGTTGCAGATTCTAAAACCAAACCACACTTCCAGCTGTGCAGGTGTTTAGTATGACAGTCTAAGCTGCAGCAATTGTTTTCCTCATTACTGCTGCTCTGTATGACATAGTCCTCTAATTGTCTTCCTGGCAGCAGTTAATGAGGCTTGAGGATGGGATGTGGGGGAGGAGTTGAGTTTTTAAGAGCTCAGGTGAGCAAGTCTATGTCTGAGAGAGAATTGTAGGGGAAGTTTGTCACTTGAAGTTCCCAGAAATGTGCTTGGTGTGCCAGACCTGAACAGTGCTCTGAGCATATCTGCACTGAATAGGTGAGGAAGGACCTCAATTGAGGGGTACATTATGATGTGAATATTTAAAATCCATTTCTCTTCAGAAGGAAATCTCTGTGCAAAAATAAAATTACTTTCAGGTGATTTTGGAAATGATGCAAAGTAAATCACTGTTGGTTTTTGCTGGGTATGGCTTTATTAATTTGCTGCAGGGTCAGCTTTGTTAATTAATCTCTCTGCTGTGCTCCACCTCCTTTGTTCATTGTAATCACATTATGGTAAGCAGAAAGAAGGATTATTTTGTAAGGAAGATTTTTTGCTGTTGCTGTTTTATTGACTGTGCTATTAGCTATTTTACATGTTCATGTGTAACCTCAAGACTTAGATACAGCAATGTGGCCTACTGCTAACATGAGTGATAACTTTTAATAAATGTTGTAGAAAACATTCCTTGAGTCTTATGCATAACAGATGCTTTAACAAAATAAAATCAAAGTAACAGCAGATTGGAGATTGTTGTTGTTCTCCTTTTTAACACCACCAAAACAAATTTTTCATGCATGTTCCTTTTAAAATCTTTGTTCTTCACTAGCTGCTCACTGCTGCTCTTTTTAAGCAGTTTTTGAACCAGCATCTTTCAGGCTATTGTATTTCAAATGTATTTGCTGCAAGTGTATAATTACAGAAGATACTGGCATCATTAGTATTCATATAATTTATTTTTTTACAACTTCAATTTCTGCTTATGTTAGCTTTTCTGTGCTGTTTGAGTAGTGTTTAAAAAATGTATATAAAATTTAGGAAAAAGCGGGTAACAGGTAAGAGCAGAAAACACCTTTTAGCTTGCTTAGGACTGTTATACACTTCTTATGCTATTTCAAGGTTTAGACTAAGGCAGGCTATTGAACACAGTATAGTGAAGTGTCTTTCTTCTCCCTGACCTTGCTTCCTTATCCTTTTCAATTGTAGCTTTTCATAGATACATTCCTTGTGACCTTGGTGCTGTCACCCTCTCGCACCTAGAGAAGTGGCAGGCTCTTATCTACTTTCATCTGCTCTGATAGTTGAGTGAGAGTTGTTCCTCTGTGTGTGTCTGTTACACAACAGTCCCTTTCTTCAGGTGGTGGTAGTTGAACTCTGTCTCAAAAGCCATGGGTTTTGGGATTGGTACCTAATGGTGCAAAACAATTATCTCAGGATATATCAGGACTTCAAGGGTCTTTTGCTGTCTGAAAATCTGTACAGACTGCAATGTTTATGCATTTCTCATGATTTCAAGCTGTTTTTCCACAGCAGAGCTGAGATTTTTAAAGAAAAGTTGAGATTTTAATTTTGCTTTTATAAAGAAAGTCCCTTTCACAAACAAATGTATTTTAACATTTGTCTATCCTGTTAAGGCTATCTTGACACCTCCCCATGCCCACCCACCTTAAATTAGTTATTTCTTTTACTTAGTCTATTATTTAAACTTCCACATAAACTGTCACTGAGGTGGCTGCTCTTTTCTCTTAGCATCTGCACTTGGCATTAGCAGGTGGTTTTCATAAGCCACATCTGTGTTTTGATAAGGGTACTGCATCAGCAGCTTTTCCCAGATGTATTCTTTCTGCAGTTGCGTGAACCAAGTTTTCTAACTTTGGCAAAGGGCTGGCATTCCAGCTTCTTAAAAGGGAAGGACTCTGCGTGTCCTCAGTGGCCACCACTGCCTTGTCTTTGCTGGGTGGTTTTGTTCTCCAGGATCACAAAGTGTAAGATGGCATGACTTCATGCGTAGAGATTGCATCTCCCCTGGGGAATAGTGCAGTGGTTGGCTGCAAGTCTTTGTGCAGTAAATGGTGAGACATCACCACTGTGCACAGAGAATGTGTGCGAGTTTTGGGCAGGGTTTCTACAATTTCCCTTTGTTTAGTCCAATGCTTTATGTGAACTTTAAAAAGCAGTGCACTTCAAAAATTTTATTACTACCTTCCTATCTGTAGCATAGATTTAAAAGAAAATAAAAGTTTTGCACCTCTGTTTGTGGAATTGAAGGGTTTATTGTAGTAGCTGCTTTTGATAAAACAAAAGAGGTACCAAAGCAAGAGGGATGAGACAGTGCCTCACAGCATTCAGTGTCACAGTCATTTATTTAACTATGATCGCAGATTGAAGTTCTCTCCCGATGGAATGAGAACTTGTATCCAAATTCTGGTTTGCATGGAAAACATAGCATTTGCACAAAATTTCTTTGATGCAAAAGTCTGAATTATACTATGTCATTGCTCAGTATACAGCTTGGAAATCAAGGGTGGATGAGAGTGGACTGACTGGACTGTAGCTTTGTTTTAAATCCTCCTTATTTCATGCTCCTTTAAATGCTGGTGGTATGACAGCTTAAAAGACTTCCTTTCCTCTTCCCTCCTCCCCTCCATGCCTCTGAGTGAAAGGAAAGCATCATTATTCCACAGTGATTCAAAGCACCGCTGTATCATCAGGAGTATTTCTGACCCGTATTTATCAAGGAAGATGCCTAATGCTCCTGTTCTAGAAGTTAAAGAGTTTAGGGGTGGTGCAAACAGGAACACTCTTCTTGTTACTGTGTCATCGCATAGACAGGATTACAGAGCTTACTGTGACCGGAGGGGGCCATCCTGTGCTTTGTCTCCTAGCTCGTGAGTATGTGTATCAAAAGTCTGGTAAGATAAAGGAAAAAGTTCAATGGTTTTAATAGGACAGTATCTGAAAAGAATACTGACAGTGCCTCATGTTTATCTCTGTACCAAATATTCATATTTTTATTGTTATATAATATTTGCAAAGAAGACTAGGGGGAAACCACGCAAGGATGATGGTAGTCACAAGGAATGGTGATTTTTGACTCTCAGATTGTGTTAGGCATTGTTAGAGCCAATGAAAGCTCCATGCAGCTGGGAGTAGTTTCAAAAAATTACTTGAGCAATATGTCTAGTATAGCAGCACCCTGTCTTGGTGAACTCTGTGTACTTGGCTTCAATATAGATTTTAGAATTATTTATAAACATCTGTTCTGAATTTGGTAGGAGAATTGCTGACTGGGTGTGCACTCCTGTTTGCAAGACACATCAAAACAGTTCTGAGTTTTGGGTGCAAAATGATATTGAGTAATGAGAATAATTACAAACACTGAAAACAAATTTTAGGTAAATTTACTTGATTGTTGATAGTTTTAATTTTTTTTTAATAAAAAATCCTGCATTAGCCAAAGTGAGGATTTTCATACTAATGGCACCTCGACTCTCACAGGTTACAGCAGCAGGTATAAGGATATGCTGATGTTGCAGAAGGATGTTGTGTTTGGGAAAGTTATTTTTGTAGGTACCTTAATTTGTCAGCAGAGTACAGAAGCTCTAATGGCTGAAAGCTTTGGCATTCTTCTCTACAATTTTTGATGGAGGTAGCATGAACTCTTAGTGCTCTTCTCATTGCACCTTTTTCTCTCAAAAGATGCATCCTCAACCCATTTTTGTCTAGGATAGTGTTCTCTGAAGCAAAGTTTAGAATGAGCCCTGCATTGTCTATTTATTTATTTTCATGGCCAAGGTCAGTCCCTCAGGAAGTGCAAAGATGGCAGCTTGTCAAAGATGCTTCTGCCAAGGCCACCAATAAATAAGGGGCAGAGACAGTGTACAGTATACTGTTAATGGAAAGGAAAAGATAAATCTAACTCAAATTTTCCCTATAAAATCTTTGGACCTCATGACCATGAAAATACTTGGGTTAGATTTGCCTCAGGATTACACATAAGCTGGTGGCATGATGACTGCGTAGGTGTGCCATTAGAAGGCACAGAGTATCCCAGGTACAAGTGAAGGTAGTTTGGTAAATGTGTACCTTACCTGTAGGCTATCATAGTTGTTGGTCTCATCCTGGCAAGTGATAGAATCCAAGAGACAACAGCAGTGACTACTGGCGTGTATTCTGCCATACTCACTGCAGGTCTTCTGTAGCTGTATTTTGTTCTTTTTGGTTGGGTTTGTAAGCAGGTTGTGAAGATGCTCTCCACCAGAGTAAGCCACAGAAGGGCAGAAAAAAAACCAAAACACTGAAGTCAATTGTTCAAAAAAACCCAGAACCTACATGATGGCCTGGATCAGCATGAAAAATCTCTCAAAGAGCAGAGTGATTGATAATATTGCTGTACTGCTTTTGAGGTACTGTCTCAGTACAGATTGAGATGGGGTTTGGAGTTAACTTGGGTGATGGGAATTGGCAGGAAAACATAAGTATTTGCAGTGATTACATTGCAGAGTTATTTTCAAAGTTTGTATGAGTAGACACAAACTTAATTCTTAAAAAAAATATTTAAGATTTTCCTTGTATTTGAATTGTATGTATTGGCTTTGGTATGTTTGATTACTTTGGTGAGTAATTTGCTGATCCATATTTGTAGAAGCTATTTTGTTGCATGATATGACTACAGCCAATGACTCCAGTATTTTTGCTTTATTGCATGTACGTTTCTAAAATAAACAGGCGACTTTTTAAAATTCAGCTCCTTTGTTTCCCAAGTGCCTGACTGTTATTTGAGAGGGTGGAGAAGAAGTGGGGCAAATTTTAGAAAGTATAAAATAAAGAACTGCCCCCTTTCCTTCTACCCACTGCTTCCTCCAGCTCTGTATACCTCCTTGCACTTCTGTACTCTGTGTCTGAACTCATCTCAGTGAGATCCAGCAAGCTGTGTAAAAGTCCCTCTCAAGGGTCTTGATTCTCCCATGATTCTTTTCCACTGGCTCATTCTTCTACATCTTGCAGAGTGTCTTTGTCCCTCTAGGGTCGCATTAGCTTTACATGTTGGCTGCAGAAATGATTTGTCATAGGAATGGCAAATGGTGTGGGATTTCCTTTGGGCTGCCTGTGTTTTCTGGACTGCTGCAGCAGTCTGTCAGGTCTCTCACACAGCTCCCTGTTAGAGCCCTGCCACTGCATCCTATACTTGTGCCACTGTTCTGTTGCTGGGTCTTCATTTCTTTAAAGCTTTCCGTGACTGAAAAGATCCAGGTCTTTCCTGGGATGTGCACCATTAAATGGTCTTTCTACAGCTTAATCTTTGTACAGATAACTTGTTTTCTTGCAAAGCAGTTTAGGAGAGGCATTTCCCGAACACAGTATGCATTTTTCAAGAAGTGAGGAAGAGGGGAGGATGGGGAAACTAAATGTTAGGGCCGCAGTGACTTCTGGGCAGTAGAAGTCAAATGTCTTACTGGAGAAGTGTACTTTGAAGTTGATTTTATTGGTGCAAAGAATACAGCTTTCATACCTGTGGAGCAGAGCACCCATTCCTAAGGATGATGAGTTGTTTCTTCATTCAAAAGCAAACTGTTGCACATATGTGTAAGACTGTGCTGACAAATACAGGTTTTGCTGAGAGAGCTTTTGTAGTGTTTGCAATCTGGAGTTACGGTCAGAACATCCAGAACAGCTGTGAGTCTGCTTTGCCTCCCGGCCTTTTGGTATTAAACTGTGCTTGCTTTCCCAGAGTTCTCTGGTTTGTACCTAAATGAATCATGATATAAACATGTGTTTATGGGGAGATCGAATGTATAGTTTGTAGAGCTGGTGGCAGCTGTATGTTGTTTTGTTTATGCTCCCTGGTCTCAGGCTGTAAGCTGCAGAATAGGGAGGGATCTCCATTCTCACCAACTCTGTTCCTGCCCTTTCTCTTGCTTTGGCTTAGCAGCTGTGTGACAGCTGTGCTGAGTGCTCTGGAAGGGCTGGCTGGTCCTGTGACACCTTGAATATTTATTTTGGTGTGGTTCTTCTTCTGATCATAGCTGATCTGAGTCATTGCATGGGTGTGTGATTGCTAGAAAGTAGGAACACGTGTGGGAGGTTGGAGCATTAAAGGGTAATCTTGTAGCAATAGTCTGCATTTAAGATAAAAGTCGGGGCCCTGTGAATCTGCACTCAGAGCAAGGGGAGATATTATTTCTATTCTTGTTTGCTGGTGGCTTTTTTGTTTTGTGAGACTCAAACAAAGGTACCTGATTGCTGCATAGAACTTTACAGCTGCATAATGTGGAATCCTTGAACCCTGTGGTAAAAGGTGGTGTGGCGATTTTATCTTGTGTTGTTTGTATCTTACTGGGTTTATGTTTATTTTATATAAGTACATATGTATATATGAGTATAAAAATTTTTATATCCAGAAAATTTTTGTATCTCCAAGATTTTACATTTAGAATCTCTTCTTTATCTTGAATGTTCAGTAGTGACTGTGGCCTGGGAGAACATCAGTCAATGAGAACCTAGGATGTAAATACATTTGTTCATAGGGTTATGTATAGTACATGTGGACTGAAGGCAGTGAGTTTCATGTAGTTGTTATAGCTGGGATTGAGAACACTGCTTGTTGTTAAGGTTGCTTGATATCTGCAATTAGAATACTCTGGCATTTAAAACTATTAAAAGCTTTTCCAGATTTCAGACATTTGAGTACAAATACTCTATTCATGAATGCCTGCCTCAGGCTAGATTTACTTAAAATTATTTTTATGCTTTACCCAGAACAGTTCAGCTGCTGCAGGGGATCCAGTTACAGGGAAATTATGTTTTAAAATATATAAGAGCAACTTACGGTGACCTTTTATTTGAATTTCCCGATTGAATTAAAATTTGAAATCTGATGTGTATTTTTTAAATCACCCCTCTGAATCTTCGCATTTTTGTCCAAGCTCTAAACAACTAAAATTATTTAACATGCTCAGTGAAGACTTATAATAACATAGCAGGTAGTTGTTTTAAGGGATCTGCTTTCTCTGAGTTTGTACTCTCTAGTATTGACCCATTGAAAAAACCCTCATTGAGCACTACTTTAGTAAATTGAGCTCAGTGTTGTCCAAATAACAATTGAAGCCCAGGAATGAGACCTGAAAAACAAGATCTTCTGTCTGATTTATTCTCAATAATCTGTTTGCTGACCTCAGCTGGTGTCCAAGAAGAAGCAATTCTGATTCAATTATGGAGTGTACAAGTAAATTGGGGTAGACACTGACAAAAGAGTAGGATTTGGTACCTTTGGAGCACAGAGATCAGCTTATAACCATCTATAATGCAATAGGAGAAGGGACACGAAACCTGCAGAGCAATTGAAGACATTAGAAGTGAACGTGGGCCCATGGACAAGATGTCAGAGAGAGCAGCAAGTACCCCTAAGAGACAATGTGTGTGCATAGGAGGAGAAGGATATGAACTCAGTGAACTATTTGAGATGATGAGACTGGAGGATTAACAGTAGGACTGAAAATGAAGGATGCTCATGGGATTGGGAAGCAAGATAGGGCTGAGATCATACTGGGTGGTGAAGGAAAGAGTATGTGTAACTGAAGTAAGCTCCCTCCTAAAGGCTCCCTCTGATTTTGTCTGTCTTCTGCTGTTCTCAGATTACTGTGGAATTCTGTCAAAATGTCTCATTTTGTCTTAGATCAGCCCTGCTGTACAGAGCAACTGTCAGTTTTGTCCAGTAGCTCACCTGGCAGACGTTTGTACGTGGATATGAAAGTCCCTAAACTAATTTATGTTGGAAAGCATTTGCTGGTCAAAACATCTATAAAGTTACCCGTGTACAGGTTAAATGAGTCACTTGCTCATTTCTACCTTAGATACAGACTGTATCCTTAGACACTTGTCCTTGTTCATTTGTTCTTTAGGGAGCTTTGGGAGGTCTCTGTTCAGTACTCAACTATTTGTAATGCAACATTTGTTGTCCAGCTGTGTATAATATGTTTCCCTTTCTCTTGGGATCTGACTTGAGGCAGTGGTGACTGAACACTCTCAGCTTAACTAAAATCTCTGGGAGCTGTCCTTGTGTTTTCTATGTGAAGTGCCAAATATAAATATGAGTCACAGGAAGTACCAAGTTCAGTCTGTCTCAAGGCAAGTACCTCAAAATCAGTAATGTAAAGTACAGAGACTTCAAGGTGAAGCATTACTTCTGTCTGCAAAATGGGATCAGCCTATGCTCAGAAATGTTTTTAAAACTTTTTTATGCTTGGAAAACTAAAATGCTACAGTGATTTTTCTTTGTGGAAATCTTAAGCGTCCTAAGGCATTGTTTTGGATGTTTTTGTTCAGAAAGCATGGGGTAAAACCTGAGAACTTGAGAGGAAAGACTCCAGGCAGGGGTTGTTGTGCTTTTTGCCACCTGAAAGTTAAAGCTTTCAGTGAAAGCAGATTGTAATCAGTGAGGGACTAAACGTTTCTGTGCACATGTAAGGAAATTTGTTAAAATGAAGATGTAGGGCCATGAATGAGTGGATATAAACTGGATTTGAATTTTCTACGTATTGCCTTAGTTTATCTATTTTTAACTGACCTGATGATACTGATCCAGCTGATTATCAGGGGGATATAGATACATCTGTGCTGGTTTAAAAGTAAATCGGCAGGAGAAATGAACCCAGCTCGAGAGATTACGACTCAGACTTACAATTTACTAAGAAGATCACGTATAGTGATCAATACAGTGATACAGAGAGAACTGGTTTTAACCTCCAAAGACAGATGTATAACCCAGGCCCCTGGGGCAAGAACAGAACAGAGTTTTGTTAGTGCCTGTGCTGAACACAACATGGCCCCCCTGCTTGCAAAGTAAAAGGAAAGGAACACCTGTTGGTCCAGATGACAATGCACCTTCAGCTTCATTTTAAACAAAGCATGCCTAAACTGCATTAAGAACAAAATTTTTATTTCTAAATCAATTTCTTACAGCTTTAGAGAGGCATTAGGCTTCATTCCAAAAAAACTTTACCAGAAAGTTACAGCTTACAAGATTTGTCAGTACTAGAGCACGCAGCAAAATATAGAAGAAATATAAAGTGTGTTTCTCTTATTTTTAGCTTCTCAGTACTGAAGTCAGAGAAATAGGGCACTGACCTTTTCTTCCTTATTTCTATCCAACTAGATATAAAAAAATCCATTATAATTATTGAGAGAGATTAAGAACATCCTCAAATAGCTATCATGCTTTCACCCAAAAATAAGATGGTTTTTTTGTGTTGGGTTGGTTGGTTGCTTGCTTGGGTTTTTTTGTTTGATTCTGTTTTGTTTGGGGTTTTTTTTTTGGGGGGGGGGTGTTTGGTTTTGTTTGTTTGTTTGTTTTTTTCCTTTGGCCACATCCTTTTTTTAAATTTTTTTTTCTTTTCTCTAATATGACTAATTTTGGATGTGGAAGTTGTCTGTAGTAGCCAGTCATATCTGCTTTCAGTGGGAATTTTAGTGTTTATGGGTGCATGGTCCTTTGCACTTGAGGAACAATCCTGTCCGTTTACATTTCAGGAAAGTTTTTTGGGTTTGTTTTGTTTTGTTGGTTGTTTTCTAAAGAGTGCTTTTTGAGGACTACAACAAACACTCTGGATTAACTGGTAAAAATTAACTGGTAAAAGTCAGACCTGACAACTCTTGTGGCTCATAAGTGTGTGATGTGGATCCATACTCCGCAAAGCATAGCCAGTCTACCAGTGCTCCACTCTACTTCCTTGTGAATGTTATTTCTGGGATTTAGAAAACTGACATGCACCTTTCTGTTTCTTCATATTTTAAATGTTATTTTTTTTTAATGTGTTTTGTTTCCAGAGAGACTGCAGAAGGAGGAAGAGTGATTGTAGAAATTGATGACAAAGTGGCAAAAGTCAGAAATGTAAAGGTATGCTATTTGTCTTCTCTTTCTCATATAAGGATCCTGATATCTTGATACTTTTTCATGTTTGCTTGGCTACTGGGTGATTCTAATAGAAATGTTAACGGAGAATTTTAAGCTGGCACAGCTCTAGAACAATTGCAGCAGAAGTATGTGGGAGGAGTGTTTTGGTTTTGGGGTGGATGTACAGGTTTGAGGGGTTTTTTGACAAAGGATGTAACGTGTTGCCTGCATTTTATATTTGTCAAAGCTTCTGCAATCTGGCTGCATGCCATCATTCAAAGCTGTTAGTAAACTGTTTATGATTTTGTGCTCATCTTACTAACATCTGGATAATTTCTTTGGCTATGTTTCTCCTCCTCTCATGTTTGCACTCAGAGTGCAACTGATTTGCATGAAACAAAATGTCTTCAGCTACTCTTCAGGCCTTGGTAAAAGACCAAGAACTGTAAGAATAAACTGAGTGTAGCCATCATCCTTCATGAGAGTTCTGGAGCCAGTGTGCTAGTCTTCTGCTTTAGGCTCTTGAACTACTTAAAACTGCCACAGTCCTTCACTAAATTAATAGAACAGCAGCAAAGCAATTCTGTGTTGTCAAAAATGTTTCTGCTTGAAACTGAAATAAATGAACTGTGAGATTATTGTGGGGATCCCAGAAGATGGATGACTTTTTAATGTCTTGTCTCCTTTTTCTTTATATCTGCAAACAGTCCACTTATTCCAGATTGCTGTTTCAGGAGAAATAATACACTCAGTTTAGAAGAGAAACCTTGGCAGAAACTGAATGAAAGGATTTGAACTATTTATCTTTTTCATTATAATTATTGTTGTATTGATTACAAGTGCTTCTTATTTCTTTAATAAGAGGGAAAAATATTAGGGGTACGAGAGATCTTGTGGAAGTAGTGTTATTTTCTGTATCTTCTCTTTTCAAAGGCTGTATTTACAAAGCCTGAGACTCACTACTTTTTGAAATATTTTTCCTCAGTTCCTTATACATGTGACAGAGCTCTTGAAGAGACACATATCCTCTGGGTGTGCCACTGTCTCTTCTGGCACTTAGTCAGGGAACGCTTTGGTCTCCACCACAGGGCTGTGAGGTCTGGGGCCTGAGAGGCTGCCTGTCCCCCTGGGTGAGCCCATCCTGGCAGGTCATGGTCCTGCAGCTGCCTGACTGATTCCAGATGGTCCTTGTTAGACCCAGAGCTTTCTATGTTTCATTTGTTTAAAGAGGAGCTGTGGCCTGCCCTGGCATGCAGGGGAACCCTCAGCAGCAAGGCAGACTGCTTGTAGCAGGCCAAGAAGGATTGTTTGCAGATACAGGGGCTGGCTTGTCGATGTCGCATCTCTTGAGATTTTGTAATTGGTGAGGAGTTTGCTTTATGCATAAGCTAAATTTAAACAGTATTTGATGAATCCAAGACAGACTATAAATTAATATTTATACACTAATATTCACACTGTGCTGTCCAGGGTAAGTGCACTCTGTAGTTCAAAACGAACACCCTCTGACTAGAAGAAATAATCAGCTCTGTGAGCAGAGGCTGCTTCTCCTGAGGTGGAGGGGTAGAGTATTTTTGTTTCGTTTTTTGCACATTGCTGTAGGAAGGCAGTGCTCTAAACTGTCTTCTGCTTACTGCTGCAGAAAACCTAAGAAAAGGTTATTACAAGAGGTAATAACATAAAATACTCTTAACTGTGGCATATTGATAATGTTGTAATAGATGATCCAAAGGCTCATAAAGGCATTAATTCTGACTAAAGGAAACCTTAGTTGTGTTTAATTCAATATGACAACTTTAGTGTCATGCAGGTTTAAAATATGTAGAAAACCTTTACTTCAAAGATAATTTAAAACTATTTCTGTCCTCTTCTGCTTTACTCTTTCTTGGTTTAAAAAAACAAGCCTGTCAGATGGGCCCGTAAACTCATTTTCCTTATAAGCCTCACAGCTGGTGGCTGTTTTTACACTACCCTGTATCCAGTAATCTTTCAGACAAACATTGTCACCCTTAGTTTTTGGGGCTCTGTGTTGAGCGTTTTGGCTACCATTTTATAACAAACCTTTTTTTCTACTTATGCTATTGCAATAGTAGATTATATTACAGGTTATATGTTTCCAATTGGGTCAAAATTGCATGTGAATGTTGTTAATTTTGTGTCATGTTTTGACTCATTACTCTTCTCATTTGGTGAGTAGATCAACAATGTATAGTTCCTTGGTCATAAGCTTATCTCTTTCATTACGGATCACTTGGCCAAGATTTTAGAGAAGGACTTACATGATTCCCTTAATTTCAAGCATAATTTCTTACTGTTGTGCTAGAAAGGCTTTACTGTCATTGTTACTAACCCATAAAGGTTAGTAATTGTGCAGTCCCAATGGCAGAAGCATTAGCTTGCTACCATGACAAAGCAAAGGGGAAATGGGGGAAGAGACCTGCATTTCCAACTATGCAGTGAGAAAAATGGTTTTGTCTTCTCAGCTGGCACCTCATTTCTGTTTTCTCAGTGAAACAGGAGAATGATTAAGAAATACCTCATAGGTTAAAGCTTTCCTGCTAATATGTAGAATTAGCTGAATTATGTTTATTGTATACACCTTGGAGAACCTTAGATGCAGTAAATGAACCCTCCAGTAAAAATACTTCAGCAGGTCTTGGATGTCTCTGTTCACTCTAAGCATCAAAGAAAATCCAATGAAGAGGTTAAACTATTTGCCAGTCCTTTTACACAATACAGTTCCTAGATAAACTTCCTGTTAATTTGAAATATGCTTTCTGATCAGCATGTTTAGAGTAAATTGGTCTTTCTGTCTTTTTCCTTTTATTGTCAGGTTGACAGTAGATTTGATAGCAGTTGGGACTCAAGAGAAAAAACTGTGGCCTTCAGCTTTGATTACTGCTACTGGTCAGTTGATCCTGAAGATCCAAAGTATGCATCTCAGGAAATGGTGAGTGATGCTGTTCCTCACACCTGGGTTCCCATCTTACTTTGACCTTTATAATCACATACACAAGAAGAGATTGAGATGTAGGATACATGAAATTTCATGTTCTATTCCTTAAGTAGGTGCAGTAGGAATGCAATACCCTTGTTTGTCAACTAATGCACACTTTCATTAGATATGTTAAATTTGGTAGTGATCATTAATGTTGATGACCTGAGGACTCTTGCTTAGAAATGAGAATTTTTTCAGGGGCAGGAATCAGGACTTGGGGGAGAAAGCTCTGAAGGAAAGCAAGAGTGTTGAGGTGATTGTTTTGAAAGGATCAACAGTGAAATTACTACATCTTTAATGCTTGTAAATTTTACTTATAGTAGGTTGTTCAGAGCTCTTTTCCTTGACAAAGCATCAGAAATCTTATAATTAGTGGAGACTTATCCTAGCTAGAAGATCGAATGTTTGATTGATTAAAAGAAGATTGAAGGATTTTATATTAAAATAGGATGAGATCCCAACTCTTTGTTAATAAAAAAGGAATTATTAAATATATAAATAAATACACTACACAGCAAAGCTATCCAAGTCTTTCATTATGCATGCATATGATTACATATTTCAGCATTAAAATCAGTTTTTAGTGCTGTTTTGTTTTCAGACTTGTATGATTTCATTTTCCTCTGTTGTCAGTACAACTGTTCCTGAAATTGTGACCTGTATAATTGTGTTGCTTTTCACAGAAATTATCGCTTAAGTCTGAGTTAGTTCTGTAAAATTTGTGTTTCTGGTAGTGATGAGCACGGGATTGTTTTACTTTTAGAAGTCAATATTTGAAAAAAAAATGTCAAATTTTGCAATTACCAGGACTATAGATTAAATTCTTGACTGTGCTTCATTTCCTTTTTGGTACAGTATTGTGGATGATGTTTTGGGAACTTGGAAAGTGTATTTAGTGTTTAGAAAAGAAAATTGTCTTTCTAAAGTACTCAGCACTAGATAAACTTTAGGGATTACAAATAACAAATCTTTAAATTTTGAACTGTTAGTGCTCCCACCAACCCTCTTTTATTGTCTTACTTGTTTATTTTGATTTTGTGTTCTTTGTGAGTTTCTCTCATAATATACTTAAAAGCTTCTTAAAACTGTTGCAAATACAGTTGGCTTTCTAGATGAAATGTTTTAGTATGAAATGCTGATAAATACAGTCTGCCAAGTCAGTTTTGTCTCAGTATGAATATTTATCAGAACTGCCAAATGGAAAGTATAAATATTGGCTACAAATCGTAAATTTTTGGTTTTGTTGTTATTAAATACAAGTGTGACTGAAAAAGAATGTGAAGTGCAATATAAACACTGCAGCTTCATTGCTGGGATTGAGTAGGTATTTCAGATGCTGTGGAGAGCCTTGTTTTATCATGCAATCCATTTTTATCCAATAAAGATGCTGAGGGGGAAATATGAACTCCTGGGCCATAGAAAATAAAGAAGTGGGCAATAATTTCCTTACTTATGCCTGATGCTGACTGAAAGGACACCCAGGTCTGCTCCATGGAACTGTTGAAGCTTAGACAGAAGACTTTCATGAGTTAAGAGAAGTTTAAAAGATGGACTGGTGCTTTGAAAGGCCTGGAGTCATGAGCTAATTTCTTGGGCTTTTTGCAGTCTTTTACAGTCTCTGTGATTGTAGAGCCAGTAAAACATACTTTTATATGAGAAGAGGCTGTGGGGATACTGCAGTCTTACCAGGCTTTTGTGCATTTCTCTGCCCTCTTACACTGTATGAACAAAGTTTATTGTACTAATTCTATGTTTTGAATCATTAATTCAGTGATGAGCTTGAACTTCCTAAACTTCCTTTAAAACTTCAGCAATGATATTATCAGTAGCCAAAGGAGGTTCAGTACTACTGTCATTCAGTAAAAGCTTGCTTTCATGAGCTGACCTTGGACCACTTTTCCCTTGAAGAAGTCCTGCCAACTGCTATCATATGTTATTGGTGTATTGGTTGAGGATGAAAAGTAGATAAAAGTATCTGTCTTCAAGTTCATTTTTGTAGAATCCTGTCTTTTAGTAAACTGTCTCTTTTTGTTCTCTAGATGGATGTATAAAAATGAAGTCCTTACAGTTTCCTCAGTTGTTAAGGATTCTGTGACAATATAACAAGAGAGGGAGGGCTGGAAATGGTAGTGTTTAAGTGAAATTCGGATTTTTAAGATACAAATCTAGCTCTCTGAATGCTTCTTGTAGTTCTTTCCAGATGTTAACATTGTGTTCTTGAGGTTCCTGTCTCCTGTATTTCAGAGATGACTACACACAGTACATTTTATTCCCTATATATTTTGATTATATACTTCAAAAGTACTTGTAATGGACTTGGGTCACACGTGTAAGTACTTTCAAATGTTTGGATTTATTGTTCTGTTTATGAAGATGATGCTTTCTCTGCCACTTGTACTTTCCATGTATTTTCCAAAATGAGAATACATGTAGCCCACCTTTTGTGTTCTTCCTAATAAAGTCATGTTAGTATTTCTAATTTAAAAAAAAAAAAAAAAAGCGCAGAAGATATTTTTTCACTTTAATTTGGGGAGAGCAAATCTTGCGCTACAGTAAACTGAAAAGGAACTGAACCAATTTATTAAAATCTGCAATGCCCATGTGACAGATTATATGCCTTTACTTTTATTTTTTTAATAAACTGAAATCAGAAGTGCTTTTCCCCTTAAAAAAAGCTGGGGCAAACAATCAAAAATATGAATTATTTTTAAGTTTATTGTCTGCATATTTGGGAGGGCTGAATTTAAAAAGTAATTCTTGTATCATGATGTACACAAGCTTTCTTGATTGGCATTACAGAAATAATGTAAACAACCTCATGTCTCTGAATAGAGGAAAGTTTGCTAAATTAAAAACAAAACTGACTACTGACAGAAGAATACATCACTGCTGGTGTGGGGGAAATAGGCTTCTTAGCGGATATAATCTGCTGGATAGTGGTTGGTTTTGGAAAATGGCTTAGGTACAAGCAGATAGTTTACTGTTATTTATGATTATTCTCTCATTGGAAACATTTGAGGAATTAGATATGAGCCAGAGTTTCATTTTCTTTATTTCTTGCATAACACTGGTGAAATATGAAGATACACAGTGCTTCCAATGATCATCCAGTGACTTATAACCTTCATTTAGAAGTCAAGTATAAGTGAACTGAATTCTTAGTTTTCCTTTAGAAGTTGCATAAATTCTTTACGAAATAAAAGATTTAAATAGGTCAGCTATGCAAGCATTGTGTTCATTTTCCAAATAAGCTGAATTTTACAATGTGACCTCTGTCTTTTAGGTGGCCAGTTTAAGATCCTTGGGCCTGTTGCTTTTGTTTTCTCACTGGGCAGTTGAATACTTCACGTTGATACTGAGCTGAGGTTTTCATCTGCTTTCACAGGTGTGCAGTTCTTTCCAAAGGAGAGCCTACCTTCTCCTTTTAAAGAAAATTAGACAATTCTTTTTTTCCTAAGTGAGTTTGTGAATGCATAAACAGAGTAGAGAAATCAAGAAATAAGGTAACAGAAGAGTAATTGGCTCAATCAACTGGACCTACCAGCTACTGCAGGAAGAAAGAAAGGAAACAGTTCTGAAAAGTAGGGAGGGATGAGCCAGGCACCAGAGTTAAATGGCAGAGAGAAAGAAGCTAACAAAAAATTGTATAGGACCAGAAAAAGGTGATGTTCCTTTTCCTGCCATTTTTGAGACAGATTGTTGATTTTCTCTGTGCTGCAGAATTAGTTCAGTCTCACAGCGGGAAAATGCTGATTGTCTGCACCTGGGCTTTACTGCTTGCAAACAATGAAACAGTTTCCCCATGTCTCCCTGAATTCTAAAAAACTAAGGGGTTTTTGGGGGAGGGAATTCGATATGATACAAAACCTTTTTTAGTAAAGGGGGGCATTTTTTATGAAAACAATTATTGCTTCCCTCTCCTCCGCCCCCTTCCTCCACAGATGTCTTCAGAAAGCTGTGTGTGATTCAGGATTGTTTTTTAAAGACAATGTTGGAAATCTGTTCCTCTTTGGCCGTTATATAACTATGGGACTATCCTTCACTAGAGGTTCATGACATATTTCCAATTTACAGTAAAAATCCTGTGTGATAGTGGTGTTATAATCGTATTTAGGATTGTGATTTTTATTCTTACAGGAAAAATTTAGTCTTCGTGATTTATTCTGCTGGTTGAATGTGGAAGTTAATATGTACATGCTGTGAGACATTTATAGTTGTCTCAGAAATAAACATGTAAATTTAAACTTAAAAAAGTTTTTGTCTGGTGTAGAACAGTCTGTTTCAATTCTTTTGAGTTTCCTTTGTAAAACCTAAAATAGCTCTTAATGGATCTTTCCCTAGCTCTGGTTTAGCTCCACGAAGCAAAAGAGAATGTCTAAAACAGTTGCAAAACTTATGTAAATGTTCATTTAAATCCTACTGGAAAAAAAAAAAAAAAGGTTTCAGCTTGATCTAATGCAACCACAGTTAAACAAATTATTAAGGGTATTTTGCACAAGAGTATTCTTAGGGCTACAGGAACAAATGCAAACATTAAGTATTCTTGTAGCTGGTTGCTATAGCTTCAGTCTTCAACTTCCCTCCAGCCATCCTTCCCATCCGGTTATTGTGCACGCACAGTAACTGCGGTGGGCACACTGACCCACAGGATGTACAAGCAGGTATTTACACACAGCAGTTGCCACAGATAGCTGATGTGTAGCAATCTGTTCCTTTTGATAAGAGGGATACGTTCCATGACTAATAGGCTTTGAATGGTAGAGAGAGGGAAATCCAGAATAGTGTTTAATTTCCCAAACTGCACTGATTTCAGTGGGAACCAAACCTCCAACTGTTTTTTCTTGAAACACTTTTTGTACATCTCAAGCTTAACTTTTTGTATCCCAGTGCATCAGTTAAATGGAGATGATAATGTTTATAAGGGAAAACACAATTTAGACTTTAAAATTTTTACCTCATGCTTTCTAAAGAATTAAATAGTACTCATTTTGATCTAGGAATGTCACACTCCTGGGCTTGACTTGATAACTATTTTATTTTCCTTTTTCATTGTATATTAAGTTTATGCGGGTGTGAATATTCCTTCAGCATCTCTCTGAATATTCCCATTTTCAGTAATACTATGACCCTCACTGGCCCTTCTAAAATTCATTCATAAAAGCCAAACGAAAAGATAACTATCTTTGTAAATCTAAGAAATCTGAGAGTGCACAGAGGTGATTGTAAACAGCTGAGTGATGATACACTCTTGAACCTTTTTCTCTGAATGAATAGGTTGTCTTTTTGATAAGAATTATCTACCTATCAAAGGAGAAAAAAAAATTAGAATTGGTTTCAGTATTTCATATGGATTTCCCTGTATGTGGAAGTTGCACTGCCATGTGTCACGTGAGAAAAGTATTATCTTAATAAATCAGGATGGTTTTACAGTGAGAAAGCAGTAAGGGTATGAAAGCAAGTCTTATTGCAAATGCCAGTAACTGCTCCTAATTTCTTGACCTTCTCACCCTCCACCCCCGCTTCCATTCTTCATCACTGGCTTACTAATGTAAGTGGAAGAATAACAGTGATTTTTTTTTTTTTGTTGCACTTCCACTGTGCATTTGGACCACTGAGGGTTTTACAAGCCTGTTCAAAAGCAAGACAGTGTGCTCAATCAAGGGTTGTTTATATCTTAACTTTATATAACAGGTGACACAGGCTCTCTTTCCTGTCTGCCCATTCCATATATGTGTCTAGAAGGAACTCCTTTATTTTCAAACACATTATCTAATTGTTTCTGTCTTTGTTTATAAATATACTCATTGGGAAAATTATTCTGTGCTCTGAAGGCAGAAATGGGACTTACTGATGGCTCATGCAAGTGAACACACATGGGCCCCGTAAACAGTTTTTTTCCTTTCTAATTTGTTTAAAAAGTATCTTAAATGCTTTCCGTTACATCTGACTTCCTAGCATAGTTGGGGTTTATACTGCTTCCAGCTAAGAAAGTTGGGGAAAAGGGCAGGCAAGCAGATGATTTTCTTACCTGGTTATCAGAGTGTAACTGAAAAGTGAATAGAGAAAAATGTTAGTTTTAATATGCAAGATTTCCAATATAGCAGTAGATTTTCTGTTTTGTTTTTCAATGGTTTTGTTTATTTATTTTACATGTTAACTGAAAAAGTTTAGAAAAGTTACACAACAGTATTGTTTGGAAGGAAAATATTGCAACACATTTTCCAACACTTCATCAAACTAAGTCACTGTATTTATTCCTCTTTTTTTAAAAAAGTGCAAACATAGTCATGCTTCTGAAGAACTTTACCTGAGAGACCTTGCCTCTCTGAGTTTGTGACACTTTCTTGCCTCTGTGCATTCCCTGTGAGATTCAACTTTTTAATTGTCTTGTGAATTATCAAGACAAAAATCAAAACCATCAGGCACCTAACTGTAAAAAAGTATAAAACAATAAAGCCCTAATTTACATATCTTGAAAAACTGTTCAATTTGGTTTTTTCTCTGTTACCCCCCCATCTTGGTGTAAAAGATGGGAGAATGAGAAGGCAGCAGTGGCTGTGGGAGTAAATGGCATTTTTGCATGAAATATTTGAAAAGCAGAAAGCATTCCATCCACAAGAGTTTTTTTTTTCTCCAAAACAGTGTGAGACAGAAGTGAAAAGGAGAGTGTGCTATAAGAAAAAGGCTTTTTGTGCAATAACTGGATCAGTATATAATGGGTTATGTTGGAGGCAGGGAAACCACCATGAGTGCATGCTATATATCTTCTGCCAGCAAAGCAGCTGCTGTGTTCAGTTCCTGATCGAATAAGGTCGTTCTTTCTGACTACACCAAGATTCCTTTGCAGAAAGCTTCTCTGGGAATTATTGTGAATAATTCCAAACTTCAAAGCAGGCTTTTGCTGGAAGACAAAAAAGAACCGAGTTGGTTTTCAATTTACCATGCATAATATTAAAACCATTTTATTTAGAGGAGACTAAAATACTTTTCAGTAACTGAGGCATTGAGTTAATTAATAGAAATAGTTGTATAGTTGGAGACATTCATAGGCAACTGAAATCTAATGCAGATACTTTTCAAATATGAAGCCTAAACAGGAGTACACAAGAAAGGATTAAGCTGAATGTTGATAACAAGCTGACAGAAAGCAATAAACTGCTTCACAAACAATGAAGTTGAAGTGTTTTCTGACTGTTCAATCTGCCAGTGCTCATGCACCCTGATTCTGTTTCCCTGCTAGGCACTGACTGTTGCTTACTAGATACACTGAGCACATTCTTTACAATAGGCAGTCGGTATAATTCAATAAATAATATTGAAAGGATCTCTAAGTGCATTCAGCAACTTAAAAGAAAAAATAAGTTCTTTGTGTTGTCAAGTATTATGCATGTTGCAGTAAACCTTCTACAAGCCTTCTACAAACCTTGTGATTTTTGCATATTTTACAGTTAAAGACAAAATCTTGCTATGGTGACCTGCAAACTTTCTGAAGTATCCTGACAGAATATGCTTATTTGGACGGATGATTTGTCTTTCTTTTCAAATTAACTGAGATCAAGATGTGAGATACAGATGTATTTGAGAAAATAAATCTTTTACATAGATAAGCTGTATGCAGATATCGATCTTTCTTACTTGCAAATTCCTCTGTGTAATCACACCACAGTTTTTCCTCCATACTCATAAAGTAGTGATGTTTTTTCCTTCTTTTAATCTAATATAAGGGCTATTCTGTATTTTTTTCTGTTTTGTAAATGGGTTCCCATGTTCATCTGCAAGTATTTGCACAGCATGGCTGGTCACAGAATGGAAGGTCATATCTGTGGTACTTCCAAAGTAGCATATTGATCAAGATTTTTTTTTTAACCTGGACTGGGTTTTCTCTGATCTTAGGGATGCTGTATGAATAACTTCAGTTAAGCTAGTCTTTTGAGATTTGAATTTACTGAAAAATAAGTCTGAACTTCAACTAAGTCTCTAAGATGGTGTAGGTCTGTGAGTTCTATAGTTGCTAAATGGAAGGATGTTGATAGACTTTTGTAGGAGACTGGGCCAGGTTTGTAGATTTTGGTTTCTGACCTTGGGGTTTTATTTGGTTTTAGCAGGCAGTTTGCTTATGAGAGATTTTCTTGGGCAGGACTGTGTTGACGTTGAATAGTGAGATGTGTCTGTTGCAACAGCTGTGATCAAGTTCAACACAGCCATTTTGTTTATTTCTGAAAATGTGCCATGTTTCTGACATGTTGAAGGCATGAGATTGAACTTACCTTCATAAGTACCTAAAGTATGAAAAACCTAAGTAATGTGTCCTGTATCAGTGTTTATTAAAGTGTTTGTTATGAACAGCAATTGTTCCTTTACATTATAGCAAAAATTGGCCCTTCCCTTTTTTGTAAATTTGTGCCTCCTTTATTTATTTATCTTCAATAGTAGCTAAATTTTATATTTTTCCGTTAACTAAGGTGGTATGCCTCAGAGAGATGTGTGTGGCCTTGAACATAAACCAAATGAATAATTATTTTGGTTTTATCTGAGCACCTGCATGTTGACTTCCAGTTCAGTTTTGGTTTAAATCAACAAAAAAACCTACCCTTGAGAGCTCTTATGTGTAAAGCAAAATTAACATCTCTTTTCAGTTGTGGCTTTTCTGGCAAAGTGGTTTCTGATGGCAATGCCTCTAAATTGTGTAAGGAAGAGTGAAGGTTAATAAAATTATTTCAGTCTAGAAATGTTTACAGTAGCCTCAGCACATCAAAAGCAAAATTATGCATCAGTTTAGAGTTCCTTACCCTCAGATGTACACATTTATATGGATAGGTTCTCACTTCTTACAACTTCAGTGTTAAAATGTCGGGACATTCTCATCTGAAGCAGGAGTGGTGGTGTTCTGTGTCTTAGATTGGTAAATGTATTTTGAAGTATGTCTTACCAGACTACATCACATGAAATAGTTGATTAAGAAATTTTGGAGTGGACCATTTGAATCAATCCTTGCTGGATAAGGAATATTACTAAGACGCTGAATGGCAATGAATGTTTTCCTGGATTTTTTCTATGTATCTGTAAGGATTGACTGCTTTCAAATTACATCTGTTAACTTTAGGATGGGTCTCAGTTTCTGCTGTACTGTTATTACAAGTGTTTTCCATTCTGAATTTTCAGCCATCCCTTTCCTGCATGCACGTATGTCTTTAAAAGTGTGCACATGGATTGTATCATCAATACAATATGTGCTTTTATAGTATTCTTGGCAGGTTTTCTTGCAAAGAAAAGAGTCTCTAAAGAGTATGTGCCTCATCCCATGTGACAGACCTGTATATAAAACATCAGGTCTGAAAAATTAATCTAAGGAATGGTGAGGAACCAGACCCGAATTAATTAATTTGGCCCACCTTTTTTTATATATTTATGGATTTTTACTTTATTAAGATTTCACAGGCAAAGGTGGGTAAGGAAAGCCTTCTCTAGTTAGCATTGGAGAAGTGGAGACAGAAAATTTTAGGGGATTATATGGTCAATGTAAAGTAGTCATACTTTCAGGGAAGTTAATATCTGTACTTCATATATGGTTTTGAAGAAGAACTATCTACATCTCTAGGATTTTGATCTGTTTGGAATTTGACTAAAAAGAAGAAGGGCCCAAATTACTGGTACAAGACTGCCTTATGCATTTTGTTTTGCCAGCCTAAATCTTCTGAGTTTTGCAAGTAAATGTTTTACAAATTTGGTCCAGATCTTGTTTTTAGTAAGCCATCTTTCACTGTATGTTGAAACTGAGCTTCGGTAACGCAACATCCATGAAAGAACCAATTGCTTTGAAGAGAAACAAAACAGAGGGACATGTCTTATGTTATGTTTTGCTGAGAGTGTTTTGCTGTGATAGCAGAAAAATGGATTTGAGTAACTGCTCATAGACTCAGGAATAAATCAACTTTTTTTGGCTGAAACAACAATATTGAAAACTTCATGGGTAATGGGTAATACATATTGTAATCCTCAGTGTGGAAAAATGAGATTTCCTGATGGATTTTAAAAGTCAAAAATCTCTGAGGAATCATTCACAGGCTTTTGAAACAAAGACTATTGGGACAGTCTATGAACAGGACAGCAAAGACCACAATAGTCATTTGGCCACATGGCCAATAAATGTAACCTGAGTCCTTGAAAGAATGATCAAAAAACTTCCTTACATAGGATCCCTGAAAGCACGTATGTGTTTTGGGACAGGAGAGGTACATCTACAAATTCCATGTGCAGAATAGAGAAGTGCTCCTTTAGCTGTTGGTGTGGTGACACGCATGCTTGAGCTTGCCTCACTTGGGCTTTGGAATTCTGCCTCCTTGTCACACCTAATCTCCAGGACCTTCTTGTACAGAGGCAATATTATTGGGGATGGTGGGTAACTAAGGCTACCCTGCATCATGCACGTCATGCATGAGGTCATCATGCTGCTTTAATAAGTGACAGTGCTCTAGGGCCCTTTTCATTTCAAGTCTATTTTATTTTGATGCTCTTAGCTGCATTCTGTTTCTTAATGATTGAGAGTAAAGGCCAGAGTAGTTCATGAGTGACTAGAATATTTTTTTATTGCTGTATGTTGTAACCTGTTTCCAAACAGAACATAAATTCTGCTCTAAAATGTGTGACTGTCTGAATTCACCACCTTTTCATTACCTAAGCAAGATGTGAAACTTTTACTTGCTTTTGTCTTTTGTTTGTGATTTTTCTTTTGCTTTCTATTAGAAGAAAGAGCATTTCTCATAGCTGTCTTGAAACAGGAAAAAAAGATAGAATCATGTTAAAAATCTAGAGAGAGAGTTGATAGGAATTTATCATTGAAGCAGCAAGTTTTTCTTATATTCTATCACTTTTGAGTTTTAATCAAGTGAAAGGGTTTGGTGGAGCTAGTTAACATTTTAAAGCCGAATGTAAAGATTGGGAAATGTTCTAGTCCACAATTTGGTGCTGTTATTTGTTCCTTATTAATTTTTTGACAGCTAGCATTGTTATATCTCTTAGTTATTTTTAATGTGTCTTATAGCTCTAAACCAAGAAATTGAAATAGAATTTTCAGTTCACATTCAGAAAATTAGCAACCTTCTTAATTTTTATGTGTGGAGAATGAGATAATTTAAAGCCTCGGCTCAAGTAGCTTTTGATATTTTTAATTTAAATTCAGCAGAAACTCAAAAGAACTGTCAATGACTTAAAGATACATTCAGTCTGAAAACACAAAGATTTTAGAGGACTGTAGAAACTTGCTTCCAGCTCTTCGTGTCCTCCTTTACATCACTGCTGTGTGTCTGACTCTGCTTGGTACAGCACAATGCTTTTATTGTCTCCCATCCTACTGTATGTCATTTGCATAAATTTATTGCTTATTACAGTATATGGAATGTAATCTTTTTATATTCCATTTGCTATGAAACTATGGGGTTTTCTACAACTGAATTCCATCGCCATGTTGAGTTCAAAGAGGAAACAAAATGGATTAGAAAGTCATCATTTGCTTCTCATTTTATTAACCTGGAGTTGATGGTTTTTTAACTCATAGCAAACTGAAGCTGTATCCATACAAGCCCCACTTAATGCCAGGGAGTATTCCCTAAGCTTGGCCATCCATATTGCTAAATTGTTTGAGTATTCTTGCTGCTGTTGGGCCTGGGACAGCTGGTATTTCTCATAACGGTTTGAAGGCACAGCCCAGGAACTGGCAGTGACCGTGACCATTTCTGACTGGCAGTTTTCATGTGGCCACCCTGCTTTGGAGGCTGAGGGTGCCTGATAGCCTGAACATAGGCTGTCTGTGCCATGTGAGCTGGGCACTTCTAAATTGCTGGTGATGGGAGCTGACTGAAGAGCTGAGTTACCAGTAGAAGGATTTCAGGTGGAGAGTTAATTATGGGGGCTGAAGTTTGTTGCATGCAGTTTAGCATCTTTGTTTTAATAGCTATGCTTCATATTAAGTATCAAGAAACCTAGAACTTTTTTTTTTTTTTTAAATGTGCTGTCCATGAGACACTCAGCAGCATGAGCATTGTAATGTTCTTCTGTGGGAAAGAATGTGCAGACTGTCTTGCAGCCAGACAGAAGGTTAATTTCTAAAGATGAGGAAAAGAACCCAGGGAGAAAAACTATTTTATAATAATTTTGATAATCTAAAGGACACAATGATACATATAAAATAATATTTAAAGAGGATGCTTTAAAAAATCCTTTTTGGGTCAGGCTCTAACTTTTATTAGTCCCTCAATCTTTTTTTTTAAAATAAGTGTTAGAAGTGAAAAGCTTTAAATTGTACAGAGCACTGTGCTACTTTGACCTGCACTTGGTGCAGCTTTGATCAAAGCTGGCAGGCACTTTTAAAACAAAGAATTTGCAGAAGCTGTGGCCTTTTTTTTAATTTGAGGAGAGCAGACTATACAGATCTGGAATGTAAGAAACACCCAATGTTTCTGCTGTAAGTCATTATACTGAAGAGAGAAGTCTGAGCTGAATTTCCTGCAAGATAGATGGTCATCTTAAACAGCACAGCTGTCTGAAAATCACCCAGCAGCTTCATCATGTGGTCATATTCAATACTCCTTTGAAACAAAAACAATATTCTCTAGTAACTCAATTTCTAATTAGGTCAATGATGAAACTGCTCTCAATCTAAAAGGGAAAATAATAGAACTACAAATATAAATTATTAGGTTGTCATATTTCAGTACATCCTGAGGTTTTATGTTATGTTATGAATCAGTTTATCATAACAAAACACTTGTATTAAAGAGTGAAGGAATATATTTTTAAAATGTATTGATGTTCAATACAATAAATTTCTTTCGGGACAGAACTGACCATTGAGTTGCAAACTATAAGTGACAAAATTTATACCTGATCCTAAAGAGTGTTGTACCAATACATTGTGGAAGGGTAGCTAGTTACTTAAATCTGACATAATGCATTGGTGTCATGTATTTCAATTCTTTTAAAATCACTTTTCTTGAACCTTCAGTTCTCTTCCCATTGCTTGCTCATTTCTTGCCCATTTTAGTGTGCCATAGGGCACAAGATCCTAATTTGTAAAGGGATAAAATTTAATGCATCTTCAGCTTGGAAAAATTTTAAATGTTGATGAAACTTCTTCCTTTTGTCTCATTTTGAAAGGGAAATAAACCACAACTTCTGCTTGTATTTTATTAGTCCAGGGAAAAACATGTTTTTCTTAAACAACCAAATGCATTTCTCTAAATATTTTGAAGGCCTTTTTTTTTTTTTTATTTATCACAGAAAACGTCATGTCTGAGAGGGAAGCTCCAGTATATTCTTCACAGGCAATGCCTTGCCATAATATTATGAAGATTTTCTTTTTTTTTTTTTTTTGAAAACTCACCAAAGGGTCTTTGTTCCTCTTGGTAGTATCAACAATTTGGTTTATTACTGGGCTTGTAATGACTCGGAAATATGTGACCTTAATTGGGACATGTAGATTCCCTGGTTCTGATGCCTGGAATTTTTTCTAATTTTTAGCAGATCTGCACATTTTAATTTTTGAAAATATATGGTATTATCTTTTGCTTTATGGAAGTATTGGGTTGGTTGAGTTCTTACATGTTTTACAACTACTTTTTAGATACAGGTGGTGTGAGATACATCTTGCTTTTTGTTTTCTGTGTAGCTAAGCAAAGTACAGCGTGAACCACTGAACTATCTTCATAGTGTGCCTCGCCCAGTTTTGAGCTTGGTGTGGTATGAAGTGAGTGGGGAAGATGAGGACAGTAAAAAGAAGTCATTCTGTCCAGCCTAAGTAATTTTTGTCACTAGAAGAGCCAAAATAGAAGAAACTGGTAGTATCTGCTGCTTTTTGTAATTTAACATTTCTAATTAGGTGAACTGTGACTGTTCATTCCACCTTCAGCTGTTAGTATCCAGGCCCCAGTCCTTATAAGATGGAAATGAACAGAGGCCGCTGACCTGGCAAAAGAGCAGAATTAACAATTTACTGAATCACTAGTCTTGGCAAACTTTGTTCTTAATATATTTTTGAGAATAAGATGCCAAGAGTTCTCTCTGTGAACTCATAAGTGACCTTAAATTACCTCCCGCTGTTTGGATTCTCCCAGAAACTGCTGAAACCATACAAATTTAGAAACTACTTTTTTCTTGATGGTCTTGTATAGCTTCAAACCTTTTTGTAATTTTTTTTTTTTTAAGTTTGGGGAGGTGCAGTAGACAGCATTATTTTTTTTTCACAATTAAAAAATGCCATGTAACTTTATTATCCTGAGAATTTTTGTTGAGTTGAACCACAGTCAAGAAACTTTCTTGGAGATTTGACTGCTGATTCTTGATCTTCTCAGCAAACATTGAAAACATGTCTGAATTGGTATAAGTGTGTAGATTTTTCCTTCACATCCTTTTTTGTGGAAGTCTACTGCACTTGTAGTCCAGACCAGTCAGGTAGGTTTTTTAAGAGACAGGTGTAAAAATAGTCCCACTGCGGCAAAGGGCTTTACTCAGGGGAAACATCACTGTTCTGTGCTTATTGGAGATCGAGTGGACTAAATGACCTTTAAAGGTCCCTTTCACCCCAAGCTATTCTATGGAATCATAGAATCATTAAGGTCAGATAAGACCTCCAGGATCATCACATCCAACCTAGCATCACCGTGTCCAAGTTAAACTATGTCCCCAGCTGCCACATCCACACATCATTTGGACATTTCCAGGAATGGTAACTCTGCCACTTCCCTGGGCGACCTATTCCAATGCCTCACCACCCTTCAGTAAACAAATTTTTCCTAACATCCAATCTAAACCTCCTCCGGCACATCTTGAGGCAATTTCCTCTGGTCTTGTAACTTGTTACCTGGGAGAAGAGACTGACACCCTCTTCACTACAACTTCCTTTCAGGTTGTCGTAAAGAGCAATAAGGTCTTCCCTATTGCCTCCTTTTCTTGAAGCTAAATAAGCTCAGTTGCCTAAGCCTCTTCATGTAAGACACATACTCCAGACTCTTCACCAGCTTCATTGCTCTTCTCTGGGCATGTTCCAGCACCTCAATGTCTTCTTAGAGTGAGGGGCCCAAAACTGTACATAGTATCTGAGGTATGACCTCACCAGTGCTGAGTACAATCACTGCCCAGGTCCTGCTGCCCACACTATTTCTGGTACAGGCCAGGATGCCATTGGCCTGCCTGGCCACCAGAGCACACTGCTGGCTTGTGTTCACCTGCTGTCAACAAGCACCCCCACGTTCTTTTCCTCCCGGCAGCTTTCCAGCCACTTATCCCCCAGCCTATAGCCATGCCTGGGGTTGTTGTGGCCCAAGTGCAAGACCAAACACTTCACCTCGTTGAACCTCATACCGCTGGCACTGGTCCATCAATCCAGCCTGTCAAGATCCCTCTGCAGAGCCTTCCTGCCCTCTAGCAGATCAACATTCCCACCCAGCTTAATATCACCTGCAAACCAACTGAGGGTGCACCCAATTCCCTTGTCCTGGTCTCTGAAGATATTAAGTAGGACTGGAAAACACCACTAGTGACCAGCCACTACCTGGATGCACCACTCTCTGGGTCCAGCCATTCAGGCAGTTTTCTACCCGATGAACAGTGCACCCATCCAAGTCACGAACAGCCACAGTTCTATGTGTGCCTCTGTGCCTGTGCGAATAATGATATCTGATCCCTCTCTTGTGAACTGTGCTTAATGAAGATAGCTGATGGTACTTGCTAAGTGTGGGATGAAATCTACATGTCTGCAGGTGGGGTTGATCGAGTATCTGTTTCCCATCTTATTATTTTGGCAAGAAGCCCTGCAAATATTCTAAAAGCTGGCCAGACTTTCCTATTAGAAGGCACATACTTTTATGTCTTTATTCTAAGCAAGCAAGCAACTCAAAAAAAAAAAAAATCCCTCTGATGGTGAAAACAGATACAGTCCAAAGTCTATTGCCTAAAAGCAGCAGGAATACATTAATCTACTTTTTTTTTATTTCCTGTGAAACACAAAAGTAGAAACAACTGCTGTGTATCACTAGTAAATCTCCTTTAAACCTTCTCATCTCACCATGCTCCTGGTTTGTGTAGTAACGTCATAAATATAATTGTTTCATTGTGTGAATAGATTACCAGAATTGTTTTATTAACACAAAACACTGATACAGCTTGTTTAATATTCCAACTTAAAAACAAAATATATATCTATATTGTAGTATAGAATCAGGTTACATTTTGGTTCCTTCTTGAATACATCTGTAACAACTTTAATAAAAGAATTTTGTTTTACTGGATTAATTTGATGAGACTAACAGTGCACCAGAATAAGAACATGGTAAGCTACTTCTTTCTTGGCTTAACTGCTGCTGATAGCTTCAAGATAGATTCTTTAATCCCAAACTTGGCAGATAAGACTATTTATTCATAAAGGGAAACAAGTTATTGCAAGAAATCTGAAGCTTTTTTGCTTATACTGTTAACAATAAATTTGAGTATAAAGTGGAAAATTTTGTAGTTGCTTTTTATTTGGTTTTTAGTTCTGAGCTTGGACATTGAAAAATCAGTTTAAAAATGAAACTGCACTGCTTTATTTTTATGCCTTTTAAAGTCTTTTAAAATCTGAAGTGACTTTTCTTTAAGTGTCAGTTTTCAGTGGAACTCTTAAAATCATGGTTTCAGTTTTTCAAGAAGATATGATCTTTTATTTATTATTGATATTTTATTACTTATATTTCATTTATCCCTAGAGGTATTTAAAAGGTGCACAAACATGGTGCTTAGGGACATGGTTTAGCATGGACCTGGCAGTGTTGCATTTCTGATTGGACTCGATGGTCTTAAAGGTCTTTTCCAGCTTAAATTATTCTGAAACTCAAGACATTTTATTGAAACTGTTACTGTATACAAATAGTTGCAGCTGTAAAAAACTGATATTTAAGACCAAGCGCTATTGAGTTCCATGAGCATTTGCAAGGCTCACCCAGAATAAATAATGCCAAATACAGGAAATTTATTTTTAGAAGTATGAAGTGGAGCCTATCAGTTTTGAGTACCATTGAAATTCAGTTGTTGCTGACTGTTTTACAAAAACAATCTGCCTTGTAGAATTTATACTGGTATTTTTAAAAAATTGTTGATATAAGTTAATCTTTTACAAGGTCATCTCTTTTGCTTCATTTTTACTTTCTTTTGTTCTCTTGTATAAAGGTGAAGAAATTAGCTTATTGCTAGAAAAGTATATTTCATAAGCTTAAGAGCTGGTGATCTAATTGCAAAAATATCAACTTGAGCTAGCAGATAAATGAAAAGAAAATACCCATTTCCAGCTGAAGGGAAAAAAGGCAGAAATCTAATCTTGATAGTGTCATTGTTTTGCTGTCTGAGTACTAGAAACAATTGTTAGCCCTTACTGAATTACTGAAAAATTTGAATCACTACTTTTTCCTCCCACCTACTTGTAATAAAGTCAAGGAACAATCTTTTTTTCCATCTCCATCCTCTGTCTTCTCACAAAATTAATGGCCATTTTTTTTCAGAGACACAGCTGAGAATCGATATTTGTCCCCACTGTCTTAAACGATAAAAAAAATTAGTAATTTAATGTTGTTTTTCTTTCCTTTCATATGGAGTCACAGACATCCGCTAATGACCTGGGATCTTAGCCAAGAGCTAGCAGCAGTGGGAGAAAATGCAGGATATTTATAACTTCTTTATAATCCATTATTTATTCCTTACTCTCCTCACTGTAAGAGAGATATCATTCAGTATAAATAAATCACCCAACTAACAAATCTCACAGTATTTATTTTTGCTCATTTTAAGACAATATCAGTAAAACTGCTCTGCTGCTTTTTTTTTTTTTTCTTTTTTTGATATTCAGGCACAGATAATTATGGTATCACAACATTTAAAGTGACAAATTACATTATTTTTCTGACATGAAGTAATATCTGGGCCAGAGGAGTGGGATGTCTAAAAGATCATCTGACCCTGGTGGACTAAAACAGTGTGACTGCAGAGAGCATTGTGTTGCTTCTTCCAGCTGTGACATTAACCTTTTTTAGACCTTTAGAGAAGATGAAGTTTTTACTTTCCCCTGTAGTTCCATTATTGAACGGTTTGGCCCAGAATTCACTCAGGAAAATTTTTCCTACATGGTGCATTGCTGACCTTGGTGTAAGTCACCACATTACTGTTCTGCTGGTGAAGATGCACAGCACAGAAATGAAACCTGCACTTCTGACATCCAAGTCAGCAAACAGGCACAGCAATGTGAATAGAGCAGCACTCAAACCTGCGGTCCCAGGTTCCTGGGACAGAGAAACAAAGCACTTAGTTGCTCATCTGTTCATTAAGCAGTTTGTAGGCGCAGTGTGGCAGGTTGTGTTTAGCTAGCTGTTTACTTGTAATTTTCTCCTTCCTTTCCCTAAGGATGCTTACTGCAGTTTTTATCTAAAGAGCTAGATAATGCAATGATACTACAGAGTCTTTTTTCATTGCCTTTGGGAAAAGAGTAATTCACTCCTTTGCAGAAGGTAGGCATAATCAAAAAACCTCCGTGTTTTTTGAGCATGTCTGATCTTTAAATACGTTGGTTTCTTTTAACATTTGATATGTTTGACACATACCTGCCTACCCACATCCTTTATCGCAACTGTGGCATGACAGACTTATCATATCAAGGGAAGAAGTGCTCAAAATCAGATGAGGGGTGTTCTTTAGCTGGGAAGTTTTGTCAGGATGTGTTCCCAAGGCCTCGAGTGGGAATCCCAGAATTATACAACTGCTCTGAATTTTCCTTTGACGTACATGAGAAGTTATATATATCCAAGTAACTGTGTCTGTAGAGACTATTTGACATAAATTGAATGGAGGTCTTGAAAAAATAGAACACCTGTGATGATTCTGTTTCACAGATTATCTTTACAGAACGAGGATTCAAGTCTGAAGCTGGACTTCTGCCAGGTGATCTACCTGTATATTTCATAAATATAATAACTGCTTGTCTGCTTCCTAAGACAAACAGTCCTTTTCCTATAAAACTTGAGTATAGTTCCTATAGTCACTTTTAAATAGTGACAGTTTGTAACAATTAGCTTTTGAGGAAAGATGGAGAATGTTTTCACCACATGTCCCTAACAAATATTGCTGTTTGCCTGGAGAGAATTACCAAGCCTAACATCTAATTCGAAATTTACTAAAGGGAAGTGATTTTGTGTGTTCCTTAATGGATAGGATTTGCCTGTGTTGATTTAATGGGCAGATGAAATACCAGAATAAAGCTTACATAATATGCTCTGTGTGAATCCTGAAGCAGTCATTAATAAATTAAAAAATTGACAGGTATTTTTCAGCTTTATTACGACAAGTAAGGCTGAACTGAGCTAAATCAGACATTGATACAGTGTCAAATGTTGTGGCGTTTGGATTGTATGGGTGTTACCTACAAATTGCTCTTCTATAAATGAGTGATAACAAAATAGGAATCCCTGTTGGGCAGGAAAGGAGAGATCAGAGAGAAATGTGTTTTTGTACAGGGAGATGGCAATACACTGATGTTTACAGTAGAATACCAGCAATGTAATAAAAAGAAAAGGGAGAAAAAAGAAAACAGAGGGTAGAGTTGTGCCATTGGTGATGAAGCACTTAGGAAGTTTTAAAAGTTCAGGTTCTATCAGAATATTTATAAATTAGATTGATGTGGTAAGCATAGTTTGTTTTTTTCTTTTTCGAAAGGGACAGGTTTTTTTATGAGTGAATAAGGTGTATTTTCATGATTATATAATTCAGTGATAAAATGGCAGGAATATAAAGCTACCACTCACTCTAATCAGTGTTACTTATATTCTTCCTCTCTTTTCCTAGAGGAACAGTATATATTTCTCATACATTATTTGGGACTTTTTCTAATATTTTTATTTTACAATTCCACTTAGATACCTTTATCAAGATTACACTGTCATGCTGTTAAATTTAGTGTGTGTATGTATATCGCCACACAGAGCAGACAGTTTTTCCACTGGAAAAAAATCACAGCTGATAAGATGAACAAAGCAATCATTGTATTCTCTCACAGGGAAAATGAAAGCACAAAGGATTTAAGGACATGCAGGAAGTCTGTTGGCAGAGCCAAGAACACAACTGTCTCTTAAGTTCTGGTGCAAACGCCTCTGCCACGGGCCAAGCTTGTTGAGCTGGAGAGAAACTGTCCTTTCACTGCCCTGCTTCCGGTTTGACTGGGAAAAAGAAACTGAAAAGGCAGGATAGAGAGAGGGAAGAGAAATAATCCTAGTTGTGAAGCTGTGGTCTCTTATTAAGAGAGAAGAAATGTTCCCAAACTAACCAACCGATGCCTTTCCCCCCCTTCTCTTTATCCCATTCAAACCCAAAAGTAATGTTGCTGAAGTAATCCTCATGTCACAGTAGAGGGTTCTGTGCAACCCATCAGCATAATGTGCTTCCCTTTACTTCTGCTTTCTCTGGCCATGTACAGAAAGCCCTTCAGCTGACATTAGTTTAATATTCTTTAAGAGAAAACACGTGCAATAAAAGCCTTGCATTATTGGAACTACTCCCTAGATTTGTTTTCACATATTCCTTCCTTGTATCCTGTTTCTGCTTTTTTATTTAAATTAATCTTGGGGAGTTTATGAAAGTTTGGGGACCAAGGCTTTCATTATTTTGGCAGAAATTATTTAGTTCTGTATAATTCTGTTTCATGAAATATTTTTTCACCTTAGACTTAAGTCTTGGATGCTACATCTGAGATGTAGCAGCAATTTAGTTAAAAAGAATTTAGTCATAACCCAAATAGTAAGAGCTTGAAGGGGGCAAGGTTCTGGAAGGAAAACACACTAAATATGAGATACAGCATTTCTGTAGTTCATAGTGGAGACTGTGGCAAACACATACTGCAGGAATGAGCCTTTTAGGTTTTATGCAGTTGCTTAAACTCTCCTGACCTATGGGTTGAGAGTGATTTTGTTTGTATAATAAATAATAGCACCTTTTTTATACTAAGATAATTTTGTAGCTGGATCTGCTGCAATTGTCTTGATACTCTGAAGCTTTCTATCTACTGATGAGGAAGTTTTCTGTTTTCCTGTGTGCAAATCTTGAATTTCTTGAATAATTGAAATTGGGCCATTGAGTTTTTTCAGCATTTATAGTGTCATTTGTTGGTTCTGTGGTGAAAAGTAGCTGTTGACTGTAGTACTTGTATGTCTTACTTGAGTTTAGTCTTTTCCTCTTTCATTAAATTGTGGTATTTTAAAGGCTGTTTTTAAGATGTGCTGTGCAAGATGGTTTTCTCCTGGTGTTTTGTCTTCCCAGTTACACACCTGTTGGAATTTATCTTAGTATTCTAACTTTAACTTAATGTTTTACAGTAAAACTGGTTTGGTTTAAGTGAGTTGTTTGTAGATATTGAGGCTTGTGGACTATGCCTATAACAAGTAGCAATTTTATTTATTCAAAAACCCTTTTTTAATTCCTGTCTTTTTGCCTTGACCAAATAAAGTCCCTCAAAATTTCGAAGATTAATTAAGTTTCCTAATTTTAATATTAAATATTGACTGTTTCAGACACTGGCAAATAAGAAAACAGTTACTGTACACATAAGATTTGATAAACTGCTATTAGCTTGTTGCTCCTAAAAGGTGTAGGTTTCTCCCTCCTACTCTTTCTGCTTTCTCCTCCCTTCTCCTCCACTTCAGTCAAAGTTAGTCTCTGCCTGTTCCTTGTTCTTTAAAAAAATGCAAATATTATTTACCAGAAACTATTTCAGGAAAAAAACCCTCAAATGCCAGGAAACCCTTATTTATCATTATTGTTCCATTACATGTGGCATTACATGCTGTACCTGGAAGTTTACTGGATTTTTTTTTTTTTATGTTACCCCGAGACTTCATTTGAGTGACTTGGGAAAACTTTCATTTCTCAACATGTTAAACTTCAAAGTACAACAGACAATTTACTTTTACTGCTTTTTGTTTCCTTTTGTAATTCAGGTTCTAACTGGATTAAGAAAGGGAAGTTTTATAGTGGGGAAATTCATATTGCCAAACTTTCATTTCTGATAGAATGCCCCCATTATCTTCAAAATTAAAGCATTTTTTTACTGTCAGAGGGACACTATCACAGAATCAAGGCATCCTATTCCACTTAGAGTGTAAAATACATATTTGCTGTTAACTATCCTAGTAGTGTATCTACTCAATGCATAATAATTCAAACAAAAGTCAAAGACACCAATATTGATTGAGCCTTGTGTTACAAAAGTCAGTAGCATTAGTTTAAATCACATGCATTAAAGAAGAGTTTGATTATGTCCAACCTTTTGGAGGAACAAAAGAAAAACCGACAGGTAACACACTTGTGTCTTGTCTTTGTGTGTGTCACATAGAAAGGACCCAGATTACAAGTGTTATCCACAAGCCATTGGTTTGTTAGTAACTAAGAGGTTGAGGAACATAAAAGAAAAAAAAAGTCTTCATAATATACGCTATTTCTGGTATCTTCTAGTGGAGCATTGAAATAGGGTTTGAAATGTTCAAGTGACCTGTTGTTAAGACTTGATGTAAATGATTATTATCTAATATAAAACAGTCTCATCCCCAAATATGTTTATATTACAGCAACTTGGACAGCATTTTGGTATGCCTAAGCTGCATAGTTAGGACATTTAAACTACATTTTAGACCAAATCTTTCCCTTTCTCCCACCTGTACTGCAATGAGGACTGTGTTGTATGATTCAGGATTTGTTAGATTTGAACTGGAACCTGGCCACATTCACAGAATCACAGAATATGCCAAGTTGGAAGTAATCCACAAGGAATCCCAGCAGAGTACGTTGAACGATAACAGTTGTCTTAATGCCCTCTCATAACTTCTTCAGAAAGGCATGTTGTTTTCCACCATTAGAACTGTTGACAAGTAATAAATTGTAGAACGTTTCACAGATCACCATGGGATGTGGGCCACATACAGCTGGGCAAGTGCAGGGAAAAGCCATTGCAAAGCCAGTTAGGGCTCTGCTGAAGGAAGCACTCTTGCATGGAACAAACTGAACAGTGCCAATCACGCAGAGCAACTGTGCAGGGAAGACACAATCTCCCCAGCCAAATGGCATGTTCTCTGCAGGAAGCCACATCCAACTCAAGTTCTTTGGAAAGCTTCATCTTACTGAAGTTTCATTTAAAAAGTGAGACTTGGAAGAATCCCAAAGGAATCTTCTTCCCCCCCCCTCCCCCAACCCTTGTGATCAACAAAACCCGTGATTCAATCTATTTTATCATAAAATATGCTAGTACATATGTCCTGAATGATTAATTATAGTATTTTTTGTATAATCTGCAGCTGTTATTGCTGATGGGTATTTGGACTAATGCCTCTGATATTAGCACAGAAAAAGCTTTGGTTTCAATTACTCTCCTTCATTTTTAAACAAGTATTAAATTCATTGCTCTGCTTTACTTTTCCATTTTTTTCTTCAGTACACTAAAACAAAGAGGCTTTTCTGACTAAATTGAGACTATATTCTATTAAATTAATTGTAATTTATCCTCAGAAAAGGAGAGAGTAATTTACCAGAAAGAACAAACACAGAAGAGTACAAATCAGCTTTTAATAGAAGTTCAGTGAGTAATTTTTGGAAGTCTTGTGCTTTACCATCCTAGGGTTATGTCACTGTTTTCATAGTTATCCAGCTTTGCTTGTATTATGCATCTTTTTTCAAGGCCTAATTCAAAAAGGTCTGATTTAAAACATATTTGTGTTAATGTGTCTGAGTAGCCACGTGTATTTAATAGAGAGTAAATGTTAGTTTGCTTTGTTTTACTGAGACTTTGGAGTTAGAGACTCTTCTTTCAGGGAGTCCAGTGTATGTGGAGAGAGTGCCCAGTAATTTCCACAGTTGGCTTAAATTGCTTTGGATATTCTAGATCGCAAGGAACTTTGTGAATACTAGTAAGAACATCTCACAATTTTCTAGTTATTGGTAGTATTGTTCCTACTTTATTCTAGTAATGAGTAGTATTATTTCCTACTCTGTAGAAAAATCAAACTATGACAATGTTAAGTGAGTTGCAAAATGTCATACAAAAGTTCCAACAACAGAGCTACAGGTAAAATGCTTTTGTTCTAAGTAACCAACTTTGATGTCCAGATGACATTGTTAGCGCTGCTATCCCGAAGGCTTGCCACCTTGGAAAGATTTCATTTTATTATGCTTAGCTCTGTTATTAACTCTCAAAGATCCATTGTGAACCTTCAGAAAGGAGGACAGCTCTTCATGAGGAAACTATCAGAGAATCAAGATACTTCTCTAGGCTGCGTTTATCCCTGTTGTAAGAGTTTCTATCATGTGAACTATAGATTTCGAAATCAATATGGAGTACTCAAGCTGGTGTTAGGCCACTTCTGTGTACAATTAGCTGTGCAAAATTCCTGAATTCATTCAGGATACTCTGATACTCTGAAGTGGGCACAGTATTGCCTTGTTCCCATTACTTCAAGATAATGCATCCTATAATTTCTTAGTCCTTTATTACTGCTTGACTCCAGTCTCAGTCAGTTTGCCCTCAGATTTTATTCTCTGGACTACAGATCTACAAACATCTGTCTTTCACACTTTTGTCACTGTTCTTCATCCTCCATATCAACAACCCAATGTTTTCCTGCACTTCAGCTTCCAAAACACTGTGCTTGGCATACTAGTATTGTAAGAAAGATCTAGCAAGTGAATGCTGAGCACTTAACATTGAGTCTGATAAGTTCAAAAGACAAACACTGTGAAGATCTTTGTTCCTATGGAGTTATTAAAGGGGCAAGATCTGCAAGTAATGAAGAGTGTTTATAATGAGACATATTATTCACGGACTTGTTTTTTTCTTTTGGTCTTTTCAGGTGTTCCAGGACCTTGGCACTTCTGTGTTGTCAGGTGCATTTAGAGGATACAACATCTGCCTATTTGCATATGGACAGACAGGTTCAGGAAAAACTTACACAATGATGGGAACACCTGTGAGTTACACCATTCATTTTAAACTCCAGTTTGAGGGCAGGAAGTCTAGCAGAAACATCTCTTTATTTTTAAACTGTTATAGTGCTTGTTGAGCAGAATGCTTATACATGTTTTATTTGGTATTTAAGTGTTTAAAATGAGAGCCTTTGCGTTTAGGTAAATCAGATAGTATCAGGTAAAATGCTAGAAAATACAGTATAGTTTAAATATTTATTATTAGATCATCTTACTATGCATGAATCTTGCCACCAAGTTGGAGGACAAAGGAAAGCTATACACCTGAATAGCCCTGAGTTTCAGAAACTGTAGCCCAAAGTAATACAAAGTATTAATTCTCATGGAATATTTTGGCAGTCTGAACTGTGCTGAAATAAAATTACTTTCACAAATGAAATTGAATAAAATTCTCAGTAATATTTTTGCAACAGGCTTAATTATTTACTTGAGATATTTATCTCTTGCAGAAGTTATTCTTTGGCTTGTGGAAGCTAATATTCACTTCTAGTTTTGAAATGTATTTGAATAGAATTTGCAGAAGCCCTTACGTTTTAAGATTGTCTACCAGGAATCATTTAAAAGTGCATTTTCATCTTAGTAATCAGATTGATAAAGTCAGTTTATGACTTCCTGTGTTCTACTACACCACAAGGCAATTTGATTTTTATCCATAAATATTCTTAGCTGTTGGTGAAACATGCCCCTGAAAAAGAGAAAAATTTAACAATTTGTGTAAGTGGATCAGTATTTCCTACATCCCTGGGATACGATTTTTAAGGTGAAATAAGGGCAAAATGTGTTCAAACCCTGAAGATAAGAAAAAGACTGTTCTAGCCTGGTTTGTGCTTTTGACAAGAGTTTTTAAATTTTATTTTCTCAACAGACATCAACAATAGGATTTTGTTAAATGATTACCCATTTCTCCATTAATTTTATGCAAAATCAAGCTTTGCACCATGAAAACCTGAAGAATTGTTAAAATTGGAGTTGATAGGTGATAAACTAGGGCATTGGTATTATACTGTTTCAGAAATATCTTAGCAATTCAGAATGCCCACATCTTGAAATACCATTATAAGAGATTTCTTTCTTAGATAGTGATTTCTTTCTCCATTGGAATGCTGCTTTGTTCTGATCTTTAACAATGCGTGTCTGGTGTGAAACAGAGTTCAAAACTAAGAAGAAACAAGTGTTTGGTTTAAGCTGAACTTCTGTCTGTGGTGGTCTACTTGATGAACCTTGACTTTCTCTCCTGAACACCATGTCAGATGTGCCTTCTAAAAGCCTTCCATGCCATTCAGCAAGCAGATTCCACCTAAGCCTTGGAGTCTTTCCCAGAGTGTGTTGGCACTGCAGTCACTAAAGTGTGAGCAATCATGTCATAAGAACAGTTCGTCACACAAATCGACACTGTTTCTTCAGTGATGTGTAGACTGTTTGGGCAAAATTTAAATCAGCTAGTTTGGGTACTGTCAGCAGCCCCATATCATGTTCTCTCTGAGAGATAAATTTATAAATCTAGTTGTTCTAAGACTGCTCTGTGGTGCTACAGCATGAAGAAATAAAAGTAGAATAAGGAAAAAACCCCAAAATATTCATGACCAATCAAACTAGTTTCAGTGTTGTCCCGGCTTCATCTAGACTGCAACACCTCTGGCATAGATGTGTCCAGTATATTTACATCAAACAGCTCTTGTATTTGACCCATGCCTCTAAACTTCTCATTGCTGTGTAAGTTGCTCTAAAATTACTTTTGCTGTAGATAGCCATGCTGTGTTAAGCTACACTTCAGAGCTGTTTGTGCTGTAATCCATCATAAAGTCATTATTGCACTATGATTCTGTCCTTTTCTTATAACTTGGCTTTTATTTTACAAATAAGTTTTGCACGAGTGACAACAAGTATATTATTTAATTTTTTTTTTCTGTTTGTTGTTTGAAGGCGTCCATTGGGCTGACACCTCGTATATGTGAGGTATTTTTTTTTCCTTCACCTGCATTTATTTAAGCAGTTACATTTTCTTAATGTATTTAAAATTTACATAAACTTCTGGTTTGTGCAGGGCCTCTTTTCAAGGAAGGATGATTACTCAGACCAGACAGCATCTTGCAGGGTAAAGGTCAGGTAAGTTTGTCACTGGTTTGGACAGTGATATGAAAGCTTTCAACAACATATTCCTGTGATCAAACTAAGTAAAAACTAGTTTGTTTTGTTTCTGTTTTCTCAGATGATAGTAATTTTGGAGCAAGGGGAAGAACACAGAGGAAGGATAAGGAAGTGCTTGTTTTAGGTTTCCATCTCAGTATAGCTCTTTGGATGCTGTGTGTTCACTTTTGTATAGACAGCTGAAATAGGAGTGTAGTGAAAAATTTCTTCCTGTTTGTTTAACTCCTGAATTTGAGCCATAATCCTACATTCCGTTCTTCTTTATCATTTCCATGGACTTAATGAGCAGTATGTTTGGAAATTTGGGGCTTTGTACCCGCTAGTGTGAAACATCTATGCAAAATTCAGTTAGTTACATTGTCTAAATATATGATTTCTCTTTTTGTTTTTGTTTTGAGTGCATTTAGCTTTTTTTTTTCTTTGCTATTCAGTTTTCTTGAAATCTATAATGAGCGTGTCCGAGATTTGTTAAAACAGTCAGACCGAAAGAAACCTTATACACTTCGAGTCCGAGAGCACCCAGAGACAGGACCATATGTGCAAGGTGAGAGTGGGTTTCACAATTAGCAGCAAAATTGCAAGTAAATGTGTATCAGGTCTGTATGTGTCTTTGCATATATATTCCTGGCATGTTCCTAATTCTAGAGTTGTTCCTAACTTCAAGAGTTACTTTCCTCAAGTGTTTTTTGTGTTAACATGATCGTGTATAATACACTGAAAGCCTCTGTTATCCTACTGGTTGGATGTCCTGCACCTTTTTGGTTGCTTTTCCAGGTCTAGGTTGTATGTGAGCCATGGTATTTTGCTTTCTTTTCTTTTGAATAAAATGTTAACTTCATCAAGAAATCCACCAGCATCAGGTCTAAATGGGTTCTCCACACCAGCCTAGGGTCCCTCCATACCTGTTTTGGGCTCTGGTAGCAGAATGTACATTTAAAAAAAGAAAATGTAGATAAATTCAACTGTTGGATGTTGTAGGGCAGGCCATGATTAAAATCTGTATTACCCAAGTGAGAACCCAAAAAGCTTCATTTTTCTTCATTAAACTGAAAAAGCGCAGGATGGGTAATGTAGGTGCATTATATGATTAAAATCATCATGGCTTTTTAATTCATAGAATCACAGAATTATAGAGTCACAGAACATCCTGAGTTGGAAGGGACCCTCAAGGGTCTTCAAACTGCAACTCTCCACCCTGCACAGGACAGCGACAAAAATCTCACCATATGCCTGAGAGCATTTCCAAACACTTCTTGAATTTTGTCAGGCTTGATGCAGTGACCACTTCCCTGGGGAGCTTGTTCTTGTGCCTGACCACCCTCTGGGTGAAGCACCCTTTCTGAAAATCCAACCTAAACCTCTCTGGACACAACTTCATGAGATTTTGTCCTGGGTCCTGTCACTGGTCACCAGAGAGAACAGATCAGTGCCTGTCCCTCTGATTCCTCACTATGAGGAAGTTGTAGATTCCAATGAGATGCCCCCTCAGTCTCCTCTTCCCCAGGCTGAACAGACCAATTGATCTCAGCCACTCTTCTCATGGCTTCCCCTCAAGGCCCCTTCACCACCCTCACAGCCTTCTTTTGGACACTCCTTTTCATCCTGCTTACATTGTGGTGCCCAAAACTGCACACAGGACTCAAGGTGAGGCTGCACCAGTGCAGAGCAGAGCAGGACAGTCCTCTCCCTTGACCAGCTGGCGATGCTTTGCCTGATGCCACCCAGGACACAGCTGGCCCTCCTGGCTGCCAGGGCACTGCTGACTCAGATTGAACTTGCCGTGGACCAGGACCCCCAGGTCCCTTTCTGTGGTGCTGCTCTCCAGCCTCTCATTCCCCAGCCTATACATTCATCCAGGGTTGCCCCATGCCAGATGCAGAATCTGACCCTTCTCTTTATTAAACTTCATATAAACTTTATATAAACTTTGGTGATTGCCCAGCCCTTTGATTTGTTAATGTCTTTCTGCAGGGCCTCTCTGCCTTCATAGCTATTAAGGTATTTTAAAAAACTGGTTTTGTTGTCCCCACAGTACTGTCCAACTTCAGTTCCAGTTGAGCTTTGGCCACACAAATTTTCTCCCTACATTTTACTCCTTCACGCTTATAATAGCAGCCTGTTAGATGGTTTGTGTTTTTTAGTGAATCATAACTTTCAAATCATGCGACCAAGAACAGATGAAAAATTAAAATGTGTTTTTTTTCCCCATTTCAGTTGTCTTTCTTACTTCAGTTCTTCTCTCTCATTTTTCTACTTCCAGTTCATTTTCAGTTTTGATTGGTGCCTTCACCTCAGGGTCTCACCGATCTTTCAGTTGCAATTTGGCCTTTGGTACTTTGTAAATCAATTAGTTCCTGGTGTAAAGTTTGCCTGCTACATTGCTGTGTGTCTGCCCAAAAACTGACAAAAGGCAGATCTCAAAATTGGTGCACCCGTGCAAAATCATACACTGTAGCTTTACACTGGAGATCAGAGGAGTCTTTTCCAAACTGATGCAAGTTTCATAAATTAGTAAGTTTTTTTAGGAAGTAAATGCATACATTTCCTTTTCATTTTGCCTTACAGTGGGCAAAATTCCTAAGCCGCCTCTGGTATCACTGACTGCAACTGCTTGGCTGGCCACCAAGTGGATAGTAACACCTGGGGGATATGCATTTAGTACACAAAATCCATATCACATAGAATTTTGTGGGTCCTGTCACATGAGATCAAATATTGATTTTTTTCTGGGTTTTAAATAGAATTCTCTGTTTGTTTTGTAAATTTTTTTTGTTCTCCCTGGTTTGATTTTCTCCCTCTCCTTTTCTTTACTACAGCGTTACACATCGGATTGTTATCCTCACTTTAGAGATTAAGGCAAAATGTGACAACAGATAGGGTGACTTCACTATGTGATTGAATAGAGCCTGAAATTCCCATCTCTGATTCCCTGGACACCTGCTGTATTGGTCACACTACATATAACAACCAGTGGTTGTTACAAATTCCTCCTCTCAGAATTTGAAATCAGTGCTTGGAAAGTGTTGAACTTGCGTAGTCTTATACACAAGGGCCCATCTTGCATTCTGGTTATTTCAGCTGTGCTTTCCCAGCACATCAGCATCCTGTTTAAGGAGAGTTGCAAAATAGATGAATTGATGGTCTCATTAGTATGGCAAACTTATCATTCTTTGAAAAGCAGATTTGTAGACATTTGGCCTTTACTGAGGTCTTTCCAAGATTCTTTCTACCTGCTTATCGTAGAACTTCATTGTTGGTGGAGTACAGATACTAATTATTTTCTTTTAGCAGCTGCTCATTCACCACACAAGAAAAGGTCTTTAAACTGCTTCCTTCCTTGGTAATTTCCATCCCTTTTCTCGGACCTTATATCTCCAGTGATTCCTTGGCTGCATATAATGGAGTTTCCCTGTTTTAAAAGAAAATACAGTTATAGCTTCTGCCAGTGGGCTGGCTTGTCCTTTGTCAGTATTTTGTCTTCTTCTGGAACCTTCCAGGCCAATTCTGTCACTTGTTTTTCAATTCTGTTTTTCAATTTTTTTGTTGTGGGTTTTTTTCGTTGTTGTTGTTTGTTGGTTTACTTTGTGTTTTTTTAAATTTACTCCTTTTGAAAAAGGATTTTATACTTAGATACAACTGAAGATCTTGAGTGGAACAGTTTTATGCTAGAGTTCTCAAATATGCCATGAAATTCCCAGTTGATTAGATTTTGTAGCTGAGAGGAAAAGATATTGGCAAAGGATTAACCCAAGTAATATTTGCCACTTTTTACCACAGTTATTAGTTCAGTTTTAATAGTTTATTTTAGAGGATTCTCTCCCTCTGTCTGTTATGACAGCCTGCAAAAAACATTATGTTAATGCCAGTAACAAAAATTTAAATTTTAATGGCGTGATTCAGATTTTTCAAAAAAACTGAACACGTGCATGAGAAATGAAGTAATTTCTCTACTGAAGACATCACAGAATGTAATTAGATGCTGTTGTGAGACCACGTGAAAAGAAGTGATTTCGGGCTCTGTGAGTCGGTGGCTTAGTGTAACAGATGACATAATTCTCTTTTTTTTTTAGATGTGTATATAAATATATATAAATAAATTTGCCTATGTACAGTTTATGCAATTAAGAACTGCGACAGTTTGCTTTATTTTAGGCAACTCTGGTGTCTGTTGGGGGAGGGAGTAATAAAGAAAGTGTGATAGCTCGTTTTGGAACTGCATTCAGTAGCTCGCATCAAAAATAAGCAGCAGTAACAAAGTCCAAAGGTCTTTTGAAAGCAGGTGAGGAGTACAGTCAACTAGATTTTAATAACATCAAATTTAAGAAAATGAAGAGGTTCACAGCACTGGTACAAAGTGCCCTTCTCAGCTGCAGTAATATATTGCTACAATTAACAATTGCTGAGCTGTGTAATGAGGGCCTTGTACATGTTGAAGTAGTCTTTGGCAATTTTATATGTAGTGTCTCTGTTCAAGATCAGAGTGTTATATTCAGCAAGAATATTATTTCCAATAGCTAGATGGCAGAGATCAAAATTATCAGCAAATTTACTAGAAGGACAGCTTGTTTTATGTTTCTCTTCCAGGCAGTTTGCTGTATGGGAGAAATAAAAATGGTGAACGTCAACAAGGCTCAGAAATTTTCCATTATTTTTCATAGATCAAACAAGATAAGGATTAGCATCTGTATTTGCATCACACTTCTTGCAAGCAATCAGCAGTTTTAAGGTGTGCTGACTTTGATCAGTGTACCACTGGTTTCAGTTGTGTGTTTGGTGTCAATGATATCCAGAGTACAGTTAACAGTGGATGAAGAACAGAGAGAGAGTAAAATCAGAAAACTTCACCCCTTTAAGGGTGCTTAGATGCTCTGGGAAATGCAATTTTCATTTGCAAGTCCACTCAGGAAGTCCCAGCTCTGAACACTAAGTGTACTGAATAGTTTCCAGCCCATCGTTTTTACACGTAAAGGCTGAGAGATTGTAGCCTTTAAAATGCTGAAAGTGTTTCAGTGCTTTGGATTGGAATCGTTTCAAACTTCTCTCTCACAGATGGTTGCACTGTTAAGGAATCAGCCTCTCTTAAATCAGGAAATGATGCAATCTATTTTATTACTCTGAGACAGATTTCTGGGGGAGATCCTTTCTTACTCCAAGGCAGATTTCTAGACAAACAAGCGTTTTTGATCTTTCTATGTTATTTGAAAATGACCTTTCTTTTTCTAACAGTCAACAGAACACTTTGTCATTTCTTTTCAAGCAAAATTTGCGGTATTTCATTAGTCTTATCAAAAAACTGAACGCTTTGAACTCTGTACTAGATTCACTATTTCAGTGCCTATGGAAATGTAGGCAGGTAAGAATTTCTTCCGTGCCTCTGTTTTTCATAGCTGGGTTTTTATGCAGTTAAATAAGACCCTGAAAAAAGGTCTGGGAAAACAATGTAGATAGTTTCCATATTCTGAGCTTTGAAGATCCCAGAGCTGCTGGAAACATAGTGGGCCTCTTTCTCAAATGGAAAATATGATGACTTCTGGAATTAATGTATTGTAAAGGGACACTAGAGAGCAGAAGAAATAGTTTTGTTTGAAAATCATTGTATAGTTTGTGTGTGTGCAAGTGTGCATGCGTGCATACTGCAGTGAGGGGTTTTTTTAAAGTATGGCTGATCCAAAAATAATTTTTTCTTTATGTGTATCAGTTGTTAAAGGATTAACGTAAATTCCCATCTTTGACTTAGATTTTGTCTTCTTTTGAAGTTATGCAAGCTGTTATCCTGTAAGAATAGACTCTAACAATGTCAGAAGTACTTATTTCAGTCCTGTTGAATTTTACATTAATCTTGACATGCGTTCTAGCAGTAGATAAATTATTTGATCAAAATAAATCAGATTTTTTCAGTACTTGGCCTTCATCCATACTTTTGTGGTCTGTAGTAAAACTACCCAAACCCAAATCTGTGGCAGGGGGAGAAAGTTACCCTGGATTCCAGCTGTGAGATAAAACATTCAGCACAGGCATGTTTTACTTGAGTATTGTAGGATGAAGACTTACTTCATAGCTCAGGTGTTTTTTAAGGAGTCACTGCAGTGCAAATGACGAATAATCATCACCATAAAATAGAAATGAGGCATATTAAACTGGATTTATGGGAAACACAAGCCTGTTGAGGATAATTTTGTATGTCTGCTGGAATTTGCGTTTTGCAAGAAGCTGGCAGGGCCGGTGCAGCACAGCAGCACACTGCCCTCCACTGGGGCCTGCGTAGTCACCACCACCCCTCTAACACAGCAGGCTCTGAATAGAGTATTTCTTTCATTTGTTTAAGAGGTTCCCCCCTTGAAAATAAAATCAAATAGAAAATCCCCAAAACAAAACAAACATACTAACTAAAGCCTAAATTGAAAGCAGGAGACGAGAAAGAAAATGCCAGATGTTTCATACAATTATTTGGGGACATCCCTCAAAAACTGTCTGAGGAGAGAAGTGCATGAAGACTTCTAACTGCAGGATGAAGCCTAGCTAAGTAAGTGGTGAATATTCACAAGAGCTAGTTGGTTCTGAATTCTGTTAGTTGCGTGAGCAGAACCATTATCCAGAGGCAGCGGCTTCTTTACAGGATCTGTACCCAATTAGCAGGAGTGACATAGCTCAACATTTATTATGGAGTTAGAGTGGCTTTTAAATAACATTGTTCTGCAGACAAGTTGGAAAAAGATCTGCACTTCAAAGGTACAGTGCATCACTGAAGGATGGACTGCAATTTTTAACTTTTTTTTAAAAATTAAAATAGTTGGGATTTTCTAAAATAAAAGTTACTCTAGTTAAGAGACTACTTGTAGAATAGACTGACATCTCAGCAGAACATCCTTATGCTTCTGATGTTGGGTAAATTGTTGGATTTACTGGCTGAAACTTCCTGAGAAAGCTATATATTTAACTCTTCTTGAATCTTTGGCAGGATTGACTCAGCATTTAGTTACAGACTACAAGCAAGTTGTAAAACTTCTAGAAGAAGGAATAGCTAAAAGGTATTTTATATAACAAACCAGCTCCATCTCTATTTAACACTTCTTCCACCGTGTGTTTATTTCATTGATGTTTGTTTTACTGACCATGTTGCCAATGGTTTGTCATGACAGGATGTCAGATTTGCTGATCCTGCATAGAACTTATGTATAAGCTGTTATGTATCCTCATATTGTCCACAGCAAGAGCATTAAGCACTCATGAAGTTGTTTTTTCAAAACTGATCCCATACTGACTTACCCACAAAATTCAACCATCTGTCTGTGATCAAAAATGCAAGCCAACAAAACATTTTGCTGCAATCAGACATCTGTTTTTCCCATTCACTTGCTTATGACACTTTAGACTGTATAGCTTTCAGCTCACTTGTTAGTTTAATTTAACAGCTGAAAATATAGTGTATATTTATTTATTTTTTCCAGAAGTATTTGGTTTATAATTATTTGGTTTAATTTCTATTAATATTTTTAGAAGCTCTTAGTCCAAATCATGTGTGCTTGCTATGAGAGAACTGCAGGATTTGGCACACTGGTGAAGACAATGATTTTGACTCTCTTTAGTCAAGACACTTTTTTACCTTCTCAATAAGAAGCCTTGAATATCTTTACAACTTCCATTACAGCAATGGAAAAAGCCATATTTGAAAAGATCCTCCAAATGCAAATTACAGTTCTAAAACTGATATTAAGTCTTATCATAAGATAGCCAAGATTTTAGAATAACAGTGATGCTGGGAAGTAAATAAAAACTAAGCTGCATTATCACAAAAAAAATAGAATATACATCAAGATAAGGTTTTGCTGCTTCTGCTTGTGGCAATCAATAGATGCAGCTCTATGGTAAGAAGAGACTATTTCAGAACAACAAAATTCCAGTCTGTCTACGAGTGTAATCCTACAGTTGTCTCGTTGCTAAGGAAATTGAAGATGTAATGGAAACAAAATCAGAGGTGCAATATTTTGTATGTAAGTTTTTGTGGTGCTGAAGTTTCCAACTATGTCATTTGCATGAAACAAACCAACAATTTCTTTTTCTGAGTATTTTTTCCAAAACTTATTTGGAACATGCAAGAGACTCTTGCTTTCCTGTAGTCTCTATTTTTATTAAATATTCTGCCAAGTATTTATTAGCACATCATAAATACAATCAAACTCATTTAAAACATCTGCAGTCTGGGAAATTATGCCAAATGATCATCACCAGGATCTTAAGGATAAAGAAAGTGGTGAACAGGTTGCAATTGCCCCCTATGGCTGGAGGCAGGAGAGGAGCAGATGGGGTGTGATGGCTCCAGGTCTGACTACACAGGAAAGATAGGAGGGGACTCTCCCCTTGCACATGGGTAGTGCCTTTCATGGGACAGAGTTTACTGAATCAGTTTACTGAAGGAATTTTTTTCTACCAGTTGGTTTTATCAGGTCATCTCTAGCCCCACTTTGGGCACACTTGCTCATTATAAAATAAGTAAATAAGATTTTCAACATGCAATCATTATTTGTTGCTACTCTCAATGCTTTTTTTTTTCTCTTGACACTTTACAAGACTCAGTTTCAAATGTTTAAGATTTAAATTTTTTATAAGGCAGCAAATAAAAATTTCCAAAGGTCCTGGTTCTGTAAACAACGAGTGAATCTGGATAATATTACCAGAACAGTTAACAATATTAAAATGTACAACACTCACCATGACATAACAGAATATATGAAAAACTAGCACATACACTCTCACATAAAATGTTCAAATGGGTTGTGTAGCTGAGATGTGAATTAGCCCTCCAATTATCTTGTATATTGTTGGAGGTGAGAAATGAGTACTAACACTTTCTCCTCTGAATTCCAAGGCACTTTCTTTTTCTCTTTTGCTTTATAAACTTCAGTGCTGTTCCCTTATATTCTCTGCACACTGTAGAGCTGTTTTCTGTCATCTGCCCTTTACCTAATTGTCTTCCTCCTCCAACATCTGGAGACTAGTTTATGTTCTCCTGCTACCTCAGCTTAAGCTCACTTAAACCGTGATGCACTTGACTGCCTGTAGCTTTTGGCAGTGCCTGCTCACGTGGCTGTGGAGGAGGTGTAGGAAGCAGAGAACAACAGGGAGGAGAGTCCTGGCTTTACCTGCATGCTGTGGGTGCTCAGCAGTGTATGCACAGCTGCAACTTTCTACTCTCTAGTGCAGCTGGTGTCTGCAGTACTCTGACAGCTGGGCTCGTAAAAAAAGCATGGTACCACGGTCCTTTTCTGTACTTCTAAAGTTACCTTCTGTTGTTGAGGGTAGGCTTGGCAAAACTGATGCTAAAGGCTCTACGTATAGCTAATACTCAAGGCAGGCTACAAGAAAGAAAAAAAATCTGTGGCCTGGCTTCTGCCCTAGGCAAAATCCTGCTTTCTTTGGGTTTGTCTAATTAAAACAACAGTAAAGAAAGTAGAATTTCCAAAAGTTTGCATTACAGTTGGATGGTGCTGCTTCTCCTGCTCCTGTGCCTGGTCCTTGCAAGAGTGCAGTGGGTCAGAGCGCTACAGCTGTGTGACAGGTCTGTCCATGTCATAAAATCAAGCAAGTGCCACACAGTGAATTAAAGGATTTATTTAGAATTCACATGGGTAATCTCACTGGACTCCTCCTACAGTGTAAAAGAACTGTATCAACCCTTTGACATAAAAGAGCCCCAGAAGTGGGGTGTGAAGCTTTTTGGACCCTTGGGAAGTGCCAAGGAATAAAAATGGGGACAAAATGGAGAAAATGTGCTGGGCTGGTACATTCAGTAGTGTTGGGGTGGACTGTTTGATGCTGTTGCTTGCTGTACTTCTCTGCTGTGTTCTGTGCTTATGCAATGCCTTACACCTGTGCTGTAAAGCTGCTTTAAGGTATTTCTTCTGAGTGCTGCTGGTGGACAGAAACAGCTCTAATCAATCCCTAGTTTCTGCCCTTCCAGGTTCTTTGCCAAATGCTCTGTGATCAGATCCAAGAATGCAGCCTGCCATGTTCTCTAAGTTTCACATTTCTTCATCTTCACTTATATGCCATATTTGTTCGGTTTTTATTTCCCTGAATATGGGGAAGTAACCCTTTGTGACTGAATGGTTTGTTCTTCTTTCTAGAATCACAGCAGCTACACATATTCACAGTGCCAGCAGCAGATCCCATGCTATCTTCACCATCCACTACACTCAGGTTAGCTAAAAATAATTCTACTTCCTTTTCACACTCAAAAGCATTGTTCACTGTGTTGTGAATTGTTTACTTGTCATTGTTTTGTGCTGTTCGTAATAATCTAGTGGAAGCTGTTACTTATTTCCTTTGGATCCCTCTGCAGATAAGTTACACTTCCTACACAGCCTGATGTGCTGGGTGTTTACTGAAGTATTCTGTTCCTTTGTGCAAGCTTATAGTCAGAAGTGATGCCAAAGATTCACTTAAAAAAGAAATGTTTTCAGTTTTAATCAGCTCTTTGGAATGCAATACCCCTTCCAGAATGCTGTGAAAATTGCATGTGAATATGTTTGAAATTATGTTTTGTCACACTTGTTTAAGATGCTTAATTGAAGTATAGCATTAGTTTAACACCAAAATTTTGTATCTGTCCAGCCTTTTAGATGTCCTTGTATTTTAGCATTTGGCATCCAATACTCTCCCAGAGACAATGCAGCCTTTCTCTGGAGGAGTTATATCCTTCCCTGGCAGGGAACTAGTTTAGTGATCCAATAGACCTTTTCTATCTCACACTTCTAACATCCTGTAATCACAGAACATTTTGGGATATTTTTCTGTAGTTTCACAAAAGACCTTTGGAATACATTAGTGGAAAATAACTCTGCAAGATCTACAAGAAAGCCTTTCACAGTCACTAGGCAGTAAAGTTTTTTTTCAAGGGGAAATTGGCATTAAGAGGGTAGTTTCTCTGTCCGGTGAGAAAGCTGTTGAGTTAATGGTTTGAACATAAAGGTTCAAGGTCACAAAGAAAGGCAGTGAGACAGTCATATGCACAACTCAGTTTCAAACGAGAGAGCATGTTCATTTTATTTTCGTTAATTAATTAAGGGGAATAATCTTCCTTATTTGTGTTTTTCTCTCCAGGCTATATTGGAGAACAATCTCCCCTCTGAAATTGCAAGCAAGATCAACTTAGTGGACCTTGCAGGCAGGTAATAATATTTTGAGGGGCAAAGAGGTAATTTTTTTTCATGTTCCAAAAGTTCCTAAGTCTCTAATCTTAGCTATGCATTTCAGTGAGGAAATGTGGTTGTGCTGGATGTGACAGAGAACAGAAAAAAGGGAGCTGTGCTGAAGAGTTTTAAAACAGGAGTTCTTTTTTTCCTCAAGAATGTGAACTGCCATGCATGTATGAACAGAGAAAGTAGAATTGAGGGGACTTTTGTACTGAGCCAGTGTACCCTTGCAGAGTTGTGAAATTATGTGGGTTTTGTTAAATTCAGAACTGCTATGATTGGGTTGCCCAGTTCAGACTTGAGTTTATATTTTTGGTGTGTCTTTAACAAAACCTTGAACCAATAGCCTTTGCTTATGGTTGTTTGGATTTCTGAAATAGAGACCAATATGAAATATTCAAAGAATATAGATTTTTAATTGCAAAGCTCATAATTTCTGTTTTCTTGTTATTTCTTGAAAGTACATAATATTTTCATATTGACTGTATATTCATAATTAAGCATTTTTGTTTACTTTGCATTGTCTTTTTCATGCTTGCATGCTACAGTGAAAGAGCTGATCCCAGTTACTGTAAAGATAGAATTACTGAAGGTGCCAATATTAACAAGTCATTAGTGACACTTGGAATCGTCATATCCACTTTAGGTAAGCCCATCAGTTCTTTATATTGAAGGGTAGTGATAAAAACATATGACTCACCACGAATTGTGTCTTAATGCTTATTTGCATTTATAATAAAAAGCTGAACAGAGCAGCTGTGGTGTCTTCATAAACTGTCTTGACATGTAACAAAATTAAATAGCCATGACGGAAAAAAAAATAACCCCTTTCCTGAGTTCTGTGGTATTTCTCCTTCAGCACAAAATTCGCAGATGTTCAGCAGCTGCCAGAGCATTAACACCATCGCAAGCGAAGGGGAGAGCAGTCATGCAGACAGTCCTACCACGGGCAGCGTCAGTGGGACCAGGCGGCCGGCTTACATCCCATATCGTGACTCCATCCTCACCTGGCTTCTCAAGGACAGTCTGGGGGGCAACTCCAAAACCATTATGATTGCCAGTGAGTTTGGTTTCTGTTAATTGTTAACATCACTACGTTGCACCTTTAATGTACATCTCTACTGCAGTGAGAAGGCAGCTGTATCACTTAGAATCTGTCCTTGTAAAGGTTTTCATAAATACTTCATAGAATACTCCAGGAAATGAAAAGGCAGCTGATTATGCATGAAGTTAAGAGTTTCCAAGGTCATAGCTTTGATTTAAATGTTCATTCAATTATAAATACAACCTTTAGAAGACATTTCTTATGAGTTTAATGAAATAATCCTAAGTATATTTTCTGGTTTGTTTTTAAATAAGCAAGACTAAAAAAAATATACTGTTTTTAAAAATTATAGGTTAAACTGATTACTTTTTAGAACTGTTTCTTTTCTAATTGTTTTCTGTCTGTAGCTATCTCCCCTGCCAGCTCCAGCTACAATGAGACCATGAGTACCTTGAGATATGCTTCAAATGCCAAAAATATTATTAACAAGCCCAGAGTGAATGAGGTGAGGCCTTGAGTTTTGCTTTTGATTTTTGTCCCATTTTGTTACGTGTGTTGTTTAAGGTTTATTCAGAATATCTGCTCTATGAATAAAACTCTTGCTTCTTTTTTTTCCAAGTTAATGAGAGCTAAATAAGAGCCTGGTACTACAGAAATAATTTCCTTGATTCCCTGAAGTTTAAACCATTTAAAATTTCACACCTATTTTACATTCTTCCTCTCTGTCCATTGAGTTTCAATCATCTTTCTCTTTGAATTGGTATGACGTGTATGTTTAATCTGTGTCTTTATCATAAATATTAGTAGAGTTACAGATATGTTAGGACTACCTGTTACTATTTAACCTGATACTGTAAGTGCATAACCCTTGCAACCCTTCCTTTGGCAAGTTAAATGAACACTGCTAAGGTTGCCGTCAAGAATTCTAAAGTTAATATACCAGGCCTAAGGTAGCCTATGTAGTCTCCATTTGTCTTCTTTTTCATACACAAAAATAATGAAACCTTTAAACACATGGGAACAATAGTGACCACAGAACCCCAGCTTCATTCATTGCACAAAACAGACCTGTTCCAGAAATGAACTCTGACTGTATGGTAGATCCATCTGTTTGACTGTGCAGGGGTCTTTCACAGGCTGCACAAGTTAAAAGATGGCAGACTACTGACGGGAGAGTCAGATACTGCATTCAAGGACTGAATTCTGTTGCAAACCCTTGTTCAGTGCTAGTCCAGATTCTTAGAGTAAACTTTCAATGTGTGCTTTTTTCCTCATTTTCCACCCTTACCCCTAGTAAACATTTATTAAATGTGAAAACTTAAACTCTTCCAATCAAAGACATGATATTAAAAGAAATTGATTTGTAGTTGTGGAGGTTTTAGAAACTTATAGTGATAAGAATCAGCATTAAATGTAATCCACGAGGAAATGCATAATTCTGTCTGTCTTCATAGCAAAATTCAAATAGCGCATAGTAAGCAAGATCTACCATCACAAATGCTAGAAATATAAAACTCTTGAATTGCTGCTCTCTGAGCGTTCTTCACCTGGCCTTCTGCATGAGGCTGCCTTTACATGTGAGCAAATAACTTAAGGACTGAATCACAGCATATCCATCTAAGGGGTATCCACTGAATTTGGGTTTCAAAAGAAGTCGTGATTCCAGCATTTCCTAATCTTTAAGTCGTTGGCTTTACGGCTTTAGTAGTATTATTTTGTGATTTGGTCTATGTGTATCAAGATTTTTTTCTGTAGATAAAAGCATAGAATGTTAGAGATGGACTTCACTTACTTGCTTTCCTAACAATACGCTGTTAAATATGGGCAGAATTAAACCCTTCTAATCCAAGGTTTCTGAAATTTAATTTGTGTCTGTATTACCAGTGCCTTCTGACATCATTAGTGGCAGAAATAGTGTGCTTTGTTTTGTCACCAGCAGTTCTCAACTCTGTGACAGGCTAAAGGCAAGTAAACACTCCTGGATAAGCCTCTTGTCACATACAAGCCTCTCAACCTCCCAGCTCATGTGCCCGTCACTCTCTTCAGCTCTTCGGTCTTCTTCCCTCCACAGCAAATTGACATGAGCCAAAGTGTCACAGTCAGCCCAGAGAAAATTGATTCTTGACTCAAGAGTTTGCCTGAACTGTCTAAAAAGCTAGTTTCCAGAAAGTGCCAGTGCAGAGGTGCTTACTCTGAACGTGAGATAAATGCCTCCACACAAGCAGGCAGGAAATTCTTTGAGCATCAGCTGCAAGAGCTTTTAATACCATGCTTGGTGACATCCCGACTTAGTCTTCTTTAATCTGATCTTATATATCAGCATTAAGTAACAGTATTTTTCTGACCTAATGTAACAATTTTGAAGGTAAATCCTTAAAAGTAGTGATGTATCCAGCTTGTCATGATGGGAACAAATGCTATGGTAGGTCTGTGTTCAGAAGAGAGATGGAGCAAAGTTTATGGGAAAAGAGAACCTACTGAAGATGGGAACCACCTGCCCCTAGGCAGTACATCCAAGGGGCAGAGTGTGGCAAGGAGGATTGCTGGGAGTTTGCCTGTTCTCCTGTCCTCCTGGCTGTTTGAGTATCTCTGCCTTGACTACTTTAGCTGGATTTTTTTTAAGAATTGTTTTTTACGGTGGTCTGTGTCTTGATATTTCAGGATGCAAATGTGAAACTGATCAGAGAACTGAGAGAGGAAATTGATCGGTTGAAAACTATGCTGATGAGCTTTGAACTGGTATGTAGCAACTCTTCCCCACTGGAGCTTTTGTGTTGCTTTAAGTAGCTACAGTTGCTTGCCTTCATCTGATCTGTGTATCTTTGCATGTTTATTGTAACTGGAGGGAAATTAAAGTGTTGTCTGGTGATTTTGCAATTATTATAAGATTAACTGCATTTCTATAATTTCTCCCATTTTCTGTCATTATATTGATCAACCTGAAGTATAAGCAGAGTTCAAAAGGATTTGTCTCTCATGGTGTTGGATGGTTTTCCTGTCCAAAAATACCACGAAATAGAAGTATTTTATTTTTAAGGATATGGAAACACCGAAACAGTACAAAATAATAACCATTGATGTAATTTTTTCAGACTTGTGAACTAGTGACCTCAAAAGTGCCTGAATGCTCTGTCCCCCAAAAGAACTTGTGAACATCTGTAAGCCCTTACAATACAGATTACATTCCTGGTGTTCTTCTGCTTTTGAATAATAATAGTGTATTGGTTTTCCAAGCCATGGAGAGAATGTTTTGTTGGGAGAGACAGGAACTACACTCCAGGATTTATTTGCACAGAAGTATCTCTCTGTTATTGCTTTTTCACCAGTTCTTTACCCCCCCAAAATTGCGTGTAATAGCTAGACATGTAGGCTAGATGCTAGAAGGGAGCATGTGTATTTTGTCTTTCACTCTCCCGAGTTCATCACCTTGAAATGCTAGAAAGTGAACTAATATGCCTGCTAGTTGTGAATAAGGAAACTAACATGTAGATCTTGGTGGCTGTTGTTTATATAGAGGAATTCCAGTCCATCGTGGAGTGATGACAGGGATGGAAATCTGACTGAGCTGGTCCTTCAGAATGAAATGAAGGTGTGTACGATTTACTTGATGCTGTAACTAAATCCTGTTTCACTAGGACGGAGGGATAACACTGCTGTAGTTCTGAAACCACAGTGAAAATGTTTTTGTCTTAATCCTTTTCTTTTTTACTGTGAAGATTCAGGAAACTGACATCCTAATCCATGTTGAGTGCACTCTACCAATTTGTGATAAAAGTCTTGTGTCCTTAATGGGACACAGTCCATCGTGTGTCACTAAGTCTGCGCAATCTACTCCTTGTTTGAAAGCTGTCTCAATACCCCACAGCAATTCATTATACAGTGTCTGTCCCTTCTAAGACTAAACTCCAATTTATTCAAATGAAATTATTGTGCACTCACTAATATTACTAAAAAGATTTGGTCACTGGTGACCAGGAAAGGTTTTGGAGACATTAAGTGTAAGTTTTGCTCAAAGACGGGCAACGTAACTTGTTAGCATGATCATGCCTCTTTCTGACATTCTGGGAATGAGTCTCCAACAGATTAAACTGGTTTCACTTGGTGGTAGTACAGTTTTTACCCAATTTTTTTGTTGCCTCAGAAATGTGCTGCAATTAGAAATACACCTGGTTTATTTCTAATTGCAACTGGTGAAAAAATTTTGCATCCAGTAACTGGAAAAAATGCTGATCTTTCTGAAGAAATTTACATATGAGAAAAATGATTGTGTTAGTAAGTGAAACAGTTTTCTATTCTTTTTCCCTATTCTTTAAGATTGAGCAATTGACCAAAGACTGGACAAGTAAGTGGACAGACAGGAAAGCCATCATGGAAGAATACAGTGTGGACATCAACAAAGAAAAAGCTGGAGTGACAATAGATTCTAGTTTACCTCATCTAATGGCCATGGATGATGATATCCTCAGTACAGGAGTGGTGCTGTATCATCTCAGGGTGAGATATTGTCACTTGTCTTATTTTACTCTTTAATTTGAAAACATTTGTTTTCTTTGGAAACGGAGAGTGGTTAGGGTGGCATTACAATAGCAGCTATCAAAAAGTGAAAGTCACAGATCACAAGACATATAATGGGGGAAAAGGGCAGAAAATACATGGAAATGGAGAAGGAGAAGAATTCATATATGAGCTGACCCTATATTCATATATGAAAATAAGTTGACCTCTTATGAATGCATGTGCAAAAAATTTGATAATGTATCATAAGCAAAGCAAAATACTCAAATTAGGCATTAGTAGTTTGTCCACAAAGCATGTATGTGTAAACATAAGGGATGGTGTCTGAAGTGTACCAGACATACTGGTCCACATTTTATGAAATATTTGTATACATAAGACTGGAGTAGTCTTTCTAGATAAACATAAGCTTTAATAAACATAAGTGTACTTTGCCAGTGACTTTTACATATTGCTTTTCGCCCTACTAGGTCTGCCAAGTAGATTCCAAGTGTGTAGCATGAAAGCTAATTCCTTGTGATCCCACTTGAGTAGCTCTTTTTGAAGATCAGGTAGAAATCCCGGCCTCATAATACTATTTTGTTTTGTGGCTGCTCATTTAAGACAAGATTTTCCCCAAGAAACTTTCAGAACATTGTATGTATTTTACTGCACATTGTGGCATTCAGGTCAAATAGTTTTAGGGGATTTTTTTTTATTTTAGTAACTCGGTACTAAACTGGAGTTTAACTTGTTGATGTTGTTTAAATGAATGGAAATTACTGAATTATTCATGCTGTTTAATGTGAAAGGAATGGTGGACAGACAGCTCTACAGAGAGCACTCATTGCCAAAACATGTGTTAAATATGTTTGAAAATCATGTATCTGTCTACTAATAAAAAATCTTTACCCAAAGCTAGGTTTTGTGGTAATAGATATAGTTTAGCACAGACGATTTCTTTAATTCCTCTTAAAAATTACAGCAAATATTTAAAATAGAAATCATACTGTTCTTTTACCATGTTGAAAGAGAAACTTGACTAATTTTTCTTATGCCAACACAAAGAAATTGTAGCAGGTAATAATTAGAGACCAAGTAATGATGTCCAGCTCTGAACAACATGCAAATTTAACTACTCAACCCTACATTAACATTAAATATTTATTAGAAGCAATTGCTAATACTTAAATATTTTAATGTTACGTGCCATTTTGGAAACAGCAAATATTTTCCCATACTAATGTTTACAACAACTAAAGTAACTTAAATATATTCATTTTAACGGAGTAACCTGGTTTGAAGGATCGCCTTCTGAAGTCATTCGTGTCTCTGCCACACTAACATCTTTGTCACTTCTTTCTTTGCTCCTAGATGCTGCCTTTTCTTTTCTTTGTGCTTTACACCTTTTAGTCTCTGGTGTCTGTTACCTTCATCTGAACAGCAAGAAGGTAAAATGTTAGCAGTTCCTTACATAATAAGGCTTAAACATATAATAGCACTTTACATTTTAGTTTTAGAGAGAGGTCATGGCAGCAGCTTTCAGATCATGTAGAATAAATATTGTGTTACTCTTTTAGTCTCTTGATATTCCATAATATTAATTGCACTAATCAATGCTGTGCCTATGCTTAATTTTCTGGCTTTCATTAATAGAAGATATATGTTTTCCTATAAATTAACTGACCTTTTTTGCAAAGCTTAAAAATATGGGATTTCTTTACACTGTTTTAGTAAAAGATGTACTTCATAAACTTTTTTGAAAGTTGTAGTACTCCCAAAAGTGAAGGGGGAAAGCAATCTCAGTCTTTATGATTCTGCAATATACCTTGGGAATTCCACCTTTAGTCATGAGGTACAACCAGAAGAGGTAACAATATAAAGCACTTCAACAAATGTAAAGATGTATGATGACATGTTAGGGTCACCTTGTGCAGTCATTTCATCTGAAACGTCTTTCACTTTTTCAGGTAGAATACTCAATATTCAATCAGAAAAGAGTCTAAATATTGAAATTATTAGCTCAGTAATAGCATTTTAAACAATGAAATCAAATCGGTCAGGTTTATGGCTATTTTTTTTTGTTTGTTTTCTCAAGTTGGGTTAGTTTGCTTGTATTATATCTGTACTCTTGCTCTCACCTGCAATTTATGGTTAGTTTTAAACTCACCCAGAATCACTCCAACCAACTGTGATACTCTTGTGAATTTCATGAGCCAATACTGCTGTAATACACCTTTTTGAATTAAATTGTATTACCAGAGAGTTATTTCAGCACAGTGGAAAAAGTTTCTTTTGGAATTACAATAACGATTTCCTTGCTGAGTGAAGAAGATAATTGATAAAGAGATCTTTTAGGAGTTGGTTTACTTCTCTGTGTGTAAAATACGTGTTGCTAACTCACTTGATTGAGTGAGGTGAGTCAAAGACCATACGTATCATAAATTTTCTGGAAGTTGGGGCCAACCCAGATGGACATTTTGCAGTTGAGTCCATCAAGGCTAGGCTTCGCGAACGAAGATTTGAGAAGGGCTCTACCCACGCTTGTTGCAAGCACGCTGGTGGCTAAAAAGGCCAATGTGAGATAGGCAAGTCCGGTTGCAAAAGGCAGAAAGACTTCTTAGGCGGTATCAGCAACACACAGTTCTTTCTGTGTTGTCTTTTCTCTTCAAGAACGATTCTACTTGTGTTCTCAAAAAAAGCAGCAGCATTCTTTTCTGCAAACAGTATGTCTCACTACGAAAGTTCAAAGCATCAGCATGTGTGTTCATGTTTAAAATATTTGTCTAAAGCACAGTCCCAAAGTCATCCATTAGGGGTTACTTCATCTCCTGGACTCACAGAAGCCGACATAGCTGCAGGATGAGAAGTGATTACAACACTGGGGGGGATAGCAGGCTGAAGTATTACAAAGTACATAGCATTTGCTTCAAACAGTGCAGTCACGGAGAGGCAATTTATTTCAGGGGTTTGCTAAGATGAGGTACCAAAGCTTTTTTAATTAGTATATATAATCCACTTTCCTCAACCAACTTTTAAATTAGTTCTTTTCTTGTTTTAGGAAGGAACAACCAAAATTGGAAGAAGTGATTCAGACCAAGATCAAGACATTGGTAAGAGAATGATATTATAAATTATTTTATGGTAGGGTCAGGTCAAACCAAGAGGTTTACATTTGTCATGTGTAATAGCTAGGTAATGTTTGCCAGCTTTCTTTGTAGAAGAAGGTAAATAGAAGAAACTAATTATTTAAGTTGGCTAAAATATGTTGATTATTTTTTGTTTAAGAGTCTGAAAAGTCAGTGGTCTTGACCTGATTGAGATCTCTTAAAAAATTTTCTTCCCACTTGTGAAATGCTACACTTCATTTAATATCCAAACCTTCATATATTCTATCCTAAACTAGAGGCACAAGTGATCATGAGACATTGCAAATGCTTTTCAACTCTACTTGGATGGAGTGCTTTAGGTATAAAATCCAAATTATCCAGAATATCTTTTATTTAATTTAATTTCTGCTTTTAATTTTAGCAGTCAATCTCAGGAGCTAGATAATATGATAGAGAACTGAAACTGGAAACCTTGTAAAATCTCAGCTTTGGTTAGGTTCTGCTAAGCATGGTTAAGTTTGATTATTTTCTTCCAGAAGATTAGTAAAATATAAACAATAAATTCTATAATGGTGGTAAGAAAATTCAGCACAATAGAAGAATTTGCACATCAGCTCACAAATCAGAAAGTGATATATAGTTTTCCAGGACCAGAGATAAAGAAACAATCTCACTATTTTCAATAATGAGTTTCAACAATAAGTTTTTTCTGTGACCAAGTACTTGACCAGCAGTCAAAGATGGCAATTTAATCTCCTTGTTCTGCACATGATGTAGTTCTCTGTGAGGTGTGCATAGTGATGAAGTGTGTGGTAGGCTATTCCAAGGAAAATAACACAACCCCTTCAACAGGTGAGATAAATCTATACACTGTAGTTTTGCAGGGACAGTGGATTGAAAGGAATCACTGTATGATAGACAACAACTGTGGGATCGTGACCCTGCGACCAGTTCCAGGCGCACACTGCTCTGTGAATGGATGTGAAGTCACTGGATCATGTCGCCTCTCACAAGGTAACGTTTGGGTTTTTCCTGTGAATGCTGTGTTATAATTAACTTACCACACGAGTTCACAGACAAGGATTTATGGAATTTGAGCAGATCTAAGAAAGTTATCTCGGTCTCCTTCTGCTGCCCAGTTCCACAAGGTTTGATCCATGGTTAGAGCTTCCAGATTGGAACAAATAAATTAACTGCCCACAGAAATAAAATTAAGACATTGGTGACAATATTCTGACTCCTTTTGGCAATAGTAGTCTGTAGCCTTCTGAAAAGGGCAGACTTGTATTCAGAGGCACTATTGTGTAAAGTAGTGGGGACTGGCTCTAAGCCAGCTGACCATTGAAGGGGTTTTTGGCAATTATATAACACGTTGAAACGATCTCCAGCTTTTTCACAGTGTATTTAGGTGGAGGCTACAAGCCACTAAGTCATAGGCAGTGATGAATGAATTCAGATTAAATGGATCAGGCTGCCATATTTTTAGGTTGTTTAAAATAACAATTCAGCATCTGTGAACTTGTAGTGATCTAGATACTTAAAAAGATAGTGTAAAAACAAGTCTTCAGCAGTGGGTTGGTTAAGTTTTTGGTATGAAGTCATGCTGGCCTTTAATATGAACAGGGAATTTATGGCTATGTTTGGTTTGCAGAGATATCCAAGATTAATTTGCTTGGATGCTGTCATTACATAATGTTAATTCTGCCATTCTGTAGTGGCAAATTTTAAAATGATTCTCTGTTCTGTGATGGTCAGAAAGCTGTTGGTCAGAATTCATTTTTTTAACATATTATTCTGTACTAGTTTGATGAACTGTCTAAGTGTCTAATTTTTTTTTTCACAGGGGCCCTTGTTGTCCTTGGCAAGTCTCACAAGTTCAGATTCAATCACCCAGCAGAAGCTGCTCTCTTAAGACAAAGAAGATCAGTAAGTTTAACAACTGTATTTTTTTCTCCTAATTTTTCATTTATTTTTCTGGGTTTTTTTCTTCTCAAAAGCCAACCTGATGAAGATAATATTTCTTCTTGTCATCATTTTCACTTGCTTCATTTCCTCCATCTAATGGTCTGTAATGACACTAAACCTTTTGTGGGAGGACAGTAGCACTTCTTTCAGATGTGCTTATCAAGAGATGATGCAGATCCCTTGAATTATTTAGTGTTTCCTATTTCTGGTCATGACTACAGTAGGATTGAAACAAAAAGGCAGAATGCTGCAGTGAAAAGACCAGTTAACAATCTTTCCACATCTGATAATTTTCTGAGTTATCTTCTTTCTCTGTCACTTCACTGTCTTGAATGAGATACACTAGAAGAAATGACAATTTATGGGATTATGTATTTAGGTATTACTGACTCTGGACGCACTTAACTTTTACATACATCAGAAATAGATAAAATATTTCTTGGTATGTTAAGCTCAGGAACTAACTACTGTAAGATATTATTTGGTTAACTAGTTTAATAATATTTTAAAAATGAGATAATTCTTAAAATTACTGGCAGATGTAACTACAAAACCTAATTTAAAGAATATAAGTTTTCTGGTTTAAGAGTTAACCATATTATCAACTGATATTGTCAAGAATCCACCTTTTAGAATGGACTTTCATGTAGTAACATTTTATACTTTCCACTTAACTGTCCTTTTGTACTCACTTCTGTAGCTGAGATAAGGGGCTTAGCTTTTTTTTTGTTTTCCTTCTTAATTTCTTGATTAGTGAAACATGCAGTACATTAAAATAGAACTGCAAAAAGAGATATAATTAGTAACAAATACTTAGCAATTTTGCTAATTATCAAAGACTAAGCAGAAGTGTGAGATTATAAAATCATGTGGGAGCTATTATGCAGCATTGCATACAGTAGTTAACAACAGCCGTAATAACGATAACTTGAAAGTTCCTGGGTTGCTGTGATTTATTTGTCTTCCTGTCTCATGTGTTTTGTAGATTAATGAAACCCCACCCACTCTGAGTTGTGGAGCTTTGGACTGGCTCGACTTAGATGGAAGTTGCACCAATTCTCCACATTATGTCCTTTCTTCTCTTTACAAGTAAGTTTAAAACTAAGAAAAAACAACCGAAGAAACAACTGCTCTTGCAGGATTATGTCTGAAACCAGGGATTTGGCTAGGCAAAAAGAAAACTATATATAGAATAAGTCCCATCACGTTGTTAAGTTATCAAACAAAAATGTCCAAGGAAATCCACTGGCCAACTAACTAAAATAGAGCATTAAAATACCCAAGCAACAAACCTGAAAACAATTTATTGATGCACAATTAAGAAAATCCCTCAGGTGACTGTCAGACAACCTTAATTCAGTTCCCTTGAATTATAGCTGTTTTGATTTACAGCTAATCTATAATTTTTACAATATTCTTACTTCAGTGCACGGAATGGACTTTTCAGGATATGATTTAGCCAAGTTAATTATTACCAATTCACTTTCCCTGCTAATTTGTTGTGGAAATCAGGTTTGTTTGTTCATAAATTCCCTTTAGTTCAAGTCCTCATTGAGCCCTTTATCTCAGAAAGCCAATGTCATTCCCTCTTTTTTTTTTAAACTGAAGAGTACATAAGGCATATATTGTTTTTAAAATGTTGAAGGGCTGCTCATACTCAATATTTGGTGTATGCTTTTATGGCAGAACCTTTGTGAAATGGAAAGGATTGGTGTGATGAAGACAGTAATTAATATGTATCAAAAATTAATTGAAATATCTTCCGGTTTAGTTCGTAGCATTGAAATTAGAATATTGCAGAATTAAATGTAATTGGATTCTTTCTCTTTTTTAATTCTTCTCAGCCTGGCACATTCAATTGACCTGTTAAAGGCAAGAAACAGCCATCTTCTCATTCATATCTGTTGATAGTACTGCTTCTTGCTAGAGTGGTTTTGGTGTGGTAACATACTGAGAGTCCTTTATCTTTTTCTAGAGGAAGTATCTCATCTCATTTTTATGAGCATAAAATGTTATCTCTATTTAGAACATCTCTTCTTAGTTCTAGTCAAATGGCTTCTTTCTACCTTGGATAGTGTGTTTTTATGTGTTTCCTTAATGTATCTAATCTCTGCATTTGCTTTTAATTTGCTGCAGTGATACCTGTCTATAAAAAATGTTATTTCATTTTGCTTCTTTACTGATGAACATTTTACACATTATTTCTACTATTTTCTTTGGAAAAAATTACGAAGAATTTTAAAAATAAGGGTTTGTCTAATGACCTTCAAAAGTAGATACCAAGGTGCTCTTTACATGGGTATAAAACATCAGATGTGGAGCTTTTGTCACAGAAGTTTTTTGATGATCCTAGAAAAACCTGCAGAAATCCAGAAGCGTTGTGAACAGTTTATCACAAATTTGCACTTGGTTTCCCCCTTTTTGACCTGACAAAACTGCGGAACATTTCTGATTGATTTTTTTCTAGACCATGTTGAGATAGCAGATTTGTTTGTGTTGATCAATTTTTTAATCACTTGGACAAGCTATTACAAGCATATTAAATTGTTTAACATTACTCTCATGTTTAAATAGAGTGTTTAAAATGGTTACTTCAGTGAAAATAAAAAACATTATGGAATTGCATTTGCTTGATTTTTATGAATGTCCATCTCTTATAGGAATAAGCTATCAACTATATCTAATCATACTTGTTTCTCACCTTAAATAATCCAGTGGTTTGGTTTTTTTCCTCTTGGAATAGTTATTTGGCATAGGTAAACTGAATTGATCTGCTGAGACTTCCTTTACAGTAACCACTGAGTCTGTGTTTCTGTACAGACAAGTAGATTTTCCCAAGGAGGGCGTTGTGATTGAGACATTTAGCCCAAGATCTATATTATAAGAATAAAACCATATATATGACCTCTCAAATGTCCCACTTTCATGAAGAAAAGTCAATGTCAAGTACTTAAAGGTGTTGTCATGGTTTAAGCCCAGAGAGCAGCCAAACCCCACACAGCTACTTGTCACTCAGGCACCCCACCAGTGGGATTGGAGAGAGCATTGGAAGGGGAAGAGAAACTCATGGGTTGAGATAAAGATGGTTTAATAGGGAAAGCAAAAGCCACATATGTAAGCAAAGCAAAAAAGGAATTAATTCACTGCTTCCTATGGGCAGGCAGGTGTTCAACCATCTCCAGGAGAGCAGGCCCTACAACGTGTAATGGTTACTTGGGAAGACAAGTCACTGTCACTCCAAACATCTTCCCCTCCTTCCTTCTGCCCCCAACTTTATATACTGAGTATGATGTTATATGGTATAGAGTATTCCTTTGGTCAGTTTAGGTCACCTATCCCAGTTGTGTCTCCTCCCAGCCTCCCATGCATCCCCAACTCCCTTGCCCGAGTGGCAGTACAAAAAGCAGAAAAGGCCTTGGCCCTGTGTGAGCACTGCTCAGCAACAACAACAACAACATCATCTCATTCAGCACAATTCCAAAACACAGCCCCATACTAGCCCCTGTGAAGAGACTCTGCCTCAGCCAAAACCAGTCACAGGTTTGTCTGAGGTATTTTGCTGTAACACAGGATTAAGTGGACCACGAGAGTGCTTATTTGCTTACCAGTGAAAAGTTCACCCTAATGCAGGGTCCTGTTTCTGTCAGAAAGAGATGCTCAAAGGAAAATGTGAGAACAGGGAAAGCTCTGTGTGTGTGTGTGTTTCTCTTTTTCTCTGTCTCCCCTCTCATTTAATAGTTCTTGGTGTTCTCCCAGCTGCTAGCAACCTGCATCTTGGAGCCTTCCTCTGCTGAAAATAACAATAACATCTTTGTGTATAGTAGGCTTCAGTGAAGTTTTTTTGACTTCTAAAAAATATTTATGGTTTCTTGTTTTTATTTTTACAGTCAAAAATGTAGAAACTGTAAAGAAAACAAATGTTCTCCTGAACTAAGGTAAGAATATTAATGTGTCTAAATCATGCTGAAATTTTTGACCCTTTTAGTTTTATCAATCTCTGTGCTATACTGATTTCGTCCAGAAGAGCTGGAAACTAGACTACAAACTAATTTTCAAAAAATTTTATCATATTGCAACAAACTAAACTTCAAACTTTAATTCATATTATTTTATTATATTGAAACAAGAATGTATGTGCAGCTGCATTATAGGCAAGTCTCTGCAACCATGCCCTTTCTTAATTCTAGATTTTGTGCAAATGGTTTGTATCTTTGTTGCATGTGTAATCTGCATTTAAAAGCATGACTAAAGTGGGGTTTACTCTCAACCTGCTGCTAATTTGCAGCATATTAGATCCCTAAATATACTAAATTTTATGTCAATAGCAGGTACTGTGAATACTCATTACTATATTGAAAATTCCTTGGACAAATTGGGTTCTGCTGAGAATAAAATGGCTTAAGGGAAGAGTAAAAAAAAAATAATTCTGAGTGTAGAATATGGTTCATTCTTGCGAAGAAGCACAGCAGCTGCACATAGAAATAATTCAGAAATTGTTTGGTTTCCATGGGTTTAAGTGTTCTTTTTCACCAAGAACTGATAGTACTTTGCTTAATTCTGGATTTTTATTTCAGAACATATCAACATATATATTACAGTAATGATTACTTAAATGATATGAGTCTTACTTCCCATGCTGCCAGTATGACAATATTTTTCTCACCTGCTTTTTATGAGTTGAATTACCACTTCAACCTTTAATTGTATGTTAGAATATTCTGAGAAATGAGAGAGAAAAAATTTCTACCATTGCACACAAATCTTAAAACTTTAAGTATGAAAATTTCTTTGAAAAGGGGTGTGAATGATTTTACTCTTGCTTGCTTCCTCATATGCCCTGCTCAGAAAAGCCCCAGCACTTCAAATTTCTGATGTTTGCTGTCAGGCAGCAAACACACAGAAGGCTTCTGAATGGCATCGGTCCCTCAAATTATAGTGTCACCACAAATAAGTCAATAATAAAGTCTTGTTCCTGTCATTGCCTTAACGCTATGTGGCCTATAAATATAAACTCTGATTTTATTGTCTTGCTGGTTTGGAAAAAAACACCAAAAAAACCCAACAGTGGAGTTGCTCCATTAGTGTCAAGTGGTATGGCAGCACACTGTCCTAATTTTATCTGTTTGGAACATATTTGAACTCCCTTTCCTTAAAAATACCAACATTGTTAAACTGGGGAGAAAAAAAAAATCTGATACAGCATAACACAACACAGTTATTATTCTTATGTGGTATAGTTAAACATGTCCAACTAATATTTTTAAAAATAGTTTTACTGTGAGTTCTCACTAACTGCTTTCATCTGAGAATTTCAAAGTGCTCTACAAATAAAGACATAAAAAAAATTTAGAAATATTTTGCGTCTCTTAAAAGATCCCTCAAATATCCCATTTCACAGAGAAAGTCCACTGTGTCAATTACAGAAACTCTGCAACTTACAGCAAAATCACTTACAGTGGGTTAGCATGGGAACTAATTCTATATATAACTGAAATTGGGAAGGGAAAACCTCTGTTAGCTGAACTGGAATTGAGCAAGAAAGGAGTAGCCTTTACTAGAGTGTGTGGCTGTGTCTTGTACCTCTGACTCTTTGCCAGAAAGGTTCATTTTAGAGATTTAAAGGGATGCCTTTAATAAGTCATTAGCTTACTGCTGTTTTGGGGGCTTAGGCAAAGAAAAAGAGGTTTTGCATGGAAAGGCTAAAAAACACACATAAAAAAAGCACAGATGTGCTTTTTATGTAAGCAAGCCAGCTAAGCAGAAATCCAAATGATACTTCACGTGATGGTAACTTCTGTGGAGGGAATTAATCTGCATGTACATTTCCAAAGATCCCTTATTTCTGAAGGTCTCTGACTCTGCTGGCCATTCTGACTGATTTCTGACTTCCACCTCCTGCCCACCAACATCCAGCTTTTGCTTTGAATTCTGTGGGTGTCATTCCTGCAGAATACAAGATATTCATATCCTCTTTATTCCTCTTCCGTTTGCTTTAGGGAGGAGAAGGGAGAGGTTTGGGCCTCTGTGCTAGGCAGAAGCAGATGTATGATCCTGTGCAGCTGCGTGGTGCCTGCTGCTGCATGATGCTCTGAGGCCCTGTGGGAAGTGCCCCGGATTGGACACGGGTGTAGGGGGAGGATAGAGCAGGAGAGGTGGGGGGAGTTGTGTGGATGTGTATTAGTGGATAGGCTTTTAACTCTGACTTGTGATTGCTCTCAGTGTGGCATTTGCAAGGGTGCAAAATGCCTTGCCAGCATCTTTTTTTCTCCTTTATTTTTGACTCTTCTTCTCCTGGAAAAAAGCTTTCATAAAAGGAAAAAAATGGGATTCGAACGCTAGGCAGCCAGAAAGATGGGGATGCTAACTTGACTGATGTTTTCTTTTGAAAAACTGGCACATTTCAGCTTTTACCGACAGTGAGTATTTTCACTGGAGTTTCTGTATTTGAGCCTTAAGATTTTGTTGCAGCAGGTATTCAGCCTCCACCACAGAGCTATTGCTGCCATAGTTACTGGAAACTGCATTATGCTGTAGCAGCCGCCAGCCTCTGCATCAGCAGTAGAAGTGTTTGGGGAAGAGGGGAGGAGAATTGCACAATAGGATCCCAGAGAGCTGACAACAAAACCGGCTGGAAAAAAAAAAAAAAAAAAAGTGGATTTACAGATGGTTCATTTAGCACGCAACGTGCAAACTTTGTGGAGAGAAAAATGAGATGGAAAAACCTCGGCGGAATTGGTATAATATGAAAATTTTCTCCGTGATTTGTGATTATCTTTAGTTTAAGGTTGGTGTCTTTTTGTTGTAATTTTACTTGCTGTTTTCCAAGGTTTACTTGGAGGAGGGGTAACTGTTGACACTTCTTGCTGCATTCGATACACCTAGAAATCTGCATGCTTTTATGATATTCTCTGCAGGGCTTTTTTTTATATGCTGTATGCCAGAGTATGCTAGTCCTGTGAAACCAAGATTTTATGTATATCTTGATACCCACAGAAATGAAGCTGTTTCTCTTGTGTTTGTCCTGAGGTTATATTAATTCCTGCTCGGATTATATTGAGTGTAGATTGCTTATGAGGAAAAGCAGGAATATGAGAAATAGCAATCTGTGCTTGATTCCTGTAGCTCATATTATTTCAGTAGTTCAAGTCTAAATTTAACAGTACATCTTATTTAAGATTAAAGAAACAAGTAGTCTTATCTACCTATTACAAAATTGGGCTAAATTCTTATGTTACTGTATTGATATTTGGTTTTAGTTCTTTAATCATTCAAACACATACTGTAAAAACTGATTGTTCTTTGAATTGTGTATTAGGTGATTTAGTTATGAAGTGTGTGTGAATCTGTTATTTTCTTTCTGGGCCATTGTCATCTCATTTTTCAGTTTAGTCTATCATGTTATTTCCAAAACCAGCAAGAGTGTGTTGACATGACATAGCATGTTCAAAGGTAGAAAAGGAGCATTCTGACTTCATGCTCTTGGTTTCAGCAGTTTCTGAGAGAGATAGATCTGTATCCCAAACCACACAGTCATTTTGCTCTCACAGTCAGTAGTCTCACAGCCAGAAGGAAAGCATCTTCTGGCAAAAATGTATTATGTAAGTGGCTCTGCATGAATTTTTGTTTTCTTTTTGTTCCATTTGAGAAAACTATCTTCAAGAAGCAGCTTCCAAAAAAGTGTTTAATGTGCAATCTGTATATTCACACCTGTCTTTACTGCCCTGCCTGGGTTTTTTTTTTTATACTATTGAAAATTAGGAGATGAAGCAAAGAGAAACTGAAAGAACACCAAAAACTGCAATTTGTATATATACATTCAGCAACAGTATTTTATCTAACAGAGAGACAATTGTACCAACTAGCTACATCACCTGAACAAAAGCAGAAATAGTACTGCAGTGGTTGCTGCGCCGTGTTTGTTTTTCCAAGGTTTAAAGTGAAGTATGGATATGCCTCTGTACTCTGCCTTTCTGGGGTGTAGTCATAGTATGGAACTATGATTAGGAACATCAGTTTGGCCTGCATCGTGTTCTGCTCTCTGTGCAAACACACATGCCTGTTGGAAAGGATCTTACAATTTCATATTAGTTCAGCAAAAAGCCATTTCCACACACATGAGGGAATATGCTGGTGCTGCCGAGAACAGCAAACAGCACGCTTCCACGTGCATTGTCTGCATTGCTTATCTCTGATACTTTATAATGGGGGGGGTGGAGTGTGGTTTCAGCATTGTTGAAAAGTATGGGAAAAGCTTGTGACCATCTCCCAGCTGTAAACAAATGTTACCTAACAACCTCTGCAAGCATTGTTAGGTCTTAGGATTTAAATGCAACATTAAGTTGTTTCATATACTTGAATGGTTTGGGTTTCAGTTTGTAAATGGTTTGAACTCTGATAAGTCAATTGTATGGAAAGATTGGCTGACAGCTAAAAGTGGTTAGGAAGAATGAGAGATATTTTATAAGAGGAATTTTACTTTATCTAGTTTTAGTAAACAGTTGCAGGACAAGAATTCTTTCTCTACTGTTTTACTGTCATGCTTCACTTTTCACCCTGCTGGCAATGATTTACTCGTTTCCTCAATCTCATACAGAATGGTCCTAATAATGATAAATTAATAGAAATCAGCTCTTCTGATACTTGACTTTCTGATGTTCTATAATGCTAATGGATCCTCATCACTTCACAAAGTGACTTGCCCAAGGTCATGTGAGACCAGTAACAGACTTAGACTCGTATTTTTCAACTTTCATACCATCCTAGGAATCAGAGTCTGTTGGTCAGTTATGTCTGTTAGTAGAACAGGTTAAAGACAATCCCATAGTCAGAGTATGCACAGAGACTCTGTTAGGTGTAGCGCATGGGCATCCAGAGGCAGTCCTCGCCCTGAAGACCTTGTGGTCCAAGTAGGTGAAAGCACAGAGGTGATTTAACTGCTCCAAAATCAAAAATCTTTTGTTTCAGCTCAGTACTTTAACATCCAGAGTGTATGGCTGCTCCATTACATTTCCCTTGGAACATATGGAAAATTACCTCAAAGCTGCATTCAGGGAAAGCCTCCCTCAGAGATACCATTGAAATCATGGGAGCTTTTCCCAAACAAGAACTTTCAAATTTAATACTGTGTTTAAAAAGAGGTTCTTCTTCAGCTAAGCAGTCTAGCTTTAACCTCTGGTTAGGGCATTACACAGCTGGAGCATTGTAATCGCCATACGAGCATTTCAGTGCTGCAGTGAAGTGTCAGTTCAAAGCTCCTTCAGCTGAATGAGAAATGAGGCATCCCATTTCTATTTCCTGGAGATCAATTAAAGTTTATCTAAGAGGAAAAAAATTACAAATCACAGGGTGCTGGCATCTTTGTAGTCAAGCCAAGGACAAAGAGATCTTGGAGCTGCCTATTCTTATAATTTGTCCATGTGAGTCACAAATAGGCACAAACTATTTAGCAGATCGCAGTAGCAAAGTCTGTACTCTGCACCATGCCAGACAACTGAACAGATGATGTTCTCTTTCAGTTACTCTCACCAGCATTACATTTACATAAACATTGCAACAAAACTGAATTCTGTTTTTCTTGTGTGAGTAAGAGTCACAGTAATATTGTAAATTATTGAGAATCTTCAGGGTTTTTTTGTACTGAGGCTTTCCCCCTGCTTCTTAAGAAAGTGAAATGTATGTTCCATGTAAAGGTACTCCGGGAGATTTGTAGACTTTGGCTGCTTAATTGCATCTGTTTTGTCTACTAAGTTAGCACACAGAATCAAGTTTTTGCTGTAGAAATGGTTGCTTTGAACACGTGCTCACAGTACTAAATAGAGAGTTAAATTATTTCTATGTAGCAAAGGTCAAATACTCTTTTCATACAGGTGACCTTGTATTGGTAATGATTTTGCAAACTACACAATGTTTCCAAAGGTTCCCTTTGAAATTTTATTTTGGGTTTTTTTGACCTTCAGGGACTCTTTAGTTTTGGTACCTTTGCTCCCTTTAGAAGTATAATAAATACATTGTTTACTTAGTAAAATATATTCAGAACATTTTTTCAAGAGTCAAAGGTTTAATATTCTAAGGTTATATATAATAATGTGATGTTTAGAAACAAAACAACAGGCAAAGATCATACATCACCTTTATATATAATCAAACTGTAATGATGGGAATTTCTTGATGATAGTATGTGTAGAGGTAAAGTATATATTCCTTTCAGAGGGTTATTTTGAATATTATTATGGATTATGCTAAGAATAGATACTACCTTGATTGTTACTCTGTGTGTGTGTATAAAATTTTGGCACACAGTCAGGAGCCAAACACCTTGGAGGAGATTGTAAAGCAATTTTTCACAGGTTAGTTGTTTTTCTGATCACAATTCTGCTCCAAATATAGGAGCGTTAACACAATATAGTTGTTGCATCCAACAGAGAATTTGGTGATCAAGGTCTTCCTTTGGTGCTGCCAGACACTGTCAGTGTAATCTCAGCAATGCCTGTAAATATTTCTAGGTTGGAGCTTTCTTGGTCTGAAAACAGGGGAGAATGTTTGTCATTTCTGTAAAGTGTTTTGAAGTACTTAGATGACAAATATGTTATATAGTGGTTATAAAACTTTGTAACTTATAAACACCCTTCCCCAATTTAATTTTTGTAAGACTTACAGCAAAATGAAAAGCGACAATATTTTTAAAATTCTTTTTGCTATGATCTTTCTGGCAGCTTTCTGGCTGTGTCACCATTAGAGCTTTCATGTTTGCTGGTATTTATGACACTTACAGGATTGCTGTGACATGCACAGATACAGCTATTTTACCATAGTGAGTTTTGTCATAATACACCCTTATTAAACAAAACAATATCTTGAACGTTGTCTGTTTTTCTTTAGTAAGATAACTTGTTTTACTACAAATACTACTTGTTTCTGGTTTTAATTCACTGTCAACATTTATAACAGCAGAGAAATAAATGCCGTGCGTGAAGAGTACAAGCAGAAACTGAGAGACCAGGAAGCTTTCCACAGAACACAGATTCAACGACAGCAGCTCTATGTTGAGGATTTAAAGCAACAGATCCTGAGAGGACAGATCAAAGCAGAGCGAGAACTGGATAATGACCAAGCACTAATCAACCAGCAAATCCAAGAAAGTGGGTACCTGCCTCTTCCCCCCACTCAGTGCCTTTCCATTGCTGCATCCTTTCATCCTCTCAGTGTTTTTGTCCTAGTCCTGCTTTATTTTATGGTGAGACTTTTATTACAGCTTATTACCAGTTTTCTCTTACAGTTGCCTTTCCCTTGAGAACAGTTCCTAAGCTCTGATTACGAGGACTAAAGGGCCTCCTTCACAGAGCTCCAGCAGCACTGTTTAATGAGCTCTGCAGGTCACTGCTGGGAGGGAGAGCACCAGCTACTCCCCTGTGGCACTGAGCCTCTTCTCTTCTGGCCTGATCCCCACCCTGCCTCCCTACAGTTTTGCTCTGCTCACATCTGTAGTGCAACTCTGCCATGTTTATTCCAAAACTGGGTCAAAAAAAGAGATGCTTTGGTTCAGATAGGAGATGTTTCTAGGAAGTTCTGCAGTGTGTGCAAAAGTACTAAAGGCTACAACAGTGATTAGATTTTAAATGGCAAACAGCTATGTCAGAAGGTGAAGCCACAGCATGTTTTGAGAGGTATTTTTTAGTGTCAGTGCCTCCTGGCTCCCAGAGGTGCTACTTTGTACGCAGGCCGACATATTAAGCAAGATGCTTTGGGGGAGTTGGGCTGCTTCTTAGTGAGTTTATAGACTGATTTTGGGAACATTTTAAACCTTGGTATGTTTTGAATCACTGAAATTGAGTGGTTATACTGTTCCCTATAGTGTTTGTCTTCTAGTGTATTATTTGATCCAGGTTTCCTGATAAGCCAAGGGTATCATTCCTACCTGGCAAAATCTGCTATTTGCTCCTGGAAGAAGAAAACTTTTGTGAATTTTTGGCAGTGTCTCAGACCAAAACTTATGCAGTCAGCTATCTTTTAATTATGCCAGCCACAATGAAGAAAGGAAATTGTTTTGATGTGATATAGCAGAATATGCACAGAGAACAGGAGAGTCCCCCCAAAATACCTCTATTTTGTGGCTCTGCAGACTTGTCCTCTGCTTCCCTTTAATTCTTCTGTTTCCACTGTTCACACAAAGCATAGCCAGGCAAATACAATTCTTCACTTGGCAACCCACCAAAGTTCTTCACCTTTTCTGTGCCTACTGTGGCTCAGCTCCTGAGAGAGGCAAGTTTGTGAGCAGAGATTAATTAGCATCTTAGAACTTGCAGATCTTTTGCAGGGAAACTGATCTGCCAAATATTCTGCTTGCTAAAACGTGCTAAAGAGGACACATCTGGAAATAGACTTGAGAAAAAAACCTTTGTATGTGAAAGTTAAAAATGTTATTAAGAAAAATTAACTAACATAATGACTAACATGCTTCCCTTTTTTCCACAGATTAACCATTGAGCTAGAATTCCTACTTCTGTGCATGTGCTCTGTGTAGAGTGGCCAACATAAACAGAACAGGAGACTTATTGTGTTAGGGATCACTAATGAAGTATGTTTAACAAGATCAGTAGTCACCAACTTCTAGAGCCCCACATTCCTCTCTTGCAGCTTAGCTGTGCAGAGCTGCAGGTAGCCCTCATTCATCACATCAGACCTCTGAACTCCTACGCCCCTGCATAAGCAACAAAAAGTTGCATATTCAGTAAAGGACTGCACATTGAAAATAAGCTAATTCAGTGAAAAATATGGACTGACTGGTGGTATGAGCTCGTGTTTTTAGAATTCTGTTTGTCATGATAGCTAAAAGTTGTGTTTGCTTTACCTGTGTCCTTGCCATGACAGTATTTATTTTATTTCATGTACATTGAACTAGATGATCTTTAAGGTCCCTTCCAAGCCCAGCCATTAAATGACTGTAATTCTATGATTACATACTAAAGCACTCCTGTACAAGGTATGTGGGTTCCCATCAGCCTGTTTTGGCAAGTGCTTGGTGGGGCAGCCATAGCTGCAAGAGGTAGGAAATTTGTGGTTGTTGTTCTACCTTAGCCAGGTGCTACATGGGGATTGTGTTGCTTGGGAAGTTTTCATCTGACGCATTTAGAGAGGCTGTCAGAACTCTCCAGCAGATACCTATACAATGACATCCTTATAGCCTTGTCTTCAACTCACTTGGAAGGCTGCATTCTCATCTGCAGGACTGGTGGCTGTCAGCTGCCCTGCAAATGAGGACCATCCAAAGTGGGGCATAGGAAGGTCCAGCTGCCAGGCTCACTGAACTTGCCACCAATAAGCATGAGCAAAAAAATTGCCATTTCCTGTGCTGTACAAAGTCCATTAGCATGACTCTGGGCTCTCTCATTTTCAGCATGCCTAGGTGAGTGAGAGAAAACAGTTTGCAGGTGGGGGTTGTTTTGTTCATTCAAGTTAAGGAGGAAAGGAGAGTAGCAAAAATCTCAAAGAGAAATGTTTGGTTTAGAATAGTTGTAAAACATTCAAATCCAGTGATGAGAAATCAGTCCCATTTTAAGATTGCACAAGTGCTTATTTTTTCATTCATTCAAAATGCAGGAATCTATTAGCCAAAGGTTATTAGCGTGTGAATAAAATTCCATTTGCTGCATTAATGCAGAAGCAAATGCTGAACTCTAGCTCTGTGCAACTTCCTCTTTTAGTTCCCTTGTTAACTCGGCTCCCAGTGCACATGCGTTTGTTCCCTAAGTAACACATACAAAGTTTGAACATGTGACTTCAAAATAATAAAGCAGAGGTAGTAGCATATTCACAGAAAAAAGCTAATAAGTCATACTTCACTACTGTGAATATATACCCTGTGCCTGAAAAACGCACAGAATTGAACTCAGGTCTTTTCATGCTTCCACTGTATTTTAACAACAAAATTGAGGTGATGTTTGAGTGTAATCTTTGAGAAATTGACATGTGTTCTACTTTTTGCTCACAATGTCTTATCCACCAGTCTCCCTATCTGTATTGCCAAACCCACCCACTCATACCCTGCAGCTGCTACCCAAGTCCTTAACCCAATGGAGAGGCTTTCAGTTATCAATTAAGTAGAGCAATGCTACATTTTCCTTTAAATGCTTTGCCAGGTTTCCACTCTAACGTGCATGGAAATTCTGTTCTCAAATGATCTCTTGAGGCTGATTAAATAAGGAAACAAGATAGTAAAATTTTTCCTATGATTTTGACTTTCTTGCAATCATTGTTTTGTTTACAGACCAGCAGTGGCTTATAAATGAGAATAAACGTCTGGCTGCCCTTCAGCAGCAGCAGCAGAGGGAGTTTGCAGTGCAAACAGAGCCTACACTGTATGCAGAGGCCGAGGTGCAGAGTAACCCTGGGGTGCAAATCTGCCTTTCCCTGTTACAACAGAACAAGAAGAGACTGGTGCAGCTGGAGCTTTTGCGAAGATACTCCTTAAAAAAGGCCGAAAGAAACATAAGGAGGAAAAAGGTCAAATTCCAACTGGAAAGAATAGTCAAGAAGCAGAAGTTACTGGAAGCCAAGCAAAACCTAGAGCAGCTGGAAGCTAGCTGCTGGCTCAGTGAAGAGCGTGTGAAACAATCCCAAGTCCTTAATGACAATATTGCTGTACGGTCCTCTTCAGATCACCAGTTGCAAAAGAGATGGAAGTCACTGGGTTCAAGTTCCTTGCAGCACAGGCAGCATTTGTTCTGTAACACACACCTGCCCCAGGTACCCAGGTAAATTTACATCTGCCAATTCTTCTGCGCTTTCAAAAGTCATGTAAATTCAAGGTATTTTCAGTGGCCACCTATAATCCCAAATGCCTTTCAATGTATTGAAACAATCCCCAAACCTGCAATATCAGTGAACCTACTATACTGTACACCCCACTGGGGCAGTTTGTCCTTTTCCATTGGGTTTCTACTGTGCATTCCCTATTTGGTCTTTGACACAATCTTTCTCAGTGTTTTTTACATTCCTCTCTCAAGCCTTTCTGCACTTTTTACCTCTTTGAGAATGCTTTCCAGAACTGGCTTAACTCTTGTTAATGCCTTGTTCAGATTGTTGGAAAATACTAATTTCTGCATCATTTAATCTTAATTAGGATCAAAGTCTTCCTTCAGAATATTGGTATCTTTGGGGTGATTATGGATTGGGCTTTTACACTGGCCAACGTTTCTCAAGCTAATACCTAAACTCTGCAAAGTGGATTTCTGTGATTTAGACCGTCCTTTATGTTTAATTAATGTTTGCAGCTACTTGAGCCTAAAGAGACTCAATACCATAGAGCATCGAGCTGTTCCTTTGCATGTTGAGCATATTTCAGGATAGCAGGGGGATTGTATAGTTATTGACAGAATTTACTTTTCTTTTTTTATTCCCTGCTAGAATTTGCTGTTTGCTGAAGAGGGAGTCTGTGTCAAAGTTATCTACCTCACCATACACTGATCAATACTGTGAAGGCAGTACAACGGGGAGGTTGTCACCTGTAGAGTACCTTTACAGAAGTGGTGAAGACGTTTCTGAGAATGATGACCTTAATGATGACAAGGGGATCTCCTTTTCAGTCCAGAGGCAGCTAACTGAAAAACAAAAACCATCTTTAATTGGACATAAAAAAGTAGCAGAAAAGGACTCTAATGATTCAGCTATCATGGCTCATATCAATAAAAATCAAAAAATTGAAAAGTTGGATCACAACCCAGGGCAAGCTGGATCTCAAAACCAGACCTCTAAAGACTCCTCTCCTGATCTTTTTAAGGAGAAAGATGAACCTAAAACCTTTATTACAGGGAAAAGAATGACAAAATCAAAGGTGCTAGGAGATTTAAGTCAGCCTCCAAGTAGCAATCTAGCACAAAATAGAGCTCAGGTATCCAATAAAAAGATTAGAATGGATATCAATGGAAAAGGCTACAGGTCTTCTCCAGAAAACTTCCCTAAACAAATGAAGAAAATAGTGTATGGAAACCCATCAGTGCATAAAAACCAAACCATCATGAACCAGAGGACAGAGCCAAACTCAGCCTCGCCAAGTCATGAGAAATCACCAGTGGAACAGAAAGAATTTCTGGTGGCAGCCACATCAGTAGGGAATCTCACTAAGATGAACTCACAGGCACCACTCTCTTACATTGAAAAAAAGTGGCACAGCGCTGAGATGCTAAGTGCTGGAGTGTCCAAAACAGCCACAGATGTGCTGGGGAACTGGCAAGAGGATGATGAAAATGAGATTTCTGATACAGACAGTTCCTATTCTGTAGATTCTCTCTCCTGTGCTTATGCAAAAACTTTCCCGGAGAAACTGAAACAAGAAGATTTTGACAGAAATAAATGTCCTGCCAACACAGAAGATTCTGAGAGTGATGACAGTCAAATGTCACAAGACTCTCTGGTAGAAAAAGAAAATAAAACCAAAAAGAAAAATACAAGCCAATTTCACAAGTTAAAGATCCATCATGAGCCAGCTAAGCTTAACAAAAGCAGAACTGAGCACCATATTTCATCTTTTGTGACATCATACGCATCTCGTAGGAACCTGGAAAAGGCTGAAAGAAGCTTTTCTCTGGATAGTTTAGCTGATGGAGAAGAGATGCCAGCAGAAGATCTGGTAGAAGAATCCAAATCTGATTCATCTGATGAAGTGCCAACAGAGATTTTCTGGAAGTTACAAACTCCTAGATTGCCAACTATAGAGACTAAAGAAGACCATGAGTCCAATACCTGCAACAGAGATACAGAAGGAACAAGTTATGATCTGAAGCTGAGCAGTTCCTTTTATTTGGACACTAAGGCACAGCCTGCTTCCAGTAATGCTTGCAAGCAGTTGCTGAAAGGGACAAAAGTCTCTTTTGTAGAACAAGAAAGGTGTCTTGATAAAAGACTGCATTATGCAAGTGAAAATCCTTTGCTCACTAATGATGTTTGGCCTTCCTGTGACTCAAAGGTTGACATCAGCAGCCCCAGAATAACAGCACCTTCTTCCCATGAGAATTTGGAATTTCAGGAAGCTCATCTGTGTTCTTTGAGCAAACCAGACCTTTGGCTGAAGAAAGATGATCTAAAGCAGTCAGCAGCTGAAGTTTCTTTTGTTTCTGGCTCTAAGCAGATTCACAGCATTACTCACTTATCACACGGTGTAAACGAAATAAACTCAGTTTTCTCCTCTGACACATCAGAATTACCTTTACCTGAAACAATAACTGCAAGCAGAGTTTCTGAGAGTGGATCATTAAATAAGATTCTTAAGGAATGGACAAACTCTAATGAAAATTCATCCTTGGAATCTCAAAATGTAATGTCCTCATTTGTTAGCTCAGTAGGACCAAGTTCTTCTTTTGTTCCTACTTCCACAAAACATGATTATTATAAACATTCAAGGTCACATCATCCTGAACAAGAACAATCGGATGAATTATCTACTTACGGGTCTACCAGTGAATGCACACAAACATTCAGCTGTTTGGAAAGCAGCTCCACTGCAGACTGCTTGTCACTGGTACCTAGGAAAGAGGAGGATTCCCTCCCCACAACTCATCCAGAGCTGCCAAAAGATGACACTCTGAAAAAAACACCTTTTGTCTCCGTGTTGCCTGTGCAAAGTGTGGAGCGGAGGAATGGCTGTTCACATGCAGATTTAGAAGATGATTTCTTCAGAACTTTTTCAAAAGATGAGCTCAACAATGACTATAATAACTTGATGGCAATATCAAGTGTGACAGATTCAGGCAGAGGAAGTGCATCTCTCAATGCACCTGCTGCTGAATCTTCTATGGGACTTGCTCATAATATGACCTCAACACAGACATCTGCAGTAAAACACATCCAATTTGGAAACCATGGGCAGCTTTTTCCAATACAAAAAATACCAAGATGTTGTGATGAAGGTTTCTTTCTCACTGGTGTAACAAATAAGAACTGCTCTCTAGTAAGCAGCTATGAGTTTCAGAAATTGGCTGGACAAGCAGAAGAATCAATCAGGTCTGGGGAGAGTGATTTGGAAACAATGCAAGAAATGGATTATGAACAAATATCTGCAGAAGAAGTAACAACAGAGACAGATTTTTCCTCAGAGGAGACAACATATCAGTGTCACCCTGCCAGTGCAAGTTACGACCAATCTGCAACACCAGTAGAGATGTCTGAAAAAGAGATAATCTGTATGGAAACAAGCACAGATAGCTTGGCAGAGGTTGTGCCAGAGGTGCCTTCATTTATGGATCGTGAAGAATACGAATCAAAGGATGAAGACTTGTCTTCAGTGAATCATTATGAATTCAAACACAACCCTGTTCCAAAGGATTACTCCCATGAGGGTGCTCGAGCAGACAGTCAGGCAAGTTGCTTATCCCAGGACATTACAGAAAATTCTACATTATGCACTGGTAATATAAGAGAAGAAAGCAGTGAAAGCAAAAAACACAATGCCTTGAATTCTCAGGCTGTAGTTCAGAAAGAATTTTCATCCAAATATGAAAACTTAGTGGTAAATGAAGTAAGTTACTTCATAGTGAATGTAAATGGGAAAGACACCAAGTCTTTCTCTGCTGCTATTTGTGAAACTACAAATGATTTTCTCCCAGAATCTAATGCAAGCATATTTTACAAAACGTCAATGAAAACTAATCTTTTCCAAAGTGCATGTGAGACTGAAAATTATGATAAACTGTCGGACCATGTCACAGTGGTGAAAGGAGATTGTAATGATACGTCTAGTCTTACTGTGGAAGTCAATGCCACAGAAAGTTGTTCTGACGTACATTCTGGCTGCCTTTGCACAACCTGCTCTTCAAAATCAACAGAGCAGAAAAACAGTACACATAAGACAGCTGACATTTCTGTGGAATTTGATGCTACCATTCCCTTGGAAACAGAAACACAGAACAAATCTTTTCTTGAATCAAGAAAAGAGAAAGAAACCTTTTTTGAATGTGCTTGCCCAGAGGACATCTTTCTTGTTGAAGATGATGTAAATTCAGAGTTGGAAAGGGTATTTGAATGCAACACAAATCCACCAGCTACCATTTCTCAAGAAGAGAGTTCATATATAAAAAAAGAATCCAAATTTTTAAGAAACTTAGAAACTGATCCAGAAGAAACCATAGCTCCTTATCAGAATACAGAGGCAAACAGTGATGCAGAAATAATTAACCAATTAACCAATAGTGCAATCAACTTAGAAAAAAATGCGTTGGAAATTAAATCCAGACAGATTGAAAGTTTACCTGACAATCCAGAAGCCAAAGTTCGAAGAGTAACTGAAGACATTAGTCTATCTCAGAATCCAAAGAAACCTACTGATGTTGTAGCTTGTGAAGCTCAGTGTGAGTTTAATACAAATCTGTGCCTGAGGCATGAAGAAGTGGACAAAGATGAACTGCAGGAAGCCAGCACTGAGGTAGAACACATTCAGGAATCAAAAGCACTCCTGCACTCTGGCAGCCAACTTGAAACAAGCAGCTTTTGCCAAAGAGAAAAAAGTGAGAAAACAGAAATACGTGTTTATTCACCAGAGCTTTCTGTTGCTCCCCAAACCACTCCTTCAGCTGTGTGTTCCCACACAACAGATATTGCTCAGAATATTTCAGGGTCCCTTGATACTTGTGAGGGGCTTGTACAGATGAACAGAACAACAGAAAATGTAGCTGCAACAGTACTAATCACAAGGAGGCGAGCAAATACTTTAGAAAAACTTGAAAATGAAGAACAAATAAGTTCTAACAATTCAATTGAGCATTGTGTACCCAATTGTTTGCCCCAGGAAGACAAAGTTAATGAATGTGAAGTGACTGGGAATGAAAAAGAAATTACTGTGACATACACCGAGGAGCTGCAAGAAGACATATGCACAGATGAAAATGTTTTATTTACTGAACAGTTTCCAGCTTTGCATCAGACATATTGTGACAGAGATGACAAAGAGGAGAGTTTAAATCAGTTTAAGATCCCTGAAAGATACCTGACAGCTTCAGAACTAGAACAGAATATACTGTTGGAAGATGATTCAAGATACCATGATCCTACTGAAATAAGTGAAGATGGTGACTCAGTAGACTCTGTTACAGAGACAGGAAATGTAGTCGATTCACATGAATATTCAGTTGATGACAGTGCTGGTAACAACCAACGTAGAACTGAACAAAAATCTACAAGTCTTGACAGACATAGGTATACAAGTTGTGCTATGCAATCTCCTGAGCACAGCACTTCAGAAAACTTGAATGTTGGTATTGTTAGAAAAAGACCTGATGTTTGTAAATTGGATCCAGTAGGCTGTAGAGTTGAGGAGGAGGAAGTGCTTTTGATGAAGCTAGTACAAATGGCCAAATCAGACAAACAAAAGCAGATATTTGTAGAAAACACAGAGGAGGTAGAACTGATCTTTTTAGAAAACCTGGATGAACTATTCCCTGAAAACAAGGATAGCTACCAAATGACACATGATGACAGCAGATTAAATGAAATCTTAAGAAAAAGCCAGTGGGTGTCTACCAGCTTTTCTAGAAAGAACGAAGACATCAGCAAGCAGCAAAATCCACCAGCAACACCGAAGTCTACAGAAAAAATCCAGGAACTTCAAGACTCCCCATGCCAGTCTGTAAATCACTTTTTATATCTTGGAGGAAATGATGATTCCCATCTTGTTCAAGATGTTCCCACTGCATCAAAAGGACATACAAAACCATCTAACAGCAGTCTTGGAACTGGAGCTGTTCTGCCTTACTATGAAACATTAATGGAGAGTGAAGTCGGTGTCAGCACATCTGTTACAGGCAACAAAATGGGAGAAGACAAACATCTTCCAGATAAAACAAAGAGTGAGAGTGTAGCTTTCTCACATACCGTGACCACATCAGAAAGGCAGGAGGAAGAATCCTTTGTAGTTAAAAATGCACCTGATCATGCCATATCTGCACATGTCAATGAGAGCAGCTCTTTCACTTCCTGCAGTGCAGGTGGTCCTGAGTCTGAAACTGTTGTACTTCACCAAACAGCCAAAGGAAAATTATTTTCCTTGGAAATATTAGATTCTTCTGAAGATATTATTCAGGATGCTTATGAAGAACACAGTATAGATTTAATGGTTAATAAACTATTAAATGACTGTCTTAATTCCATGGAAGATACACCTCAGGAGGAAAAGGATACCATTGTGCCTGATTCACTGCTCTTGGATAAATCAAACCTGCTTTCTTCTTCAGAGAAAGAAGTGATGGAAGACATAGGGATGGGGAAAATGCATTCTTTCCTAGAAATCTCTACACCAAAAATCTTTCACAATATTAATAGAACCCAGATAGTACTTGAGTCGGGGAGTTCATCACTGCATGATGAGGAGGAGAAATTTTTAAACACAGGCTATCCTACAGCAAACAGTAAAACTGAAAACGCCAAGTTTCCTGGTGCAGCTGGATATCAGCACGAGCCTGGAGAAAATCAGGGGCACGAAACTTCCGAAGAGTGCTGCACAGACCAATCAGGCAATGCTGTTTCTGAGCATGCTTCAACCCTTTCAGAAGGCCTGAACAAGTCTACAAGGGAAAATTCACACTATAGTAAAGAGTTTCTAAATTGTAATAGGAACTTGGGTGCTTCTGAACATTCTCCTGGTCTTCTGAATCATCCAGCATCATTTGCAAGTAATTTGATTGCCGGCAATGGAGACAAAACTGAAAATGATGCTATTCTCTCTGAAGAAACAAAATACTTTGAAAGTGAATCAACTGATTTAAATGTATCTGTAACTTTTCCTGGTGTTTCTCAAAAAGGAGATGAAAAGGAAAATAATTCTGCAGTGGCAGAGGTCACATATGCTCAGAATAATAAAATCCCTGAAAAACTGGAAAGAAATCAAAAGGAGAAAATTATTCAAGGTTATTTCCAGAACTGCAATGACATAAAAGAAAATAAAGTTCATGAATACTCAGAACACAGCAGTAACACTAATGGTGTGACTGTACCAGGATCAGGCTTGCTTGCTTTCCAGAGCCAAGGGCAGACTGGGAATAACAAATCAAAGTCTCTTTCATCCTACTCAACAGAAGAAACTCCAACTGATACACCATTTCAAAGCTCTAAGAATTTCAGTGCTTGTAACACATCTTGTTTACCTGAGGACTCAAAACCTCTAATATTTAGTCAGCTTGGGGACTCACTTCAGGATATTTTTTTGACTGAGAAAGTGGCCTCCAGTTCTGCAGACACGTGCTCTGTGAAAGAAGATTTTCCCCAAGCATTTGCGAGTGTCAATTACCCATCCTTAGTGGCATTTTCAGAATCTTCTTTAGCTGCAGATATAGGCCACGGGGAAACTGGCACATATGGTATTTCACATTCCAATATATTGAAACATTCTCCATTTGCTGTTTCTCAAATACAAGACACTCAGTCTGATAAGGCTGTTGTATTTGATGAGCCAGTATGTGCTTCAGGAAGTATTTTACTTTCTCTTGCAAAAGAAAATAGGCATTGCCCAGTGTCAGACACCGAGTGTAGTCCATGCAAAAATTCTGCCGTAGATGTGGAACCTGTGTATGGAAGTAATCATAAAAAACTTGACAATGATATAAAAGTCGATCAGCATCACTGGGATAAGGTTCTACCACGCGAAACTTACGCAGAACACACAGAGGAAATATTAAGTGATAATCCCCTTTTATTACCATTGTTACCTTTTTGCAATAATGAATTGCATTCAAATACTGAACCTGAACACCTTGCAGTAAAGACAGAGCAGAAAAAAACATTAAGTAGAGAACCTGATGAAAAGCAAACTAATGTATCCTCAGATTCTTCAAATGAATTAATAGGCTCAGAAATTACAGTGTTTGAAAATCTGTATCCAGGAGATGTTGAAGTGGATCCTGACCACAGCTGCAGTTCAGTTAGTCCAGCATATCCCACCCACAGCAGAAGCGCTGATCTCAGGCACCTGTATCACACTGTCTTGGGTTTTGAAAGAAACCCTGCAGATCTGCAAGATAATTGTCAGCATGTGCCTACAGGTGAACACATAGAACACCTACCAAACAGAACAAATCCAGAGAGGAGAAAAGAGATTTTACCTTGCAAAAGTAATACAGGTTCAAGTGTTGATAGCCCTACTGATGATGCCAATGTAGACAATTATTCAACAACTGGAGACACTATAATGAGGAATAAAACTTGGAAATCAGAAAGACTGAAGTTTTCTGTAATAAGTAATGAAACTACCTCCATAAAGTTTTTGCCAGAGAACCATGATTTGCCTCCTCAAGAATCTAAATTGGTGCAATTCAGGAGCAAAAGTTCATATTCTGCTACACAGAATACGAAGAGCTGTAAACAAAGTGAACAGAGACCTTATTTACAAAGTCACAGAGTATCAGCCCCAGCTATTGCTGTTTTCTCTGATACAGAATATACTTTGGAAGCTTCATCTAAGGCAGATTCTTTGTTATATTCTGCATCTAAATCACTACAAGATTTAAATATGAGTGTAGAGCCTCCATCACCAACTGAAGATGATCTCTATGGAATTGAAAGATTTTCAAAGCAGGAATCAAAGAACTTTCTGAAGGTTAAATCTAAACCCAGATTTCAGCAAAGAATGGCACAAACGAAGAAGTTTACAAACTGTGATCCCAAAAATTTACAAAATTTTGCAGGAAGGAACCAAAGCAGCCAGTCTTTAAAAGACTGTGCTACTCAATCTCCATCATGCTTACTACCCACAGCTCCCAGTCCTGTGGGTGCAGAAGTAAATGTCGATTCAAAGAGTAGTTCTGTAGCTCAGTGTAGCGAAGGGAAAGGCGAAGAAGGTGGATACCAACCAGATTTAATTTCACAAGACAATAAAGATGTAATCCACTTTAGTTCAAGTGATATCAACCCATATATTCACTCATGGCAACAAGATGGATCATGCAAGATTGGCTGGAAACAGTATGTTTTTGGAAGTGCAAGTGATGTCTCTTGCAATCAAATTCCTCTAAGTATGGAAAATCATAAAGTTATGAGATGTTCCAGTGCAGACAACGGATTGAATTCTCAAAATTCTCCTTTTCATTCTCATCTAAGTTCATATGCTACAGCAAAAGTTTTATCAAGCACTTTAAGTAGCATTGAAGGTCTTCAAGGATGGGACAGTGCCAGACAAGACTTTCAATCTGCATACTCGAGTGACAGTACCAAGCAGTATAGCAACGTATCCACTGAAACTTTGGAAACTAATTCAGAAAACAACACTGCTGAATTTGAGAATCCTTCTGCACAACCTGGTAACTCCTCTATGCAGGTTGATGAAATCGTACTGTTATATCCTTCTGAGTCTGAAAAGTCTTCTAAAAAACTACCAGGGATTACATGTGAGCAGGGAACACAAACAGCAACTACAGGAAGGTATAAAAGGCAGAGAAGACATCAGAGAAGCTATACAGATGTTTCTGCAAAAAGGGAGGAAACAAACAGAAATTTATTTCTTCAACCTTCTTGGACAAGCATGCAGAACCTGTCCATGCATCTATCACAGCTTCTTCAGAACACTTCTGAGCTGTTGGGAAACCTCTCCCAACAGAGTACCATAGATAATGAGCAGAATGCCAAAATCAATCAAAGAGGAACTGAAGACGCTGTAAAGACTACCAGATCAGATAGTTGCACGCAGACTACAGCAGATGTAGGCACTCAAACCGAGATTTTGGAAGAACCTCAAAGCAAACGTGAAGAAAAACAAGTGGAGGCAAAAATAGAAAATGAATCGAGGGCAGCTCAGGCAGTAAACAATTGTAAAGAAATTGGTGGAGATACAGTAGGAAAGATTCCCCAAAGGAAAGAGGAAATGCTGTCTCTTGAAGAAAGAAAAAAAGAACAAACAGGGCTGAAAAGTCTGGGCAATCCTGACTTCCACGACAGTCTTGACAGCATTTTGGAAGACTCCTTTATGCATCTGCCTCTCTTATCCAGAACCTCCGCACCTATCTTACATTTTCAGAAAACAAAATTTAATGCACAACAGAAGGATGCTTTTGCTAGTACCAGGGTTTCATCTCTCACATCATCTTTGCCAAGTTCAGGGCAAGATGATTCTTCGTGCACTGTAGTTAGCAGTCCTACTAATAGCACCTCCTACTCTCCAACATCTTACACGCAAGATAAAAGAAGTGTCAGTGAAACAGAGGCTCCAGCAGAAAGAAAATTTTGTTACAAAAATACCCTACTAGTCGATAGGGCCTCTTCCCCTATTCTTACTCTTAGTGCTAGTCCCAACCGCCAGACCGCGTTTAGCAAGTCTGTCTGCCCTGTTAAGGAACGTCTTGGATATTCCAGTGTTGCTTCGAGTCCCCTTCACAACCAGAGAAAGCAGAGGGCAGGTCCACAGTCCAGCATGCACTCACACGTAGACAATTTTTCACAGACAGAAACAGAGAGTGAATCAAGCACTTCTACAGAACATCAGGACATAAGAAAGAAATCCGGAAGTTTCTCAGGGAAGAAAGCAGCCAAAGAGCTTTTAGGACAGGATGGTTCAAAAGACTTGGAGCAAGAGCACAGACTGATGGTTGACACCCACACTACCATTTGTGCAAAGCGGCTGTATCACTCTAGCAGTATGTTGGAGGTGTCGGGCCACAGTGAAGTTGTAACAGGTGATGTCAGAGACCACGGTTCACTGGCACATTCACTCCATTGTATGTACGTTACGAGGGGAGGAAGAGATTCTTCAGCTGGAATTAGACATGAGAAGTACATTGGGAATTCTGATACTGCTTTGATTCATAACTATCCATCTCCAAATGCTGATTTATTTTTTAATCAAAAAATTAGTGCCACCTGTTCAAGTAAGACAAATGCTGGCACATCCTCAGAACCTCTGGTAGAAGCATCTTCTCTACAATTTCATGATTTCTTCTGGAGGAATGAAAACAGCTGCCCTCCCCCACTCTCTGACGTGAGTGATGTGCAAACTTCCTTCCGAGACGACAACACAGGTTTTACCACTGAAAGTGAATGTGACACTGAAATTCCTCTCAACAAAAATAGTACTTTTGCAAAACCATACAGGCCTCGGAGCTACAGTCTCCGTGATTTACCCGTACACAATAAATTTAGCAACTGGTGTGGTGTTAAGGGCAGCCCTCCTCCATCGTTACTCAGCTTGAGTGGCAGTGTGGCCGATTTACGAAGTCAGGCAGAAAAGATGACTAGAAGCACACGAGCAACAGAAATGGAAGGGAAATCCCAGCTTTGTGACAGCAGGAGCAGAGAGATCGAGAGACTTCAGCGAGAGCGTGCCCAGATCATGTCTGGCATTCACCTGGACCTGCATCAGCATCCCCTCACAGTGGAACTGACCGAAGCAAAACTCAATTACGGCATCGGGGAAACAGACGCCCTGCTGAGGGTCCTTCAGAGCGGAAACGCAGACGATACAGTGGCAGTTCCAGTGAAGCAGCAACTTTATGAAAGGTAAACTGCTTGAAGTAGTGCTGTATTAAGTATTTTGAACCCACTTCATGCAACTTAAACAGCACTTAGTAATGAGCACTTAATCACTTAGACTGAGTGAAATATATGTGAAGAGATATGGTATTAAGCTTATTTTATAAACTGTTAAGTAATGCATTTGAGACAAAATTTTGGGGTTACTTCATGAAAAACAGGGAAAAGTATATGATTAGATGTAATTCGAATCTTGTGCCACTCCACTCCTAAAATTTCTAGTAGCTATGAGCGTTTTCATGTGTACCTGGTGATGGTGGGAATATATTTAATTGATATATTGCAATGTAAAATAATTGATACATCCTATTTATGGGGATATCTCATTCATGCTTCTGTGAATAAATGCTGCAGTATGAATAAACTAAATAAATTTTAAACCCCCATAAATATGCAAAATAAACCATTAAAAAATCAAGATCCTTGATTCTTCCGATTGATTGTAGAATTAAGTATAGGAAACTCTTGTAACAAAAAATTTACCAGCTTCTGCATTAATCTCCGTCCTCAGTTTGTCTCTCAGCTAGTACGAGCAGTAACCAAGACCCTCTCATGCATTTCCTGCTGTTAGAAAAGCAGTTTTAGAATTTCTGCATCATCTGTCAGTGGACAAAGGAATATTAGATGGTATTAGATTCCTATAAATTTTTACATTACAAAGCTACCTAATATTTAAGTACTTTAAAAAAATCAGAAAACGTAACTTTGCAGGGTGCATTTTGTCACTGTAATCATGTTTCCCTAACAGACACATGAGAGCTATCGAAACTCTGAGGAAGGAAAGAGAAAAAAAGTTGCAAAGATACCAAAGAAGCCGAAGTCTGAGTCCTCAAAAGCATTTGAGTCTGTTCCAGCCTCTGGAACCAAGTCAGAGGGATCTAGATCTCCCTAGCAGACGCCGAGAATATCTGCAGCAGCTGAGAAGAGATGTGGTGGAAAATACCCGGTAGGGCATTAGAAACCTCTCTTTTGGCCTAATGTTCATTAGCAGCGTTCACAATGGGCACCCATTAATGGTTGTGACCGACATCCAAGGCTTCCATGGCAGAATTCTTCTCAATATGAACACATTAAACCTTTGGGATAGAAAGTGCTTTCAGAAAAAACATGTGCCTGATATAAAAAAAAAAATCATTAAAATTTTGTGTCTAGTTTTATTTAAGTAAGTCTATAACAAGTGTCTAATTTATTATATGTGTATGATGGGGATAGCCAAGTATTCAGACTGGACTGATTAGAGACCAATCTGTCTTCTTACTACTTCATTAACTTAAAAGCTACATTCTGTAAGAATTCAGTTTCATTTCAGTTCAGAAAACTTCTGCAACACATCACTATTTAGAATTTCAGTTTCTGATTCCCCACCATATCCCCTAACAAGTTTTGCTTCCTTTGGGGTCAGGAGATAATTATTTTTCCAAAATAATAATCTCACATGTGATATGCCAAAGCCCTGACCTTAGATCATATGAAGAGCTGATTTAGCAACCAGTGTAATCACTGCAATTATCTCAGTGGTAAACTGGACTTGCAGTCTGAGTAGTTTTCCAAGACTAATGTCTGCTCAGTCTTTAGCAAGCAAAGAGAAACTTTTTGGAGGCCCATGTGGTGGGTTTCAATTGCTTTTCTGGCAAACTTTCCTGTTCCATGGGGAAATATGGTTTTCTCATGGTATTTTGTAGAGGTGGCAAAATTTCATGTAATTATTTGTGTTTCCCCTTACTTGCCTATTTTTACAGAGTTCAAGAACCAAAAAGAAGAAGCATTCAGCATCCTTCAGACATTGAACTGTTGCTCCGAGACTACCAGAGGGCACGAGAAGAAACCAAAACTGAAATTGCCCGAGCAAGGGACAAACTTCGGGAGAGAGCAGAGCAAGAAAAAAGGCGTATACGGGAACAAATATTTTCCCAGCTACAGAAGGTGAGCATTATATTGAAAGTATAAATAATCTTGAAGTTCTCAGTGTTTTCTTTTTATGTAATTTTTTCTGGGCTAGCATTGTGTAGTTGTGTTGGTAAGGTTCAGTCTTTAACAACTACATTTGACCAGCAAGTTAAGTAAGGGGATTGAGAAGTAAAGAAAGAGCAAAAACTAGGACTGAAAAGAGATTTTTTTAAAAAACCCCTTAAAAACATCCTAGCACTGGTTTAATAGCTGGGGCTCTTGTATGTGAAGAATAACAACAGCGAAAGCTGCATCTTCCCAGACTGCCAAGTTTTGCAAGGTGATTCACTCTATGCCTTATATAATCCTAGTCTTTCAAACAAGCCTGCTTATTTAATACTTTCTGTAGGGCAACGGTTTTTGTCACTGTTCCTAGAAAGAAACCGGACTTCTTTGGATCACTCCTCTTTCATCTTCTGGTGTATTATCACTGACTTGACTAGCTGCTGTGCACAGACAGTTTTGTGTGGGTTTCTTTGTAATACTGTGATATCTATTACAGGAAGAAGTGAGGCTGAAGACTCTTGCCAGTACAAGCACTTTATGTACAGACTCCAGCCTCAGCCTCTCCTCGGGCCCAACATCTGGTTACAATAGCAGTAATACTGCTACATATACTGCAAGCAACTTCAGCAGCAGGGAAGCACAGGTGAGAAACCACTGGTCTCTGAGACTGATGTCTCCAGATGCTTCAACAACAGAGCCATAATGCAGGAACAGAGGCCTTTTTTAAGATGATTTGTATTCTGTCACAGCTACTGAGCAGGACAAGTTTGCATCACCAGTACACAGATGGGTGACGTGGGGTGGTGGGAGCATTACCATTAATTTCAAAGGACAGTGACACTTTAATTTTTCTGGGGGTTTTTTGTGTTTTTTTTTTTTTTTTTTTTTTTTTGTAACACGCAGATAAAAGTCAGTTGTTATTGTCAGTAATGCCACCCTCTGTCAAATACTTTAGAAACAACAAGCCTTTTCTTGTGATAAGCCTGATAGAAACTGATATTCTCAGCGTGCCTCCCTCACTGATACATGCATTGACTTAAGAGTTTCTGTGTGTTAACATAGATTTTCCTAAAGCTACTTCTGCAGTATGCATCTGTGCTAGCTCCTTACATTTGGTTTGCAAAATTTCCTGAGTCAAGGTATCATTTCATAACCAGAGGAAAGGCAAAAGTGTTACCTTACGATAAAGAGAAGCTTCCCACCTTGTAAGGCACATTTGCTACTAATATTCCGCTGTTAATGTAACACACTTTATTTTTTCCGGTTCACACCAAAAGCTCCCACTTCTGCACTTCCTTTCTTAAATCAGGTTTCTTCTGGAAATACATTGGTTTCAAGAGACACACGAGGTCGTTCAGCTGTTAGAAACAGTCAGCTTTATATGTTAGAGCAACTTCAGAGGGATTCAACACTTGGTGAGTACATCATACATCTGCTTATGTTTGAGTTGTATCCCAAAGCCTAATGACATTTGTCATTTATGCAAATCAAAATCTAATTTGACTTTAGGTATTTGAGGATGTCTCTACCATTACATGACTTCAGAAAAATACCATCAACCAGTAGCCAGAGCCTGCTTAGAATTTATTGAAGAAGCAAATGGTGATTTGTTTCCTCTAAAGTTGGTCTTCTGATGTTGTAACATCCAAGTACAGCATTCTGAGACAATATGAGGATAATGCTGTGAATGAATGAAGAAAGCACAAGGGGGCTAAAGCTGCAACAAATATAGAATTGTACATGCAAGTTCTTATTTTTAGCCTCAAGACTTCAGTTGCCTATTCTTCCTTGGGTTACTTTATTTTCTTATATGTGCTAATAATTGTCAAAACTTGAGTAATGCAAGATGTAACTTGGTGTAATTGCCAAAACACAGATTGTCTAGACAAGGGATGTTATCAGTACCTCATTAAGATCAGATGGACTGGGTGTTCCAATGGAGGATTGTAATCCCTACACTTCAATAATAATTTCTTTTTTTTTTTTTTATTCCTCTACGGCTTTTTTGTTTCCTGCAGAAGCCAGCAGAATTCAACCACCTCTCCCTTCTAGTAGCACCAGCTGTAGGTTCACTCATGGTTTAACTATTTCTGTCAACTCCTCTTCAACAAAAGGATACCAAGATTTATCCAAACATATCTTGGCTAATGCTACCACTGAGGTAAGTAAAAAAGCGGAGTTTTCACTTATTTCTGTATCTCCTTCTAGAAGTTGTAGCAAAAGCGGGTAGGACAAGTCTTATTCTACGTTGCCAATAGTTACCTATTTGTCAGACACAGAGATGCACACGCTAAACAGTTTTAAAAGGTGGGGAAGAGTAAGCCAGGCTGCAGCCATGGGGTGCAGATCGTCACATGTTAGCTGGAATGTTTGAGTGAAGCTGGTGTCATTTGTCATTGTGTTCTAAGGTAATGGCAGCATGCTCTCATAACCTGAGGAACCTCTACACGTGCCAAGCAGCAGCTGGGTGGAAGTAAGTTTATGGGACGTCTCTATAACGGGTAGGGCTTTCTCTATACCTGGCCCTTGTGTGCAAATACTTTTGTCTTTGACAGATACCAATGTACAGAAAAAGAGGTGCAGGTGTACTACAAAGTCTTCCCTTCAGCAACAAGGCATGGGTTTCTGGGAGCAGGAGTGATAGAAAGACCTCTTTCCTATGTGTGGGGACTAGTGAGAGATCCTTGCAAAAGGCATCTGTATGACAGATCTATCAATACAGCTCGAATACACAAGAAGGTAACCAGCCACATTCACCTGGGTGAGTATCCACACCAATGACCGACCACCTTATCATTATGATGGACTTTCTCAGCTCAGGATGTCAGCCAGGAAGAAATTTAGAGGCATCTGATTTCATATATTCAGGTCCAAATAAACAGTTTAATTAGGAAATATGGGAACTTCAGCTTTGCAAGACTTATCCCAAATAAAGATTAATTAACACATCTTGCAAAGAAGTACAACTAAACTACAGAAAGTAAAGATAAACTTGAAGTAGCTTGAAAAAGCATTTTAATGACATATTACAGCATATTAGCTAGAGCTCCACTTCCAGGCAACAAGTCAAAATAAAATATGCATCTGCATTTATGGGGTAGAGGAAAATTGTGACAAGTTAAAGTTGTCAAAGTCTAATTCCCTTTTTTTGTTGTTTTGGGTGTTTTCTTTCCCCAGTATATTTAGTGACTGATACCTCCCTATGTTACCTAAAGCAACCCCGGGATTTCTGCTGCATTACTGTAGAAGCCAAAGAGGTAAAGTGAACATTCTCTCTGAAGCATAGAGGAGGAGTTGTTCTGAGATCCTGGTTCAAGGATAAAGGAGAGAAAGAAGTAAAGTGCATCTCTTTCTGTTTCCAGAAGTGCCAGTGTAACAAAAAGAAAAGCCATGCCAATATCACACAAGTGAATTACGTATAAAATGGTCTTGTGAATTACAATTGACAATCAAGGCCCATCAGGCAGTAACATAAGTATCACACAGTCTATTCTGGTTATAAACATGCAAGATTTTGATGGGAACATATTTAATATATCACATGAGAAATAATATTTCTCATTAAAAGAGCTCTTTTTAAGTAAGTAATATGCCTTATGGCAAACAAAGAAATTACTATTTGCATAAATAAATTACTATATGCATAAAAAAATTTTCAAGTTGTCACCTTTATACCTTGTCACATGTAGGAGAACTTGTCTGTCCTGGCTATTCAGTCTGTCTATGATGCATCCATGCCTCACCCTTGTAAAGAAGCAGTGAGAGGAGAGATTTTACCAAGTGCTTGGATACTGGAACCTGACATAGTGAATGGAAGAGATATCACCAGGGTTATTTACATGGCACAGGTAAGATTTTGCTGTGTCCCCAATTGTGAATGCAAAAAGGCTGTTGGGTAGCAGAACACTAAAGAGCTGGTAAGTAACAAACCCCACAATCCTTATGCTATGCTCCATGAACTTCATGAAGTGACCATAAAAGTTACCTCCACTTCACATGCTCTTATCTAGCATGATGCATAGCAGTGCATGCTAGACAGTCTTACTAGGACTGTAATTAAGCACACATTCCCGAGTTTTTCCAGCATCTAAAGATGCTACTTTGGATACCCAGCTCTTCTGTAAAGGTTTATTAGCAGAGTATGTTTTGTTCTCATATGGTGAGCCACTGTTTGTGTTTTTGTCTTGCTGTGGACACATGAAGTCTACCTCGGGTTATGTATGCTATGTTCAAAATGTCTGAAAATACTTGTTAAATTTTTCTAGCCTAAATTGTTAATTCTTTACAGATATTATTCTTTAACAGATAAAAAAGAGAAGTTAAGATCAGTATTCCAATTAAGAATAAAAAAATCCCACCAGCCATTTCTTACAGCCTCATCCGAAAAGTAGGTTGTCTTTGAGACAGTGGAACTTAGTATTTAAAAGTGTCAAGAAGAAAATGCCGTAACGTGTAAAATTTATTTAAGTGCTTATGTAGAGATAAATTACATTAGTCCTTTAAACTTATCTATTTAAAACTTTTTAAAAATACATTTTAAAAAAAGTATTAATTAGTATGTGAATTTTACAATGTATATGTAAAACGTATATATGCATTTTAGAATTTTATGTGCATTTCATATTGCCTTTTAGTACATGCATATGTTTTCAGTAACACGATGTGTCTCAAACTAGTAATATTTAATCCAGGCTCAAATTCAAAAGCAATGTGGGTCATACCTGCTACAAGTAACATCAAATAGCAAAGCTTTAAAAGTCTACAGAGAATTGGGAAAGAAAAGATACAAACTACACAGCATTTGGCTGTGAACCACTGTGATGCTTAACGTATACTTGATACATCAGAGCTATTTCAGGCTGGAGAAGTGTTCTGTTGAAAAACAGGTACAAACTCCAACATGCAGCCTCTCTTCTAATTCCTGCAGGTGGATCTTGGTGCCCCGGCTATCCCTGCAAGGCTCCTGAGTTCCATTGCAAAGCGGCAGCCCCTGGTGATTGCTCGGCTGGCACATCTGCTTGCTACTTAAGTGTTTGTTTGGGACAAACAGGGACACTTCACAGCCGCTCACATTTCACAAGGAGACATAAATGTCAGTAAAGGTAATGGAAAATGCTGACTCCTAAGGCAGCCACCACCTTCAGGAGCCTTCCTGCTAATGCTGGACTATACGGAAATATAGTTGGAGAAAAGGATCATTTGCTTTAGCCAAGGCTGCTTAGAAGAAATGCAGCAAGTTCAGTTGGGAACCTCCTAGAGATGGCAGTGGGAAACCTTCATGGAACAGCAGAAAGGTTTGCTGTCTTTTTAAAGAGCAGAGGAAGAGACTTCACTTTACAATAGCCAGCATCTTTGAGTGTATTATTTAATTTCTGTTTGCAAGCAGCGATCTACCTTCTTTCTTTCAGGAAGATTAGGCTGGAAGCAGTACACATATGGCCTGAGACTTTTTATAAGTTCTTGAGCAGAGCTGCAAAGCTACTTTCTAATGTTGAGATAAGTATCAAATGCAGAATTCCTAACTGTGTAGATAAATCATTTATCTTAGCTAGCTGCCTATCCTTTCTTCCCCTCAAGAAGAGAAGTTAAAGCAGCGCAATATCCACTAGTCATCCAACATCCTGGATAGATTCTTCTCATGTAAGTGGCTGTCTGCTTGCAGCCAGTGTTTGCAGTAAGGTGTTTCAGATTGCCACTACACTATGCAGCATCAGTGGAAACCAACACACCTCAGGACAGTTTTACTGCACTGCAGAATCAGGTGCTTTGAAATAAAGAAACCAAACAGACAGTTCCAAACAGTGACACTTTGTCGTGACTAGGGTAATACTCAGTAATCAGCTTGTTTGTAGAATTTAAATCCTGCAAGTAAGAGTAATTCCAACATTCTTCCACACGCATTTACGCAAATGCATTAAGAGCTGAAAATATAGCCTGGTCATAGTCTCGTCACACTTTGTTCATAACATGACCAGCTGATCCACTGCAGCAAGTACAGACCCTTCCCATTCAGTTACCTCATGGGATTTCTGTTGAACTTAGTCCAACAATCCTGCTGTCAGGCTTTACGTGTTTGTTCAACATACTCCCTAGTTGGTTCACATATTCCTTAATTTAAACAAAACCACAACCAACTCAAATATCCAAATAACTTCATTTCATTCTTCAGCACAACAGTACAGAATCACTTTAGATATACCTAAGCAATAAAAACTGCTATGTTATGCTTTCATTAGCTAAAAAAACCCACATTATTCAAAAAGCTCTTGCACTTTAAATTTGTCAAGTGAGAAATGTGTATTCAAGCATCCACCTTACTGGAGTCAGTGCCTGCTACTTTAACATAGTTACTTTCAGTAAAAGGTGCATTTTCCCAGCATATGGTGAAGTTAGCTGCACTCCCCACCTTTGAGTTCAAGAGCCAAGATCTACTTTTACTATATCTATCTTTGGACAGGTATAATTTTGGCTCACAGCTTCTATGTTACTTCCTGTTACTAATATATTAACTTTTAAATGAAAAGAAAATAGCTATTTTAAATTGATACTTAAGAGCAATTTTGATACATGCCAGCCTAATGCTTCCCCCCCTAAACTAGACCAGGTAGTATAACAAAACTTTTCACGTAGAAATGTGCTTTGTTTTATCTTTGGATAGTTGTGGTTACAAATCTTAACATCAGTATATTACTGTCCTTTCTTCGGTGAGGCTCAGCCTCTTCCTAAAAGCCTGCCAAACTGAGTCACAGCATGGCTCACTTGCAGCATCGTGCGTTTTTTTTTTCCATAATCCCTCATGGAAGAAGTTTTCTGCTAGTGAGACAAATGACAGATTTCCTTTGGTGGAAACCCAGAAGGAAGAGTGAAAAAAGCACTACATTAAAACCCTAATAAAAACAAGCAGAAACAACAGCACAGGGTATTGGGTCTGTCCCCAGTGCTGCTTCCACAGATTTCCACTAAAGATTTGCTCGGTGCTTTGCTTTTTTTCCCTTCTATTTTGGACATGGCACTAGTGATAAAGCAGATTTTGTAGGAAAAACATCTAGGGAGACTCCTGTTGTTGAGTGATGCCAGTGCCTATGAAGGATAGTGTCTTACTGTACAGTGCATCAGATGTTTATTTTTATATATACTTTTTTTCTATGTTTACAAATTAAGTTATTTATATATGCTTGGTTTGAGCCAGTTTTATATGCTATCAAAGCTAAGTTTTATTTTTATTGGTATTGAATTAATGTAATTTTTTTTTTAATACAGTCTTCAATTAATACTAAAAAGCCTATTTATATAAATGTTTTCTTTTGCAAATACAACATTTTATGGTACTTGCTAATGTATGGCATTGGTTTGTTTGGAAGGAACAAACAAAAACCCAGCAGATACTGAATTTGTTAATCTACAACAGGCAAACCCCAACTTCCTGTAAGTTCCTGCTGAGCAGCAGATGATCAAACCAATTGTATTGGACCACCTAGGGTTGCATCTCTGCTCTTAAATCAAGGTTGCTATTTTCATATCCACAATAAATGGTATTTTCTACACAAGAAGACGTGCTGCACCTTATTTTGCTCCAGATAAGATATCCATCTATGGAACTGTGCTGGATGGAAAAATAACACAAAGGCAAGCTTGTGATAACAGCTGTGTGTCTCCTCCTTGCCTGCTGAGGAATGCAGATGGAATATGAACTTGTGACACAAGAGCTAATAAGCCAGTCACTGCTTAAATTTGGGTTCTGTGACATGTGTCTTGTCCCAGCAAAGGTGGGTTGTTGTGGTTTTTTTTTGTTTTGTTTTGGTTTGGTTTTTTTTTTATTTAAAAAATTACATTGGCTGGAGCATCTTCCTGAGTCCTGTTACACAACTCCCCTGACCTGCAAATTCAGAAGGAAGGTAATATAACACTTTTCCCTAATTTTCTTTTGAGAATTGTGAGTTTGCAGTCGGGAAGAACTGGCAGAAGAAAGGCCACAGACTCAGACTTGGCTTGCTGTGAGGTTTCTTCTCCCTATTGCTCTCCTGCTTGCGGCACCTCCGGCACTACAGTTAGAGCAGAGCACAGAAAAGAGGTGCAATGCCTGAGGCACTGGCACTGAGAGGAGTCCACCAGCCCAGTGGGACTGCAGAGCTGTGCATCCTCATGAGCACAGTCCCACTGCTGAGTGTCCACAGGCAGAAAATCAAGTGCTATGCAATCGCTCCTAAGGTTTGGTTACAAAGGTGTCTGGCTTTACAGAGCAAACGTGGCTGGGTACCATGGGGTTCCCAACAACTACAGTATCTGCATTAAGTCATAAGAACACAGAAACAGAGGTGTTTCTTACCTGCTGGGTCCCACTGGAGAACTGACTGTCTCCTGGCCCACAGGGCGCACAGCTGTGGTCTTTGAATGTTGTAAACTGCTCCTGAGGCTTGGCCACCTTTTAAATAAAAACTTCCAAACATATTGCATTAGAGCAGGATAATTCAGGTATGTTCATTTCATGAAAATGGCTGTAGCAATGGTATCTACGCAAAACAAAGTTTTACAATACCCAAATAAAATCTGTGCCAGAGCCAAGAGCTCCTTCCCCCTCCCTGCATCCCACCCCCCCCACCACTCCCCCACTTCCCTCCCCTATTAAAACAAAGTTCTGTTTCAGTAGAAGAAAAGCAGCAGCTGGCTGGACAGGAGGTGTTACTGTACTTTCTCTGCCCCACGCTTCGTGGCAAGGTGCTTGTTTTGTTCTTCACCCTGGTACAAAGAGGTTATATACTGCCAGCTTGAACACGAGACAAGATGTTTAATAAAGTTTATTATGACAAACAGCAATTTCAAATGAGATCTGCAGCAAAACAAAACATAATAGCCTCAGGGAGCAGGTATGGCATGATATGGTGTACTTGCTGCTTCAATTTGTATTCCCATGTCTTGCTGTATATGCAGCATGACCTACTTTTAGGGACTGTCTTCTTCATTTACATCAGAAAACCCCTAAAATGAGGAATGCAGATGGAACATGCCAAATCTTTCAATACAGGGCTTAGTAAACCAGACAAATCTCAGTACAGTTCAGATACTGATGTGCCTCTATGGTTTCTCTCTCTGTATAACATATATTTTAACAGAAGCCACAGTTCTACCTAATGAATCCTGTCTGTTGTTTTTCTTAAATCACTGACTCCAAGATGTTCCCTTTTCTCACCTTATACAAGGAAGAGGTTAGTTAATTAGCAAGCTAAACAGCCCTGGTCTTTACTTTGCCTGGATGTTGTTCGTAACACAGAACATGCTTTCTGGAGAAACCTACACTAATAGTTCACTCCTAGACAAAAGGAAATAATGTCCTCACTGCTACCAGGCAGGGGTGGGAGATCCCATGAGACAGCTAATTAGCATCTAAACACACTCTGCTGTTCACCAGCAGTTCCTGCCACAAACCCCAGTTTAAGGAAATACTTGTGGGAGGATGAACAGGAGATCATATCCTTGGTGACAATCTGTCTGTAAGGGCAGAAAAATACCCACTGTCCTCCAAGAAAAGGACTCCTTTCAAAACCTGCTCTCCAGGGAGTGTCACAGTGCTTCTTCTCTACTTTGTCTGCTCTTCCAGGCTGTAGTTTTCTTGCTGCAGCACCTCCTGACTGAAAAAAACCAAACTCAAGGCAAGAAGAATTATAAAAACCAGTGGATAGCAGCCAGATGCCATTTAGGTTCACATACTATAAAAGTGTCTTAAAAATACTGTCTTCAGTAAAAAATATAAACAGACATTTTCTCCCTTATTTCTATTAAAACCCCTGGGAAATTACAAGTTCTGTTTCCAGCAAGAGAGGGAAAACCACTTGAGCATCTACATCCTTTAATGCCATTGATGGTCTGGTGTATTTAATATGATTTAACTTTTAAAATGAGTCTTAAAAAATTAAAACCAAACCTTCAACACTGAGCTTACAATGAAAAATAAATATAGGCACATCTCTGTGTCATATAGGTTCATGTTTTCCTTCCCCTGACAGCAGAGGCTTTCTTACAAGACAGCATGAGAAATCACATTGAGTTAAGAGAAGAGACAGCCACCAAGGAACCATCTCTCTGATCACAAAGACACTTGTCCACTTGAATTGATTCCTGGGTTTGGTCACAGCCTGTTGCTGCATGAATAAAAAAAGTGCCTATAAGTCTAAAGAACAGCTGCTCTGAGCCACAATCAAGGTGCTTAAAGGACTTTTGACTTGGAGATCCGTTTGTTGATGTAAATCCTTCAGCGTAGTCACCACAGCAAATGTCCATGAACAGAAAGACCAGTGCAGGTTTTGCACAAAGTGACCTCTTATCTGCAGTATGTTCCCAACAAAGAGCTTCCGATCCATTCAGAAATGCTAAAAATCCCATCTGTTGTCTTCATTAGTAGTTTTTGTCCACAGAGTCCACCTCTGCTAACTTTGTGCAGTCACAGTACCTAGAGACCGTCTGGTCAGCTCACAAGGGTTAGTCCTGGGCTCCTCTGTATGATGTTCTGATATAAATACTCTGGACAGCATTTTCAGGTCTTTTAAGAAATCCTGTAACAGATACAAACCAGAGAACCCTTATTAACAAATGTCAACAAAGAGGCTTACTTAAACCTTCTAAAATTCTTAACTAGAAAAATTAACAATTTGATGTTTTTCCAGTGATGACCCTGGATGAGCTACAGAATTGACTGCAAAGATGAATGCCTGTTCAGTCTCCCACCTAATACCAACACCCTTCTCAGAGAAGATCATTGCCACAGTTTAAATGGTTCAACATCTCCAACATGCAAGTGCTCACCAGCCATGAAATACTGCCCGTCTTTAGCAAGGCATTCGGGTGGTTCCCTACATTTTGGCTGTGGCCAGAATAGTGCAACTCCTATAGAAACGTCTGACTCCTCTCACGCTCCAGTGGCAAGAGGTACAGGGTTTTAAAGTGCACTTTGGGTCAGCAAAAAGCCTTCCCAACATGTCATTCTCAACCCGAACGCAGCAAGTGCATTCGGGCTAGAAGTGAAAGCTGGGCACTGGGCCAGCTGGTTTCCAAACTAGTTTACAGTTTTTTTGCAAATATTTTCACTGCATGGGCAATACTGGATTCACACAAGTACAGCTTTCAGCCAAACAATAAGTAACAGTAAGCTTGCTGGAAGCCAGTCCTTGGGCTGCATTAAGCAGGAATGACAGACAGGAAGGTTATAGGCCTTATCTATATGAAACAGAAATACAAGGATTGGCTGTTAATATAGTTTTACTTTTTATTTCACTTTTTGTTCACACACATCTAATTACTTACTGAGGGCCAAGGGAGCTCTTCAAGGCTATGCAGGCAACTCTCTATTTCACTGGTTCTCATTAGTTCATGTTCTACAAGACCATGAAGCAAGAAAAGGAACAAATCCCACTGCAGAAGAGAGAAAAAAATTATCAACAACTCAAAAATAAATCGATTTTGTGTTTGTTTCTTTATCCATTTACAATTCACACTTTGCTTCTTTTCGCCACATTCTGACCCCAAAGAAAACACATTATTTATTCGCGTGTGACAAAGAGGACAAGAGCAACATCCAAAATGAGTGAACAAAATTCTTCTAGTTCATACATTGTGTCCTACCGTAGTCTCATAATTTCCAACTCTAAGTCTACCAACACACCAAGTATTAATTCCTGCCTGTTCAAGAAAAGCTTGAAAAATTACTACCTTACCTCTGAAATAAGCTGGGTTTAGCTTGCAACTAAATAGGGTGATTTTTAGCTCCATAGCTGGGGTGCTTATAGCACCAATATGCATGCAAAAGTGAGAGGTTGATAAAAGACCAGTTACATGCAACCAATTACAGAGTCATGTGTGCCCAGTCCCCACCACATCTCAGACCAAGTGGAGCATTTTGCCATTTGTTACTAAATGAAACTGTACCTTCCCGAGAGCCCCCCGGGGAGGTATCAAACCCTGACAAGTAGCACGCTGTCCTTTCCTCCCTACCCCTGCAGAAACAGCAGCAGACGAGCAGAACAAGCCCCACTGGCCTCGTTCACACAAGCCACCAGTGAGCACTGTGGGCAGGCAGAACTCACACAGAGTATCTGCCCAGAGCAGACAGTTGGCAGCTCCGCAGATCAGAATAAGCTTTACCTCTCGCAGCTTAACTTCTGCAAGGTAACCAATGTTCTTCTTGCTGAAGATCAGCTGCACAGGAACAGGCGTCCCAAAGTCCTCCTTCCAGATAGAGAGCAGCAGTTTTAGAAGGCCGTAGGTGGGATCATTCTTTACAAGCAGCCTCTCGGGGCTCTTCTTTGGGGATTTGATCTCAAGACTCAGAGGAACATGATCTGAAACTGTGAGAAAAGGATGGAAAATAAACTTCTACAGCTGCATTATTTCCTTTTATAGTCATCATCTTGGTACAAAAGCACACTTAGTGAGTACAAACCAGTGAATCTAAGAGGACTGGAGTTCGAAATATGTAAAATTATGAGCTTTGAAACCATACAGACAAGTATTACATAGGAAGAGATTTATACTCCTCAGTCAAAGAATACTATTTGGTTGGCATATAGCCCCAAGTCTTGAAAGACAACGGACTATATAAAGGTCAGTCTAATATTTAATCAAAGGGAACCCAGGTGTTACTCCTAAGGAGAGAAGAGTAATACAGTAAAAACATTTAAATCTATAAACAGATTGAAGAGTTGTCCATAGTTTAGACTACAGGCAGAGTTACATAACTTCACACAAGAGAAAGTAAAGCTGAACAGTGTTTAACTGCAGCTAAACACAGACAGATGGAAGAAATGAGATCTTCCTCAGTACAGTCTAATGGAATAGGGCAGATTTACACTGCTGACCCCTAGAATAAGTTTCACAACATTGGATGTGCACTGCCTTCTGAAGAAATTAATTTATATGTAAAACTTTTAAAGCAGGTTCTAAAACCAGGAAATTAGAAGGTTGCCCATTAAAAAAATATCTACATTCAGATCACAGGCTACTGCTGAGAAAAACATGATATTTACACATTAGAGCAAGAGAAAAAAAACAAACTGAAAATGCTCACAGAAGTCACAATACATAGGAAACAAGGTATTTCCATTCTTTTGAAAAACAACAACAACAAAAACATAAAAACATAATTTTATGGAAAAGGTCCTTACTTTTATGAAAAACAAAACAAAAAAAAAAACCAAACAAACAAACAAAAAAACAAACAAAAAAAACCCAACCAAACCAACCAAAACCATTCACAATTTTTCAGAGGCAGAAATACTGGAAAACATATCCCATATTTAAATGAAAGTATCAATAAATAAAAAACAATGGAAATGTGAAAAAGATCTGAAGGATGGTTAGTCACTGTACAGTGCTGAATGTACACTTTGCAGAATGCAGAAGGGAATAAAAGCAACTACCCAATGACAAAAAAATCTGCAGACTCAATGACACAAAAGAGAATCAAAAATCCATGAGCTCTAAATACATCAGTATCTGACCTCAAGGATTTAAGGGAATTTTAATAACACATTTCAGTTTTAAATAGCTTATCATGACTGACTTACCCAGCAAAGAAGCCAACTCAACCGTGCACTTTGCCAGCTGCTGTTCTGATGTGGGACACATGAACTGGAAAACACACAAAAAAATTGTATCTTTTTCCCCATACTACAGACTGGATAAAACAGGGCTTCACATGGGATAAAAATATCTAAGAAGAGTAGGCAATTTAGAGCAAGAAGCACAGAGCTGTAATCAGGAGACCATTAAAGACTGAAAAACAAGAAAAGATCATAATCGAAAAGGGGATCCACAAAGGCAAATTGAAGTAACAAGCAGATTTACACAGTATAAAAAAATGAAAAACACTCAGCTGAGCTCACTTGTGAGGCAAGGCAAACGAACAAGTTTACAGGTACTGAGACAGCTCAAAGTCTCAAAGGCTTTTTTTGTTGCTTTTTTACATCTTTTACCTTTCTGCATTGAAGTGTCTGACTCAGTCTTCCTAGCAAGCACTCCAACCAGACACAGTCAATCATTTCACCCTCATCCCGTGGGCCCACAGCAACACAGAGCACATCCTTGATGAAAAAGACAGCAGTAACTCACAGATTAGTATCCTTCTCTTCCACAAACAGATCTTTAGACCTATGACAGAGGAGTTCATAAATAGTCCTTGGCTTTTCATTAAAATAAAACTAGTATATACATTTCATAAGACAGATTAAAGCTGAATTTTTCACAACCTTAGCAAGGTATGATTTTCTATGACAGCTCTCACTAATGTTATGAAGTGATGGCAAGGAGTTCATCTTCCTTAAAAATACTAGCTCTGAAAGTTCTTCAGTAAATCTGACAGTGCAGCAAGCAAGTTTAGGGTAGAAGTGCTAGAGAAATCCAGAGCCCTCTTATATTCTTAGGGAAGCTTCAGTGTCAACACATCCTTCTCTTTTTATTTTAGCACAAGCAAGAAAGCTTTAAAGGACGTGAACTCATTCCCACTCAATTGCTGGGAAAGCAAAGACAGTGATATCCAACATTACTGCTCAGACAAACAGCTCAAAAAAGAAAACCAACCAACCAAACAAACAAAAAAACCACAGAGGCAGAATATGTAAAGGTAAAAGTAAAAAAGTGAGGTGTTCAGAAGTCTTCTTTTCCTCATGGGTTACATAGGTTATATGATTGCAAGATTTTAAAAAGAACAGCAACTTGTTTAAAAAGAACATCCTAGGAGAAATAACCGAAATGTAATTTGAACCAGCTTGAATAGAATATTGCTTGGATCTAAGGCTAAAATTAAGCGCATATCATCACCCTCTTTTTAGGATATTCTGATTCCCCGTAATTATAGTTCAATGAAGGTACCTTTGCAGACTGGCAAAAATCTTTGAAGAGATCTGTATAGATTCATCTGACACTTAATTCAATAAAGAATTCCTGGTGTATAATGTGTATAATATGGGATAGTCTACCAAGTTCTACATAATTGAAAGGACCAACAGCAAATATTTACTCTAAGCAGTGTCCAGGAGACTCTCCATAAAGAGTAGATCTACAAAAAAGTAACTATTTTGATATGCTGACTCTTCAGCACACAACTGTACACAACACTCACCACTACGGTTTCCATGCTAAACGTATCAAAAATGGCCACACTGCCAATGCTACCAGAAATCCTGTATTTGAGATAGTACTCCTAACAGGGAACTCTGATCAGATAGCAAGCAGGTGGTTAAAAAATACCTGAGAATTTTCCATTGTGCTTCCTAAATACTACCCACAGTCAGTTCCTTAGAACCAAAACATTCTGTTAAAAAAAACTGAACAAAACCCCACAAAACAACAACAAAAACAAACCACAAAAATTCCATAACCAACAAACCAAAAAAACCCACGAATGTGAAAAATAGAAAAGGAGTTAGAACACTACCTTAATCTCATTGATGACTTGTGAGGGAAATGGAGCACAGTGCTGACAGCCTGGAGGGCAGTCCCTTCTCAGCTCCAGAGCATCCTCACTGGGCAAGGGAAATCCTGGGACTTTAAGCATTCTGTTGAAGGTTGCCTTCACTTCTCTTTTGATGAGTGCTACAGAGAACAGGGAACAAGTCCTGTCTACTTCAGTTTTTCTCTCCAGTGAAACACAGAATTGTTTCAAAACACTATTAACCTCTCACACCGAGGGCCATGGCAAAAAAGGAAAAAAGACAGTTTACACTTTCAAAACCCTCTCACTCTGACCTCCCACCATATTTAATGGGCAGAAGCACATGCGGAGAGGGTGTGTTAACCCACAGTTTTAGAAGGCAGCCACCCATTACTGCCGGCTACCACGGGCAACTCATCTCATTTTCCATCAAAGTATTTTGATGTGTTTAAAAAACCCAGTAGCTAAGCCAGGAGGCAATGCCAAAGTAGAACGCTGATTCAGTGTGATCATACCAGTTCAGCCACTGTGCCCATGAAAGCCATATGTCTTCTACCAAAATAGGTTTTGATCAACATCCAAAACACTAAACTCTTGTGGCTGCAAATGGTGCTTGAATATTCCTCGCCAGACTCTTGGCATAACCTCTTGAAGAAAATCAGTTTTCAGAGATTCTGAAGAGTTGCCAGAGCATTACAGAGAAAAATCACCACACTTGCCTTCAGCATGCAAAAAAGACACCCAGTTCAGGAAGTTTTACAGAAGATTTTAACTCTGTGTACATGTAAACCATAAAGTGGCTTGAGAGAGCAGTTGTCTATCATACATTGGAAGTGCTAAGACAACTTCAGCATAGATGACATTTCCAGAAGGAGCTTTCCCTAGAATTTCTTCTCACTATCCTATGAGACTCTATAACTAAAAATCAGTTCCATGGGCCAAGCCTGAAAGACCCCTGAATAAGATTCTTAGAGCTAGAATTCTTCTTATTCCTACACAGGAGGGACAGGGTAACTGCACACTTCCCACTAAAAAAAAAAATGAGTACGACCAAGTACTTTATAACAGTATCTGTCCCTTGACCTCGGGGGGGAGGGGGAAGTACAATGCACAGGTTAGAAGCCCCAGTTCAAAGCAAAAGGACTCACCTGCAATGTTGACAGAGAGCCAGCCACAGGCTTTCTCAGTAGCCAGTTCCACCGCAATGTTTTCTGCGCTACTTAAAACCTTTACAGGGAGGATAACAAGCGACAGGAGATTTACTACCAGCCACAGCACTACAGTCAATAAAAAGTCAGAAAAAAATCTAGAGGAAAAAAGCTTAATTTTGGCATGCAACGAATAAACAGAGCACTGCCACCTCTGTGGGAACTGCTAGTTTGAGCAATACAACTGACCCATTTCGATTTTCCAAACCTCATCAACTCTTGTAGAAGTTGATGCTAAACCAAAAGCATTATCCTTGCAACATGAACGCAATTTATATAACATTCTAGTCTCAACAGTTAGCTATGAGCTAGAGTATCACTTTACCCAGAATATGCAAGGCAGCCTGGTAGAAGTGACTCTCCTTAGCTATGAGTCCTCCCATGAGGGCATCAAAAGGCTCCCTTGACCTGAGCTATTAAGGGATAAGATAAACAGCAATGGGAAAATAGTAACAATCCAGAATTAAAGTCAGGACCTTTAATAAGTTTTAGTAAATATACATACTGCAGCAGATGTCTCTTCTGGCAACAACACCCTTACTGCCTCAGGACCTTTCTTTTTGCAAAATCTACAAAATAAGAAAGAAAGCAAAGCATGGCACAGGATTAGTCAAAGTTCTCAGACAACACTCAGGGGTTCATTACATGGCAAAGCAATCAGTCAGACCGAAAGAACCAGACAAGAAAAGGGTAATTACAAGGCACCAAGCTGCAATATTGGTTTTCCAAGCAGGGGAAGTACAATAGCTGCAGTGGATGTCTGTGTGAAGCTGGATGCAGAGGGACAGACAGCACCTTTTCCTTCCTACAAATACAGTATTAACTGGCTGGAGGCACCGTAGTCACTCTAAGAAGAGCAGAAGTCACGGTTTATGACTACCAGAACCTGAGCGGGACAGGTCAAGCTAAATTAGGCTTATAGATTCTTCAGTAAGAAGAGATGGGAAGGCAGAAGTTTAAATAAATAAATTTTCCTCCTTACTCTCTGCCTTTGATGAGTGCCTGGGCCCCTTCCTCATAGAGATGAGTGCACACCTCTTCAAGAAGTTTGTCATGACTAGCAGCATCCTCCTTCACTTTATCTTGCAACATGGCTTCAGCCCTCTGAACCAATTCTGCTACCAGTGTTGCCCTGTAAAAAAATGAAGGACAATTGGACAGACTGAAATCAATACAAGAAACAGTGCACACTAACTGTACCCAGCTGTTCTCCCCAGTTTAGGGGGATACCCATCTCAAATGCAATAAACAACTCTGCTAACAAAGAACCAACTGCTGTATTTTGTACTGTACCATCTCCCTGTTCTGTACGCAAGGAAGAAAGTGGCAATGAAGATATCAAAACAGTACTAAGACAAGAGTCAAAAGCCTTAAGATTTTAGTAGAAAGATATTTGGTTACAGGTACACTTTCTGGTAGCAATGCCCTTGTATGCTCAATGGATAGTGCTCAGAAGTTCAAAGATGTCAACAGCGGCCCACTACAACCAGCATTCCTTAAGGGCTGATACAATTTAAGGTCTTCAGCAAGTTACAGTGCAAAACCCTGAGCAAGCTCATGAGTGACTTGTTGGAGGGCAGGGCTGCCACACAGGAGAATTGTGAAAAGGGGGAGAAATAGGCAGACAATGAGGTGGTGACTGTGCACCATACAGGCTGGGGTCTCCTGGCTATGGAGCAGCTCTGCAGAAAGGATCTGGGGTTCCCAGCAGACAAAGTGAGTTAGCAGCATCCAAAGAAGGCCAACATTACACTGGGCTGACAATCCCAACACTGCAGCCAGCAAGTCAAGGGAAGTTGTTGCTTCCCTCACTGCCGTGAGGCTGCATCTGTGCCCAGCTTTGGGATCCAAGGACAAGAAAACCAGGGACAATTTGAGAAAAGGAAAAAATCATTGAGATAATTGGGATGCTGGAGCATGTGGCCTCCAAGGAGACTGGGGCAGTCAGTTTCACTTAGCCTGGAGAAAAGGAAAAGGTGAAGGGAGAAGAAAAGGTTACAGGGAAGACTGAGGATGACTCTTCCAGGAAAAGCATTGCTAAGGGTTGACTGGCAATATGCACAAGCTGGAACAAGGGATATTCTAATAGGATATAAGGAAACATTTTTCACAAATCCTGGGAAAATTAAGCATTGGATGGTCCTAAGAGGTACTTAAAAGGTGGAAACTTTTCCAGTTGGAAAAGGTGCCAATAAATCTGATCTAATCTGAAAGCTGGCCCTTCTTTGAGCAGGAGCTTGGATGCAATGACCTCCAGAGGTCATTTCTGATATGAGATTTTTCTGTCATTAGCAAGAATGTTCTGAAAGGGGTATAAAGTCTCAAAATGCTGCACAATGTTCACACACTAAGCGTCATACCTCCTTTCATACCTCCTCTCTACATCTCTTTAAAAATTCCTCTCTGTGATGGCAATAAGACATTTCTGGTGTCAGTTTTATATAGCCTTGGTGGTCTGCTATGCAGCATACTCTGAGGGAAGATTTGTTTTCCCCATACACACAAGTTCAAAGGATCAACTCTTTGCCTCATTATAATGTAAAGCCACTTCTTAAGTCACAGAACAGATTACCAGCACTTACTTAATGTGCTTAACACAGTTGGATCCCACCCTCTCTGCCACAAATTCAACAGTTCTCCGCAGGGAAGAAGGCTGGTTGTGGAAGAAGGCCTGTTCCAACTCCACCTGTTAAAGAGAAAGTGTTACAGTTGATTAGAGCACTCCACCCAGAACCTTCTCTCAACAACACAGGAATGGACAGAACTGCCATTCGAAAATGTACTAAAAAGTATGCAATTTGCCTGCATTAGAACTTTCTGCTACTGCAGCATTCATCATCACTGTAAATTATTCACTCCCAATCCCCTTTTAGCCATGTAACTCAAGTTCATTATGAGAGTTTCTGAATCTACAAAAGCAAATGCCCTGTAAAGGGAAGAATGGGAGAGTTCTGACAGCACCCACTAATAATGAGTCATCACGTAGGGCTTGTTTTGGAAAGAAAGGATCTTCTCTTCTAAATACAGGTTGGCAATCCTGTAGGCTCCTACACAGGTTGTTCTTTAAGTGGAAAGCACGGCTACAATCTAACCAAAATAAAGTATGAGAAACATACCAACATTTTATATTAAAGAAGAGGGAGACAGATAAATAAACTAGTTGTTCCAATTGCAAGAATGTTTACTGAAATTATCTGGATTTCAACACCCACAGGGTATCCCAGCCACACAACTGTAACACAAAAACAGGGAGAGAGGATACCTGACTGTTAAACACAATGTTCCCTGCTGCCTGGGCCCAATTTTTTTCTTTCCCTAGCATTAGGACAATACTGTGTCCAAGCAATTTCTCCTGCCCCATTTCCCCTCATGACTGCCTAATTTTATTACCTGCAGTTTCCGCTGTGTGACAGAAGCCTTGGGTGCTAAAGACTCTGCAGCTGTGGGAGTGATTTTCCTTATAAAGCCACCATTTTTTGCTCCACTACCAGCCACAAAAGAGGCAAGTAGTTTACGCAGCTCACCTGTACAGGAAAACGTGCAAACCCAGTCATCGTTGCCAAAAGCAAGGGGAAAAACAAAAACAAAACTCAAGAAAGAGTTTCACTTTGCCTATCCTGTTCCTAGAGTAGATTCTCTCAACTTCTACGAAAGTGGAAGTTTTAGAAAAGCAGAGGAGTATCCCACACATTTAACTGGCACAACATAGCGAGGCAGGCCAGGCTCTGAATAGAAAAGAGAAGGCTTCCAAAAAAGGGACCCTAGCACGTGGAACTTGCTCAGAAGGATCAGGGAGCAGTCATTTTTACACATTGCTTTTTAGTGTGGCAAATGAGAATGGTAAAGTCTACAAGGACAACAAGGTAAGCAGAGTTACACAAAATTGCAACAGAGGCAAGAAAAAATACCAGAGGAAAAGCCTGATGACGTGTTCAATCCCTAGAAGCTTTTGTGATTCAGGTTTAACCTAGTTTTCCTACTAAGTCCCAAGAAACAGAGCACCATATCCCCATATGGGGCTCTATTATCTACAGAGAGGAATTTTACCAATGGTAGACAATCCCAGGGAAAAACTCTCTCAAACAACAATCTAAAAAAACACAAGGGCACAAAAGGATTCTTCCCCTCTGTCTAGAATCAGAAATGTGCTCAAGGACCAAAACATTCCTTGCAGTACAAATACCTCTCCCTATACCTAGCACGGAAATATATATATTACTTTCTCCTAATAATGTTATACTTACTTTCTCCTTATAATGTTTCTTTCCAGCTTTTTAAGGATGGCTTCCCTTGTTCCTCTGTATTCAAGCCCTGTACATCACTTACCCTGACTACATAGCCTCCCTACCCCAGCCTCACCAGATAGTATTTACAGCTCCATGAGCTTCTGCAATAGAGTTTTTTATCTGGGTTGACTCATACGCAACTGAGACCTGAAGTTATGAGGAGCGGTAAGAAAGATGATCCAAGGACTTACAGTACCAAAGGACAAATGCAAACGACTAAACGAATTAAAAAAAAATACTAATGTATTTTATTTATATTGCAAAAAAACCCCCAATACTCACCAAGGTAGGGACAGCAGGTATAAAGTAACTGCTGATCCACCAAGGGTACAGAGTCCTGGTGAGAAAAAGAAGGAAATGCTGAAAGGATACTGCAGGAAAGAAACAGTCTTCAAGTCAGAAATCCCATACATAAGGTCACAGGAAGGTTTCAGGGCTGCCTTTCCATGAAAACAATAACTGGATTCCAAATACACAGTAAAATGATGAACTTTGCAGCCCAAGTGTTCAGTCAATCCCTGTAACACAGAATGAGCTGCTCTATGTTTTATTAGTGTAGCTCAGCCTTTGCTCCTGATCGCTGTGGAAGTAGAGCTGAAAGCTGCTGGTTAAAGAGGGGAACCAGGGCTCTTGCCACAGCTGCTACTCAAAAGGGAGAAACCTATCCACAGTGGAAAATATATGAGGCCCCCCTGCTGTGCATTACCCTGCACAAATGCCTTCCCCCAGACTCACTGGAACACCACGCTGTGGAGCCATGTCAGCCCAGTATTACACAGCACAGGCAGGGCCCTGGGAGGAAAAGGAACTTCAGATCCCACCCACAAAGGCACTGTATCTTAGCAAATATGCTCCTCACTTTTCAAGGAATACTATGTATCCCTTTGCATGTCTGGGAGTTATCTGAAACATCACACATGTATACACTCACTCGCTTTTCTGCTTGCTAACAGTATTTTCAGTTCATCTACCCTTTATCATGTAACTGGAAAACAGGTGACCCCGAAGACAGCAACATTGCTCAAACAGTCCCATCTTACTATTTCTGTTTACAATGACTATTACTTATTTCTAGGAAGAGCTACAGTTCTATCAGCTCACCTTGTACTGCAATAATCAGTGAGTAGGAAAACAGCATCTGATCCTCCAGCACAACTTGGCACCTGTTCTGCAAACTATTGCAGCAGGTGAGATGGCTCCTGCCTGACAAAAACCTAAAGCTGTAACAGAGTTCACAACCCAGGATGAAATGCAATTGAGGCACTTGGACGAACTATGGCATCACATCCATTGGCCTACATATTCTCAATGCAGCTGCCCTGAAGCCAAGTGCCTGATAAGATCTTAAAACTCCTGAGGACGTGGTAGGTCCATCTTCATCCACAGACTCAGAGGACATGGTACTGCACTAACTCACCAAAGCCTGAGCAGATGTCACAGTATCCATCATAAACCTCTCCTGCCTGTCATCAGTGGTAAAAAACAACTCTTCAGGGACTGATGGAACCTGAAACAGAAAACCCAGCAGTTACAACGCAAACAACAGTCAGTAACTTACACTGTTTCTGATAAGAGGACAGTGAAATCTCACCACCCTGCCACCAACAAAAAAAACCCCAACTAGCACTAAAGATCCACTCTGCCCTAAGCACCTTTCCATAAAATTAAATATTTGGTTTGATCACAATAACATAAGCTACCTTTCTTACCTTCCCCCTAACACCATCTTTCACATTCCCTATAGGTTCCCAGTAGGTAGTTACCTTGCTTCCAGCTGGAGGCACGGAAGAATTTTAGAAGTTCATCACACATTATCCCTTTATCAGACAAAAAATTCCCTAATAATTCAATGCTGACAGCTAGCTCTCCATCTTTGTGACAAGAGCTTCCAGTTCTAACAGGAAGCAGCTGCCAATTTGCTTACAAGGATGCAGATTAATAAGTACAGAATGTGTTTCAGATGCAATTAGAACTCCATTTGGAAAAAAAAAAGTTGCTTCACACAATTTCACTAATTGAAAATAATTCTCCATTAGAATACAATTACTCTTTAAAACCCCACAAACCCCACAACAAAACAACAAACTACTATTTTGCATTGGTTTAATTATTTCAATACTATTTCGGGGTTTAGGGGTTTTTTTGCTTTTTCTTTAGGGAAGAGCTGTGTGCACACAGGAGACTCTACCTGAAAGAGCCAACCTAGAACTGCAAGGATCAGCAGCTTGTTCAGGAAACTCATCTTCTTATCTTCAGAAAGGACCGTTAACCTGCCATGCAGCAGAAGCAGCAAGAGAAAGTGTGAGTTTTCAGCACCTCAATTTTCATTAAGGAAAAAATTCCCAAACCATTCCCTTTCTAATTACACTATTACTTGCATGTCTGCTAGAAGACCGGCGAGCAAGCTCTACTTTTTTGTATGTACCTGAACAACATGCCATCTTAAGTTTACACTGGAAAAGCCATTCTCTAGAATGTGCTTCAAATTGTCCTCATTTATATAGGAAAGAAAGCTAGAAGATATTTAGGCACTGGAAATCTTCTAGGTGTAAGGATTAAATTCAAGGTTTAAAATTCGCAGCTGCTGATGTAGAATGAGCAAGTGGGAATTTAAAGACTTCAGTTTACTTCATGAAAAAAACACATAACACGTATTTGAATCAAAGATTAACCCCTGACCTTAGGGATTTACATGAAACTTTGCAGTTTCATGTAAGATAAGAAGTGCTCACGATCTGCACCAAAAAAAACCAAGCGTTTTTTTAATAAGAATCTCAAACTAGTGCCAGCGTGCATTCTCAAACATCAAGTACCTCAACTATATAATCAAATATTCACAGAAAAGTTCTTAATATATATATTTTCCCAGTCTCCTACCTGTATACCTGCAGCAAGAGGCCAAATACTTTCCTGTAGTAATCCAGGAAAGGAGCAATATGATCCACAAGGGAAAGGTACTCCACAACCCAAGGAATAGTGAGGATAGAACGTTGATCCCGAACAGATTGTCTCAGAAGCTTCAATATATCCAGTATAGGCAGCGTCTTAAAGGACAACAGAAGTTATAGCAGCAGTTTGAAGTTACTTTTTGGTACTTAAAGAAAAACTTTCACCTGTGTCTTGGCTTTTCTTTCTAGGATTTCATCTTCTGTACCAATAAGAGGTGACTTCTGGCTAATGAGAACCCTTCTTTGCACATAAGCAGAGGTAAAAACCACACTACGACTGCAACCAAAGCTCCCACTGGGACTTTCAAAAGCAAGGCTATAAGCCTGACTACTTACAAGTGGAGTTATTGCATTCAGGATGACACACTGCTAGGAGATGGGTGCCAAACTTTCAAAATCATTCCTGCTAGCTGGATTTTACACTACAAACACAGCTAGGTGAGAGTTCTAGTAAGACAGACCCAGATTAGCAGAAATAACAGAAGACTGAGTACCTTCCCATCAGTGCATTGTTTCCTCTTTTCTAGATTATACAAACTCCTTTGTTCCCAACCCCAGAACATGCTGCAGGGACAGAACCATATAACATCATCCCAGGAGCCACTGGATCACTTTGAAAGGGCATGACTATTCATAATCCTCTCCTCGGATTAGCAAACCTGCCTGTCAAACGATAGGCAATGTAAGGTTTCTTACTTGGTTTCTTAATGCTAATGCAGAGTCTTGTAGGTCTCTGGTTGGCTGCTCCACAGTGCGATATGGCAAGAAAACAAGAAACCCCAGGAACTTGGCGAGGAGTCGCAGACTTAACAAGACCACAGTGAAGCGCTTCTTTTCATCCTAAAATGAAGAAAAGTAAGCTGAGGCAATGCTACCCTAAACTGGCAAAGCAAATGCCTACACCAAACTTTTATTCCCTTCCTGTAAAAGGACCACATAGCTTCATCATTGCTTTTAATAAATGTGAGTTTCCAAAATACATATTTATCAAGCATTTAAAATTGCTTCTGCCTCCATTGCTTCACTTTCATGACAAGAAGAAATTATTCAAGAGCTCTCTAAAACAAGCAGCTGCTCAATCACATCTTCATATTAAGAACTGTGGAGTCAATGAGAGGACAGAGAGCTGATCTCACATTGCCTCCTTAATACCACTACCACTCTCTAAGTCTTCATGAACCTTTGGTGACTACTTTGCTAATAAGCTATAAGCTGTGACACCTCTGATAGGTATAGTTGAGTGAAGAAACATCTGAACAGGTATGAACAGGGATCACTACAAATTCAAACTAAAATCCTTCTACGTGGAAAAGTAAAAAGGAGCTTTTGCAACTGAGTGCAACAACTCAGCTTGGTTATTTCATTGATCTAACACAGGATACTAATAACCTAAAAAGGAGGCTTCCACGTTCCAAACTATTGTGCATTATCTCTTATGACACAGTTCTATGAAGCACCCTGAAGCATGCAAGTAAGTGGCAAGGGGCTCAGACTTCCATAACTAGTTATGACAAAACCAAATTAAATTCTTGTCCTGTAATACAGCAGTGGTAGGTCCAAGCAATTCACAAGTAAGTCAGTAATTTTTAGACTACTGGAACACCTCAGAAAAATTCCTGCCAGATATGTTTGCAAGAAACAAGCTTACCTGTTCATCCATATCCGCTTCCCCGTCACTGTGCTCATGCTCCACCAGAGTAAGGCCATTCAATTCAAGTATCTTCAGGCACAGACTATCCATCAGGTGCTGATTAAACTGGTAACTTCAGCAAAAGATGATGAGTCAGACTGGGCTGAAAACAGCAGTAAAACCTCAACTAACACACTGCAAAATTTCAAGCTTGTCTCATAAGCATCAGCAGACATCCAATAGAACAGATTGACAGACAAGAAAGCAAGAGACAAGACTAGTACTGGCTGACCCCCTTCATTTCCTTTTGTACTTTTTCAAAGAGATGCTATTCGATGCTATTTTCAAAGAGATGCTATTTAGCAAGTTTCAGCGTAAGGATAATAAAATTGATCTGTCAAAGCAGGAAGCTGTGAAACAAGTGAACTTAAGATTAAAATCTCCCATAGATCACAATTCCTTCATGCTATGAATGGTGAAAAATTCATTAAACAAAATCATAAAGCTGGCTTCATTCTGTACTCCTTGGCTTCATGCACTATCACAAAGAAGAACTTGTCCAGTCCAGTGTCCTTGCTAAGCAGCACTGCATGCCTTGGCACTGGGAAATGCTGAGAGCCTCCGACAAAATATTATGGTTTTACAGAAGAAAAATTATTACCATATATTACCATGTAGCCTAGTCCCAATCTTTCTGAATAACTCTCTGCTGCAAGAGCAACATGCTGGTGCTCCTGTTACCCACCCATTTCAGAGAGGAAACAGTAAGCACAGGCAGCTAACCTTCCTGCACTGAGGATGAAGTCCCTGAAGAACTGCTGGCACCCCGGGAATGAAGGGGGTGGACAAGGTCCTCTGATGCTCTGAGGAACAACAAATCTTTCCTGCAGCCTCTTCAGACGGCTCAGATTGTCAGAACCCAGCATATTAAGGACATCCTGGTCTGGTGTGTCTCCCCAGCTTGCACCACCACCAATAGGACCTTTACACATCTTTAGGAGACAGAAAGAGTAGGGAGGTGGAAATTTTGTAACAAGACATCATTTCACGTATCTCTCATCCAACATACAATTCTTTCATCCAACGTATTATCCTTTCCTCACAAGACTGTTTTTGGAGTAATCCAAGCACAATCTTTTCAGGAACCCACATACAGAACAACTCTTCCTCATGCCAAAACATGCTACCAAACTTGGCTATAAGCAGTCTAGAGATCTTGCAAGATGGAGTTCCGATCCTATACATCTAACTAGGTCATACCTTGCAGTCTACATGTGGATGGGTGGAGAGAACACCTATCACTTGCATGATCTTCATAAACCACTCAGTACGACCTTTAGCCCAGTCTCCAAGGCCCATGATGCTGCACTATGCATTCCAAGACCAGATTTTCCTGGAACTGCCACAGGGTTAAATAAAAATAAAAAATGAATGCCCCGCTCCCTCAAACACAGAGGTACTACTCAAGGCTCAAAGAATTACAGAACTGCAGAACTGGTTATGTTGTAAGGGGCCTCTTGGATCGTCTAACCCAACCCTCTTGTTCAATCAGGGTCAGCTACAGCACGTTGTCCAGGACCATGTCCAATTGGGTTGTGAATGTCTCCATAGACTGGGACTTCACAACCACTCTGGGGAACCTGCTTCAGTGTTTGACCATCCTCACAGTAAAGAAGTGTCTTCTTGTGTTCAGATGGAATTTCCTTTTCCTCAATATGTGTCCATTGCCTCATGTCCTGCCAGTGAACGCTACTGAAAAGAACCTGGCTCCCTCTTTCTCATTCCCTCCCAGCAGGTATTTGTAACGCAGTGTTAAGATAACTTGCAGCCTTCTCTTCTTCAGGCTGAATACTCCCAGGTCTCTCAGTTTCTCCTCAGACAAAAAAAATGCTCCATTTACATAGCCCTGCACTGGACTTGCTCTAGTAAGTGTGTATCTTTCTTTTCTTGTGCTGGTGAGCCCAGGATTGGACACAGTACTCCAGACATAATGGAGTATATACTCCTAGCCGATGATGAGTAAAGGGAAAAGATGACTGCACATCCCTGCATCTAAATCACGGTAGTTTTAATGAGAGAGATCATACTAAGAAGCAACATTTAACTATCTATGTGAGCAGTAGTAGTGAGCAACTACTAGGTCCCTTTATTCCAAACAGAGCATCCTTCCCTCTCAAAAAGAATATCTTGTAACACTTCCCAACCTTAAATTATAAGGCCTCGAAGCAAATCCTCAGTCACAGTTCATTTCTGCAAGAGTGAGATTCTGCAAATCACTTTCTAGTCAGACATATTGGATTCATTGAAGATGCCTAATTACCAGTTTAGATCTTTGGTTACCCTTGTAGAACTCCTGCCAGTTTTCATTAAGAAGGCACAGATAGAAATATAGCACCTAGGCCTAATTAAATCCTATTGATGCAACAAAATTCATCTCATGTCTTTCCCACAATTTTCAAGAACCCACACATATACAATATATACACTCCTGTATCAAAAACAGGCTGTTGCAGTGTTACAGAAGAAGAGAGACTCTTTGCAGATAGTAAGCTCATGCTGCTAAGAAACATAACTGGGAATCTCTAAATTTGATATATGACAAATGTATCCTTAAAATTTCCAGAAACTATAACTGTATTAAAATTAGTAGAACAAAGTAAATAACCATGAATAATTAATGTTTACAGCTCTTGATGTGCTCAGTGTACCTTATGTCTGATTTAAACAGAGTTCATCCAATCATTAAAAGAATTTATCACTGATTATTTCTTAAAAAGGAAAAAAATTCCCATCCTGAAAACTCGTCTCTCCCCAAGAAAAGGTTTCACTAGGAAAATCTCATAGAAACTTGCAAGACACAGTTTGTTTCCTCAGACTGAGGAAGGATCAAATCAGCTTTGCCACATACATTCATAAAAAAACCCCAAGTCATTTACCTGGATAAGCTGTTTCTGAAAGAGCCGGGCAAAATGGCTGTGGTTGCAGGTTGCAGATAGGTGAGCCATCATGGCCCTGTGAAGCAAAAGATCATGAAATTGTGACAGGAACTCTGTGGTACAAAAATAGTGTTCTAATCTCAAACTATACCAAAATCATAAAATAACTGCTCTTAAGAAAGCAATCTCCAAAGGCCATTGCAAAAAGCAACATCTTTATGACCAGGTTTCCCAAGCACAGAGCCCCATCTGCTGCTGATATGGAAACAAAAATTCTCCCTGAGCACCTGCAGAGCAAACAACTCTAGAGACGAAAAGAATCTCTTCTTTATCTGAACTAATGCTGTTACTTGGGAAGAAGAATGAGCTCATTCAGCTCCCACTCTTCTCTGCGCAAAAGAGTGAGTTGAGACTTCACACATACAGAACACAGCAACAGTGCTACTTCTGATGCCCCAGGGCAAAGAAAATTTCTTAGTTTAGGCCTCAGCCTTGTTTTGCTCCTGTAGTGAAAAAACACCTACATACATGTAACTTGAGTAGGCTGATGGTTGAAACCAACACAGAAACCCACAAGGCAACTGGTTATCAAAACCACAGTAGTTTCTTTATGTACAATCTATTTTGATGAAGCAATAAATAATTTTATCAGTCTGCTTTCTGCAGAAAGAGTCATAGTTGCCTTGTTTTCAGAGACAATACACTAGAACCCCCTGAAATAATCAGAATAATTAGCTTCTGAACATACAGCACAGGTCTCCACGCTTAAGTGGAGTCAGACCAGAAACTTGAAATGCTCACACAAGTGTATACAATAACAACGTTCAGACCACAATATACTGGCAGCTTTCTTTGATTATGAACAGGGAAAGAGCTACATCAAGACTAATGAAATTAAGCCCTTGCTACTTAAAGGCTTGTTTCTTTTAAGATAGCAGCTGATACTTTTAAATATAGAAGCAAGTTTACATAATTAGTATCTTCCAAGCAGCACAGCCCCCTACAGACTAGTGCAGAAGACCAGGGAGAACATGGAACTTAGGATGCCAAGTCTAGGATGCTGCACCAGCAATTCAGCTACATTACAGACTCCTACCTGATCTTGTTGCCCAGAACTCTTTCAAAGTCCCAGCCAGTTTTCTCGTGGTTATCCTCCCATTCACGCAGAAGTTCATAAAATATATCCCTGAGAATCAAGATATTCAAGGGAATGAATTCCCACTCTTCAAAATCTGTAGCAACAACGACCATATATTCAATTGCTTCAAAGTTCCCCGGCAAGAATCTACCTCACATTAAATAACTCGTGTCTCTAAGTATTCAGATACCTTTTGCAAAACGCATTTATGTAAACAGGACTTTGGTGAGTTTTCATTTTCCATGTCTTGGACAACAAGTGCTTGAGCTTATGCCCGAGCTTTGATGGAATGACCAAAACACCCATTACCAGACAGACATATCAAAGACTGAGAGGCAGGAAAGAATAAGCCAGATAAAATAATATCTATGAGGAGAGAAAAAAGGATCAAGACAACTTGTCATTCTGTTGAATGACCTCACCCTATTGCCGCAAGCATGGAGAGAGGCAGCAGGAAGAATAAAAGCACACCAGACCTATATGCAGAAGCAATCCAGTAGGGTGGCACACTGTACTGGCAATAACAGAAGTCTCAGTAACTCCTGAAGAATTAGGCTGTTTTTCTCTAAAGACATTAAGCATTTAGCTCCTGCATTCAATATCGAAAAAGGCTTTTTTTTTACCTTTTAATTAGAGTGAAAATGTCAAGATTTTTTTCTACAGCAGGAAGCATACGTGAGACATTCTTAATATTCTTTGCTCCCAATCATGCAAAGGCTATACGCTGTGAGTCATACAGTAATACTAGAAGAAACTTACCTCTGTTTCTTAAATATGTGAAATGCTCTGTCACTGGGAAAGTTAGAGCGATTATCAGTTTCTGGTTGGAAAGAAACAGACTGTACAGAGCACGGCAACAGGAGAGACACCTGTTCAAAATATAAAGGCAGCCTTTAGACTAATGTAAGTCTCTAAAATAATCTGAGACTCAGAAAAAAGCAGGGAAAAGGTATGATGAGGAAACCAAGTATCACTAGCCAAATTGTCCAGAGATTAGCTACTTCCCTAATTGCTAGCTACTAGTAAACACTACATTACACTACAGAGGCACAATCATTCAACATTACAAGAGAAAGCATCTCATCTCTCTAAATCTCTGCTGAACAGATTGCAACCAGTATTGATACTGTGTGGAAAGAATGATGCATAGTCAAAGTGTCCCTTCAATATCAGGCTTCAGAAAATGCAGGATAATGGCTGGCAATTCCTCTACTGTTACTCTTTCTCCAGCTCAAAAAGCCTATGTTTTCAAGTAACAAGAGACCTTTATTTACAATGTTAACAACTTTAAAGCTCCGTTATTGAAGTGTCCTAGTCTCAGAAAGCATCTGGTACTTTCTTTGCCAAGAGTAATTTCCATTTTTAAAAGATGCATGAAATGAGATATAAAATGCATTCCTACCATCCAGCTTAAATTCCCTAACCCAGATAATTATATGAGGGAACCAGCTTACACAATCTGCACTGTCTCCTCTGAAACTTCATTTGCCTAAAAGGAGCCCATATCTACGAAAGAAATCCACTTTTTCGAAACTACCTTCTGATTCTGCATCTAATCAATCATTCTCTTGGGATGCATGTTTATTAGATGAGAATCAAAAGCAAAACTTGACCCTATCAAAGTCTCCGGTTGAGGTCAGGCCCCAAAGGACAATGCAAGGATAGCCAGCAATGATTCACAGCTAAAAATCACTGGACCTAGCAATTCACTCACTCACTGACAAGAAAAAGAAGTAGCTTTTAGACAGTTGCCAGAGACAACGTGACAAGATACTTGAAGTAGGAGTAATGAAATTTAACATCAAAGCCGTTGCAAATAAGAGAGCAACAATACAAAGGTTTGAAGAAATGTCAGTTGAGGTCTGCCAATTTTTACCTTGGCTGTGCTGCTTTCATAAGCCTGCCTGAGCCTCCTGTGCAAGGCGGGAGAAAAAGATGCAATTCGCTCATTTTCAGCCAAAAGCTTCAGCATCCCCTTTTCTAAATGGGAAATAATTCTGCAAGAAAACAGGTATAAAACCCAGAGAGACAGACATAAACAACACATGATCAGACCTAACGGAATGCTTATGCTCATTTTTTACGATGCTGCCAAGTAAAGAGTTCTAAGCCACAGGTATTCAGTGTGAAATCCTACAGGTATCTGTAGGACCATTTGTTATCACACCCATCTCGTGACTTTCCTGTTCCTGCATACCTACAACAAAGTTCAGTGGACAGATCAGTGCAAGGAAAACTCACACACATCCAAATTCAGGTCAAGTTGCATGTTTTGAGGTAAAATTAAAAACTCGGTGCCTGTAAGTGGTAAAGCTCTAAAGCAAGCACACTTGCTTAATCCCACACATAACTGCAGACATAAAAGCAGAGTAAAAAAAATTCAACTCACTCATATTGATAGTCCAAGACTCGAACAGCAAAATAAACACAGTTGTGCACACTTTGGAAATGCTGTCCCCCTGACACTTCTAAGGGGAAAAAAGAAACATGAGACAACAGCACTTATCACTATTTATAAATTAAAAGACCAACAAAGCTTTTAAGGAAAGTAGGAACTGCCACATCCAAAAATAGTCTTTTAGATCCCTGTCCAATTTCCAGAAGTTCCCATTCTCAGTTCTAAGAATGAATAGTAAAACAAAGGTCAGTCAAATTGGGGAACCTGAGGTGGGGGATGGTGGTGTGTATCACTCTTTTGGTTTTAATATCCATATGAAAGTACTAACTGCATCAAGCTTAAGCCTGAATTTGACAAAAAACAAATGCAAGAATTACACATCTATATGGCTGAATCCTGTGCACTCATATCCTGATCTTAAGCTAAAGAAAAACAGTATATCAACAGCACTTTTGAGTCGCAGAGGCCAATGGAGAAGCAAGTTTAGCAAATCTGTCCTTCTCTTTAGAATTCAGTGTTAGCAAGCAGCTACAGCAAATCTCACACAATAGTAGAAAACTAGATTCAAACAGGACCTAACAACCACACTCTATCATACTGCAGAAGCACTGTGATTTTTGTCAGCATCTCAGATGAGTCCCACAAATTGGTAATAAGGCATTTTTATGTCATTTAAGACTAACTGTCCAAGCTGCTATATAACACATTATTATTCCGTGGAAGCAATACTCTTTCTCCTCAATACTATTGCTTACCTCTACTACTTTCATTGATTTCAAGGTCACTATCCCCATCTTCTGCAGTAGAAGTGCCTTTAGATGTCAATAGTTGTAGAACAAAAAACAGCTCCAGAAAAATATTTGGTACCAGGTTTTCTATAAGAGAGTAAACGAGATGTTAAAAGTGGATTATTCGATATTGTCCTGCTTTAATTCACAAAGGTAAAAAGATAGATTCCTGTACTCTAGTTGTCACCAAAGAACTCCCTGCGCACAGCCACAGTGTAAATCAATATGGGAAAGATGTGTTAGGGAACAGTCTAGTTTCAGACCATAAAATTTTGGTCTACTGCAGCTCAGAGTATTGCATCAGGCTCACCTCTTTCCCTAAACTTTAACCTAGTATTCATTTATTTTAATAATTGAGTTGGCTTCGTTTATTTTTCCAGATGTTATTTTTTTGTACACTGTAACTGTTCTACAACTTCTACTTCTCAGCTACCTCCCTCCCACAACACACATGCAAGTTCAAAGCTGAAAGAAAGGTCAGTCTCACATCATCTGGGTCAGTCTCACATCACCTGCTATACACGATGAATAGAGCTGTGCCAGACACTCCAGCTGCTTCTTGCAGGAAACCTTGGTAGGATTTGCACAGGTCACCAGATGGCTTTCAGCAGGCAGGCTAGCACTGCGAGTGTAGCTAGGCTTAGTCGGAGTACCAGGATCAAAAGATATCCCTGCAGGAGAAGATGCCTGGTGCAGCAATTTGCATCTGAAATTCAAGAGCAGCAAAATGCCATGTGACTGAAGATGATCCACAGCAGCCATGCAGCCAGAGGTCTTTCTCTTGCAGTGTAGCATGAAAGCAATCCTGCAACAACTAACCATGTCATTTACACTGTCTAATGGAGCTTTTAGCTAATGGTAATTAAGGTCATCTTTCTCTTTGAGAGAAAAGATCTTGGGTTAGCAATCAAGACTGGAAAGAATCACATTCACATTCCAACTCTGTTAAAATAGCCTCTGTTAAAATGGCCCTTTGACCAAATTAACCAGCTAACCTATGTTACTGCTTCTCATCCGAAATTATATTTGTTAAGGACAGAGAATCTGTTAGAGACTACGTGCTGAAATTTTTTTTTGCATGTACAATTTGTGACAGCCAGATTTTACAAAATCTATGAAAATTAGGTTAATATCCATGTATTCGGACACCTTTTTAAGTTAACGACACCCTGAGAAGACCCAATACCACTACATGGAAAGGTAATGCAACAGCTGATGAAAGCCCATACAGAAGGAACAAACTACTTTAACTGCTGGATCCTAAATCAACAATGTTCACTCAGTTAAATACATAGACATTGTTAAAAACTATACCTTGAGATGTCATCCAAAACGCAGCACCAGAGTGGCACATATAAGACACATGAGAAACAGGAAACAAGCCGGTAACAGCAATATCAAATGATTGTTAAAGATTCCAGTGAAACATATGCACTTGGAACATTACACTATGTCTTACCACACTGTCTCAAAAGTAAAATCTTTAAGTCACTTAAGGGCTGTGGGGAAGACAGAAACATTTTTACCTGCAGCAAAGGTTTTTTTTCTAGTGGCCTATTTCTAGTGGAACTGTTGAACAAATTGTTCCCAAAATGGAAACAGAAACATTACTAAATAACAGCCTCCCTTGCAACAAACACAAGCACCCAAGCTGATTAAATTGAAGAAAATTATTTATTAAGCACTTTGTAAACCCATCAAAGTAAGACTCCAATAATGCAGTTAGACTCTGCTTCACTTCTGCCTCAGTGTTGTCATCTACCTCAATGCAAAATTCACCTTTTGCCCTTGCTTAAAGTGACCCTGGCTGGAGGCTTTGTTAGTTTTGTGCCTCATTTCACCACCTCAGTACTGAGGACACAATAGCAGCTCCCAGCTTTCAAGCATGATGGGTCAGACAGGATCACCTCCTGTGCAAGATCCAGCCCACCACATACCACTATTTCACTGACTTAAGCTTACATAAATTATTGGGACATTTCAGGTAGAATTCAGTGGAACAGGTGCTTCACTTAAGTGCAGAGAGGCAGGTTTGGATCCTGAGCAGTTCTGCTACAGGTCCAGTAGAAACAGTAATTCATTAGTCTCTACTGGATGTGTTTCAGCCAGTTCTGGACCCACTGAAGGCTTAGCAGGAAAAGAATTCCACACCCATGTGTCCTGAGGAATTTCCCCAAGAACAAAACCTACAAAGAACAGCAACACTTCTGTCAGCAATTACAAACAATAGTTTCTCTACTACTGTGCTTTGTTTTTTTTCTGAAGTACAAATCTTCACAGACTAACAGTGATATCATTTTACAGATGATGAAAGACACACTAACTGAACAGCACAGACAAAATAAGAAGCTAGAATTCACCTCATCTCACAGCAAACAATTTTCAACAGATAACTGCAGTAGTAACTTTGAAACAGAATCTCCAGCTACCCATGTCCTGTTTTCTCTGACTGCAAGCTTCTACTAGCCTACCTACCTTAAAAAATCATGCAATCACACTTTCACTACATTTGTTACATTAACTCATTTTCTTCAAATCAGTAAGTTTTGGTGCAATTTTCAAACACACTCTAATTACACCAGCTTAAACCCACACACTCTGCCTGTGCAATTTAAGGAAAGCTGCATGGGAGACAGCCACGCATGCAAGCCCATGAAGAAGAAATCTCATAAAAGCAGTGAGGACTGACAAAACTTCTGAAGTGAGGGTCATTGTTCTAGAATCAGCACACCTCTAAAATGACAAACATAAGCTAGCTGCATTAATATGCTAGTCTGATAACAGAGTCACATTTGGCTTTAGGCAAATTACAGTTTAGGCCATCAGTATATGTTCTGGATATTCTTCTGGTCATTTTCACTTTAATATCAGTACCAACTTAAGACAAGGTGTCATGGTTTAGAAATAGTACTCCCCAATTTCGTGCTCTTGCTCAGACTCTCCAAACCACTCACTTGCTCCCTTCCCCTATCCCCCTCCTCCCCTGAAATGGGATGGAAAGGAGAACTGGAGGCACAAAAGGTAAAAAATGTGGGTTGAGATAGGAACAATTTACTGGAAACAGCAATGACATGAGAAAACAAATACTAACAGCAACAACATTAATGGCAGAGGGCATAAGCACAAGGCGAACGATTCAAACAGAAACTCCCCAACAATAGAGAATGGCCGACTGCTCTCTCCACACTGCACAGACCAAGAAGCGAGTCCTCTCCCAGTCCCCAGAAAGTGATATGAGCTGGTATAGAACAACCTCTGGGTCCTAGCCATGCACCCTCCTGGCTGCTGCAAAAATTAACCCTGTTCTGGCTGGAACAAGGACATTATCCACCCATAATTCGGTACCATTTGCATCATGCCCAAATCCTACACTTTCCAACTGTATATATATATGCACACATATACACAAGCACGAGTATCATTTCCATAATCAATGGCCGTCCCTCCAAGATGTCTGTTGAGTTCATTTAGTCCATGACTGTGGGTTCTATCCATCCTAGATGTCTTCCAGGGCAAGAGGGCTGGTGTGCTGTCAGGTGGTTCTAAGCTGTATCAGGAGCTCATGACTGGTGTGTCTGGAGCAGCCCATACTCACTGTCCATGGTAGTTATGACATAAACTGGCAGTGTCATTCAGCAACCAATAATATATAATCCAAAATTACAGACTATTCTCATCCAAAAATCAAATCCCCTTGAGGTACATACGTTTCCCCATCCCTCAGCATTACCCACCAAGTGCACCCAGGTCCTTGAGCAAAAACAATCCCTTGGATGTGTTTGCCTTTGCTTGAGGCAGGATTAATCCAAACTGTCCTCCCTAACATGCTCCTCATATGCATCACAGGGACTTTATCCCCTTCTACAGTACATGAAGGTTTTGAGTGGGCTGGGCCAGCTCGATTGGTGGAGCTTCTGGTGTCAAATAACCAGGTAGCCTTTGCTAAATGTAAATTTGAAGGTTCCACCACTCACTGCTTGCAATGTGGTTTTTAACAGTCCATGGTACCATTCAACTTTCCCCAGATGCTACTGCATGATAGGGAATAGGATCCACCCACTCAATACCGTGCTCTCTGGCCCAGGTATTTGAGGTTATTTTTAAAATGAGTCCCACTGTCTGACTCAATTCTCTCTGGGGTGTCATGTTGCCACAGGATTTGCTTTTCAAGGCCCAAGATGATGTTCCAGGCAGTGGCATAGGACACAGGGTGAATCCCCAGCCATCCAGTGGTTGTTTCCACCCCTGTCAGCAGGTAGCACTTGCCTTGGCAGCTTTACAGGAGTGTGATGTCATCAATCTGCCAGTATTTCAACCCACCACACCACAAAGGCTTTACCTGCCTGGCCTGCTTGACTGCCATGCATGGTTCACAGCTATGGATAACCTGGGAAATAGTGTCCATGGTTAAATCCACCCTTCGGTCACGAGCCCATCTCTATGTTGCACCTCTTCCTTCATGACCTGAGGCATCATATGCCCACAGAGCCAGCAATAATTCACCCTTATGTTACCAGTCCAGATCCCCTGAGACACTTTGATCCTGGCAGCCCAATTCACCTGTCCATTGTTGCGATGTTCTTCAGTAGCCCAGCTCTTGGATATGTGCGCACCTACATGATGAACTTTCACAGTCAGCTTCTCTAGCCAGGCAGTGATGTTGTGCCACAATTCAGCAGCCCAGATGAGATTAACCTCTGTGCCAAGAGTCAGTGTAGAGGTAGAGCACTGGTCATTTCTCCCATTCAGCAATATCTAAAGCCAGCTGGACGGCTTTCAGCTCTGCAACCTGACTTGATCCACCTTGTCCCCTGACATCTTCTGTGACTCACTGTGTAGAACTCCATATGGCACCTTTCCATTTTGATGTATCCCTACAATACGGCAGGAACAGTCAGTGAAGAGAGCATGTTGCTTTTCACTTTCTGATAGCTGATTATACGGTAGTGCCTCGGCAGCACGTGTCACCTTCTCCTCTGATGACGAGAGTCCAAAATTTTCACCTCCAGGACTGTTCATGATGAATTCCAATATCCCTGCGCAACCAGGGTTTCTCATTCAAGCTCACTGTGTGATCAGAGCGATCCCTTACTCCTCGTAGCATTGGCATGATGCGTGGAAGGAACTTTCCCTTTGAACATCCAGCCCAGCACTGGCAATCGGGGTGCCAGGAGGAGCTGTGCTTCAGTGCCAATCACTTCTGAAGCAGCCCTTCATAAGCTGCTAAGATCTCATTTTCAGTTTGCATGTAACAGGTCCTGGATCCTTTGTATCTCCAGAACACAAAGGGTCGTCCTTGAGTCTCCATAGGTACTTTTTGCCAGAGACTCCAGGAAGGACCATTCTCCCTGGCTGCAGTGTAGAGCACATTTTCACATCTTGTCCTGTCCTGACTCCAGACATGATGTTGACCCTACTGACTCTAAACATGGTGCAGATTTTATTTAGGAGACATAGCAGACATATCAACCAGAATATGCTTCCCTTAACATCCAAAGGAAATTCAAAAATTCAAAATTCTCAAAAGCTGTTATAACAGGCCTGAAGTAGAAAAAGGGGTGAAAAGCTGGGAGAAATCATCCTCCCCTGTTCTCCCCACAGACCGGGTACCATTATTAATGGACTCCCAGAGGAAGGATGCAACGAAAGGGTAGGAGAACAACACTGAAGACACATCCCAAATGACCCTTGATGTTATCATGTCATAAACCGATATCCCACAGTAAATCAACAAAACAATCCTGATCCCTCTCCCTGCTCTGACAGAGCACCATGATGGGCAGAGTGTGCATTTACAGAAACATATACAGGGTTAGGTACCACAAGAACATGAACAGACCAAGCAACATTGAGACCAGTGGCTCTGGACCCAATACCCCAAATGCTTAGATCAAACTGGTTTACATCCCACTCTGGGCAGATCTATTGTTCTCTCAACCCTTTGTGTCCCACACTGGGCACCAAATAAGGCTGTTGTGGTTTAGGAATGGTACTCCCCAGTTCAGTGCTCTCACTCGTACTCTCCAAACCATGCGCTGCTCACTTGCTCTCCCCTCCCCCTGTGGCTGGATGGAGAGGAGAATAGGAGACAAAAAAGGTAAAGATCACAGGTTGGGTTAAGAGCAATTTACTGGAAACAGCAATGACATGAGAAGATGAACAGTAACAGCAACAATATTACTAACAGAGGGTGTAAGAAAGGGCTGAATGATTCACACAGAAATCCCCCAACAATAGAGGATACCCGACTGCTCCCTCTACCACACTACAGTGACCCAGAAGAGAGTTTTCTCCCAGTCCCCAGAAAATGACATGAGGTGGTACAGAATAACCCCTGGGTCCCAGCCATGCCCCCTCCTGCCTACTGCAAAACTTAACCCTATCCTGGCTGGAACCAGGACACAAGGCAATTAAAAAGCAATACAAGCCTTTCACCCCCCTGCTCAGACTGTACCGTTCTTTCTTCAGCATCTCCCTCTCCTCTTGAAGGCTGTTGCTTATCACAGATGTAAGGTTTCCTTCCTGGACAGTGGTAAAGGCCTCAAGGCTTGACCCAGATGACAACCGAGCAGCTGGAGACTGACTGACAGGAGTAGAAGTGAAGCACGTCTTTGGTTTTGAGAGGGGGCGCTCAGCACTTACAGGAGTTGGATTGATTCGCCTCGATGGTTTGCTTTTGCTGAAAAAATGAGAAGTAATGCCACTAAAAACAAATGCAACTAAACAACAAAATAAATTAGACATCAAGACAGATATGCATGCAACTCTTGCAGAGAAACCTGATGCTAAAATAAAACCGATATGGAGTCAGGATATGGAATTTCTAAATTGTATATATAGTTATTGATTTTTTTCTGGTCACTGAATAAAAGTCATGAAGCTACAGAGTGCTAAAAACTGCCTGCTGACCCTGCTGCAAAATTTATTAACAGATAACACAGTGCCACACGACCCTTCCAAACATTTCCAATTTGAGAGGACAAGATATGCCCGATTATAGTAAGAAACTGACGGTGAATGAGTTTCTAAGATGACCAGGAGAAAAAACCACCAAAACCAATCAAGGTGCCATTATCCATTTCTGTCTGTGTAAGAGTTCAGGCTCTCAAGTTACAATAGGCCCTCTAAGTTTAAGGAAACTCATCCTTCCTGCATAAATTACTGAGATTTATCCTTCAGGAAGAGGTTCCATAAACTAGTAAAAAATCACTAAAAAACTGGAAATGAGATACAGAAACATAAAGCATTACACTTCTCAAGGATTTTCTGGTTGGTAAATATTAATTGCTACAGTGTTTTCAAAATCCCTATAGCATCAACTTCTGAACACTCTGTGACCTCCTTCCTCCTTCATTTTCCTAGTTGAGCATAATGTAATTGAGGAAGAGATATTTGCTGTCTATGCTGGAAACACACTATATCATCTAGAGCACCATCTGGACTCAGCACCTGGATCTGCTGTACAGGCTGACACACTAATTTTGTAATTTTCAGTTACAATTTTGAAAGTCCTACTTTCGGAGACCAATGACTGATATATGGAGTAAACAGCCTGACATTATATTTGCCAGAGAGGATTTTAAAGAGTAGAAGAGAAAGATAAAAGGACTGAGGCAACCACAACACAAGCAGCTGCCCAGAAGCTAAGCCAAAGTCACCAAGGCGACCAGGGCTTGCTGCAGACCAAGCATACAGCTAGCTATTTTGTCCAGCAAAAAAATCCAGCACAAAGTTGCATACTAACATCTGCTGCCAGAAGCCACAGATTGTCAATCCAAAACCTTCTTTGATATTAAAAGTAGAGTTGAAGAGCCTTCTAAGACTGCTCTTCCTTAACAATTGCTATTGTGCTAAATGAGAAATGTGAAGAGCTGAGATAACGTTGAGTTGTTAGAACATGCAAGGACAAAGATGTTCTCAGCTTAACATGAACTGGACCGTTCACCGGTAAGCTGCAGGCAGCATCACAAGTGAGAGGCTAAAGGGGTGTCTTGGGTGAGTTCAAAGAGTGGAAAACCTGGCTACGCATTGAAGCAACATTCCCCTCCCTACATGGTGACCGTAACAAAGCAGTTCTGACCAAGGAGCCAGGCATTGTGTATTTACAGGATCTTCTGCATCTGGACACGCACAACAGGATGAGCTACTCAAGAAACAGTAACCTGCAGCACAATCCAAATGAGACAGCAAGGCAGACTTGCTCTTACTTTGTCCAGCCAGAGGCAGCACCCATGGGTGGGAACTCCTCCAAGTTGTTAAGGTTTAGCTGGCTGGGTGGGGATCTGGCAGAATCAAGAGGCACTTCACTCCGTTTCCTTCTCCCTCCGCTCCACGATACACTGTCATTCTTTCCATCTTCCTCTTCAGCAAGGGAACGCCCCAGATCCCGAGCTACCTGCCGGCCAGAAGCACCAGCTGAGCTGTTTCCTTTCCTTCGGCCTCGTCTCACTGGCAGGGCTTCTGGCGTGGCTGTAAGGAAGCTCCCCAGGCTGGCCTTCTGAGATGATCGCTTCTCCCCGTGGTGAAGCACAGGGCTGTACCCAAAGCTCGGGCTGCTACTGGACACCACGCTAGGGAAATCACTACAAGGGCTAGACAGGTTTGACCCAGAAAAGGAAGAGGAACTGCTGGATGCTGCAGCAGGAGAAAAGCTGGTATCTGTGGTGCAGGTAGTCACTGAAGTCCTTTGGGAAAAGAGCTGCACTCGGCTGCTGGTTGCATGGCCTGCCCTCCTTTCTGATCCTGTCCTTTGGCTCCCATGGGCCTTGGAATTAGGTGTTTTAGCAGGAGTAGAGGGTCCATTAGTCAGGATCTGGCTGGTCTGCTCCCTTAAAAAATTTAACAGAAAAGGCACAAAATCTTTCTGAAGCAAACTAAGAGATACCAGCTTGTCGTGGATGTGGTTTTCCTACAAGAAAAGAGGACAAAGAATTAATATAAAAGAAGCTACCTTTTTCTTTCTGTCCATGTACTTAGATTCATTCAAGCGGTAACCGTGGGACTGTGATACACAATAAAAAACAACATGACTTGGTAAAATAGGTCACTGACATTCAAGCAACTTTAGCACTGGTCACAGATCTGAAGATCAGCTTTCACACAAGCAATTTTGGCACAAGTTTCCAGATGGAGTAATTCACTTTGGTCTCTGACTGGGAAACAGTGGAACCGTTCCATGGAAACACCAGTAATACTCCCTGAAGCTATGGCCAGGGAGAACTTGGACCAACTGGCACCCCTAAACTCAGCATTTCAAATACATCAATACTGAAAGCAGTTAATTCTAATAGAAAAATCTAAAATCTGCAGCTTCTCTGCCTTGCGACTTCTCTTCCCCTATTTGTCTATGAATGCCACTTGCTCCCACAGAGGGGTGCTATAACAACTGTCTAAGCACTCAGAGTCCTGCAGTGCCAAATACAAGACCAAAGCTGCTCTTCCATTTCAATTAAATAATTTTCCTCCCTTTAGGCCTCAGAGAAGTCTAAACAGAGACTCTGAAACCTTAAGGTAAATGAAGTTTATACTTGGGAAACTTAAACAAACAAAAACCCCACCACTGACTCAACACATCCAAAATCTAAACAAGTGGTGGTGTTCTTACAAGGGTAAATCTAAACAAAAAGAGACTTCATGTTACATGCATAGTTCAAAGTTTTATAAACTTGGTAAAAATTCTTTTGTTCATAACACTGCACCAGGTTTCTGTTTCCTCTAAATGGGATTCAGCAACATTTGCCACAACAGAAGTTCTCATAGGCAGCAACTTATTCCTTACTAATATTAAGATCACTGCATTAACTCCTGTTAATTTATATATTATATATACAAATTATAGAATTTTTATATATATTGTATATATATATAACATATATAAATTAACTTCTGTTAATTTATATTAACACCTTGACTAGACGAAAAGTCAAAAAAGCAAACACAGTCTCTGAAGGTGGTTTTCTGCATGAAAGAAGGCAGTGAAAGCATGCCTATGACTGGACTCCCACAGTCCTCAATACCTATGCTGAAATTCATATTTGAAAGTGTGAGACCAAATCAGCTTCTTGGAGGAACATGAGATTCCAACACAGGTCAGAGCACAGCCCCAGTGAGGTGTCAGAAGGCCATCTCCTGTCTGAAACTGCCACGAAAGCTAGAGCAAGACGAAGCCTATCACTTCCTTGGGTGCCCCCTTGGGTTTAGCATAGAGGCACAAGATAATTACAGCCTATACCATATACAAGGTCAGGTACTTTTTGTAGCTTTTCAGAGCACAACCTGCATTCAGTCATCTTTCTCTGTCCAAGTTAACTGAGGTTTGGTTTCCTCCACGTTTGGGTAACAGTAACCTGTTAACAGCTGCCAGCTGCAAACTTCCTACTTGCTTTCTCATGCTGAAATAACTGAGCTGCTCCCAGCAGAAAAAGGCAGTGAGCAATTCCCTTGCAAGAGCAAACTTTTTGGCCTCCTCACCCCTTGCCCATGCAGTGCTAGCTGAGCTGCCAGCATCTCAAACTTCTTCACCACCACAGATCTGCTTCTGCAAGTCACAGTTAAAGAAATACCACAAAGCATAAAGCTGCTAGTCCATTCTTCCCACACACGTTTAGGATGACGATGATACCCAGCTAACTCATGTGGGTGACACCAGTGAGTCTTGATTTTAACACTAGGTAACACACCACAAGCGGCTCAGGCAGAAAATGCTTTAAAAACAAGTTGTATCTCTGTTATGAGTGAAATATAGGCAGTCCTAGTCCATCCCTGGTTACAATGTTTTTATTTCCACAGGAACGCAAATCGTCCAGGCATTTCCCATTACAAAACTCAGCCAACATGCACCTTCTCCCAGACCCAGCAAAGGTCCTCCCCAACATCCAGGAGGGCCAAGCATCCAGCCGGGAGGCGCGCTGGCGCTTGCACAGAGCCACCGCCAAGCCCTGGCTGCCTGCTAAGCGCCTCGTCTTTCTCTCACCGCCACCCTCCCCGACAAAGGCGCGGGAAGCGGCACCCCGCGCTGTCACCGCGTTTCCTCAGGACAGACCAGCGGCGCTGCCGCCCCTCGCCTCCCCGCGCTGTGCGCCGGCCCCGGCGGGCTCAGCCCCGCGGATGTCAGCGGGATTCCCACACCCGCCGGGCAGCTCCTAGCGTAGATCCCGCCGGCGGCCTCGCCTTCCCGCCGCCCTGCCCGAAGCCCGCCCGCTCCGGGGGCGGTGCCGCCGCTGTTGGACGGGACCTCGGCCCCAGATCGCGGCGGCAGAACGGCACCGACCGGGGCCCCGGGCCGACCCGCGCGGCTCCGTCCCTCACAGCAGCGCGGACCGGCCGCCCCCAGTGCCGGGCGGCACAAACTTTCCCGCTCGGCCCCGGCCCGCGGTGGCGGAGGGCGCTGGGGGAGTGGCGCGGCGGCGGGCCCGGCCCCGCGGGAGCCGGAGCGCTGGGGGAGGACGAGCCGACGACCCACCGCGCGTTACCTCAGCCGGGCGGTGGCCGGGGCCGTGCCGGAGCCACCGCACCACGGCGCTGACCGGCACCTCCTCCCGCAGCAGCAGCTCCAAAACCGCCGCCATTCCCGACCGCGCTCCCGCCGAGCACGCGCACAGCCCGCGCCGGGGGCGGGCCCGGCGTGTCCCCCCTTCCCGCGGGGGCGGCGCCGAGCGGGGATTCCCGCCGGGCAGGCGGGCGGGGGCCGCGCCCCCTCCCCATGTCAACACGCGGGGCACGGGGCGCCTGCGCCGGTCCGTGCGCGTCTTTTCCTCTCATGCGCGGTATTTGCTTCCCCGGCAGGGCTCGGGGCCCGGCCTAGCGGCGGCGGCGGCGGCGGCGGCGGCGGCGGCCCCCGCGGGCCGGGACGGAGGGAAGGGCAGCGGCGCCCCCCCCGCTGCTCCGCGCCCGCCCGCCCGCCGGCCCCCGCGGCGGAGGATGGCCGAGGACTCGCCCAAGCGGCGCAAGGCGAATTTCAACGAGGCGGAGACGGAGGTGCTGATCGAGCAGGTGCTGAAGCACGAGCAGCTGCTCTTCGCGGCGGGACCCGGCCGCGCATCCCCAGGACAGAAGCGGAAGGTGTGGGAGCTGATCCGGCACAAGGTGAACCCGGTGGCCGCCTGTCCCCGCGACGTGGAGGACCTGAAGAAGCGCTGGCGGGACCTGAAGCGCCGCGACCGCAGCAAGCTGTGCCGCCTGTCGCAGGGCTGCGGGCCGCCCGGCCCTCCCGCCCTCGGCCTCCTCCTGGCCCCCGAGGAGCTGCCGCCCGCGCCGCCCCCCCGCCGCCAGCGCCGCGCCTATGGCTCCCTGCTGCCCGCCGAGGCCGTGCCCATCGTGGGCGGCATCGACACGCTGGAGCTGCCCGGCGCCGTCGTGGGGGACATGGGTGAGTGCGGCAGCGACCCCCGCGGCACCGCCCCGGACAGTCCGCCCGGCGCGCCCCGCTCTGCGCGGCAGGTCCGCGCTGCCCGCCCGCTGCTGCGCGCAGGGCGCTGCGGGCACCAGCCCCGCTGGGAATGTCTGGTTCGGATAGCCACCTTCTCTCCTTGGAAATGCAAGACGTGTACGCACGCACACAGAACTGTGATGCTTTGTGCTGTGGGTTATAAAAGTGCACCAAAACAGCACCCAGCAGCAAAACCCCTGTCCTGTAGCAGATGCTGCCCATCTTCCAGCCCTTAGACCCCGCCATCGATCTTCACCGTTGCAGTACTTATTCTTGCAAATGAAAAAGCCATGGCAGCGTGCAGTTCTTGCCAGTACAAAGTGCTGGAAGTACATAACTTACTACATGGCAGAGACATCGTGCTAGCACGTTGAAGTGATCATCTTCAATACCAAGGGATTTCTTGCCATCATAGTGTTTCATCAGTGCTCTTACTGGTTACTAGGTGCACATGAAATGAAATAAGCTTGCAGTGAACCTTGTCTCTTGGAAACTAAAGTCCAGCTTCTGTGATGGGGCTGGTAAGGAATCTGTAGTATGCAGATATATGGTTAGTTGGTGAATGCATATTTAGGGTTTTTCCACCCATCAAGGTGTATTCTAAAAGCATCAAAGATAACATAGTATGAGTTTAAGAGTCTTGTTTCAAGCACTAATATTAGTGCTTAGTGGATGAGAACATGTTTCACTGACCACCAAGGTTATGAAGTTTCTCACTGGTTCTCCTTTGATTTTCCTCTTCCCCCCCCCCCCTCTCCTCTAGGGTTTAATGGCAATCCTGGCCCATCTCATCAATCCAGTCTTGAGAAGATGAACCTCAAAGAAGAGATAGTAGTGAAGGTGGTAGAGCCAGAAGAAAGCTCTGAGGACATGTTTGTGGTTTCACCTAGTCAAGAAGAACTGCCTTTTCTGGGGACATCAGGCGGTAGTTCCTCTGGGAAAGGAAAAGCCAAAACAAAAGGCAGGTCCCAGGCAGACCAAAATGAAATAACTGAAGAGGACCTACTGCAGATTCAGCAGACCCAGATACAGGTGATCCAGTCTGGCTTTGACAGTGTCAACCACAATCTTCGGCTGCTGCAGCAAGGCATGCAGGATCTGAGTAACAGCATCAGTATCATGGCGCATACGCTTGTTGCTATCAAAAACGTCTATGTGAAAAACAACACTGGCCCGACCACACAGGCCACTGCCTCTACTCAGACCACAGCTGGGTACCTGAGCCCAGGTTCCCCCCAGATCTCCCCTGCTGAGGACAGAGGTAGAGTGCAGGCAGCTGGAAGCAGCAGCAGAAGCAGCAGCTGCAGCTCCAGCTCCATGTCACAAGAACCAGGTCCCTCTGAGTTTCCTAGGCCCCCTGTGAGAACCATTAAGAAAGAACATCCAAATGGCTGCTACTACTTCTGCTTTGCAGATGTGTAAAAACTTGAATATATGTAAAGTGACTGTGTGTTAGGTGCTGTTGTATGTTCTGCTCCGGCCTGTGACTTTGAAGGAGCACAATGGACTTGCCTCCCGTGTTTTTCCCAGTGGGAAACAGTTTTGCTATAGGTGGCATTAAACACTAATTATCAGTCTCCTGTTTGTTAACTCTGTTGCAGTGGGCTAATAATGTTCTTCTCTTTTCTTTATCCTCTTACTCTCTTAAAAAAACAAACATTTATTTTGAGTAAGACTTTTGTCTGTATCATCCTTTGTTTCATGTCACCTTTTGAAAAATAAAAGGCATGAGAGTGGGGTAAAAAAAGTAACGTGGTTACTGACCACTAGGAGCTGTCTTATACAAGTTGCTTAGTTCTTTCATTAAACAAACCTCAGAAGTAGTTGGTTTTTTAAGTACTTCCCTTTTCTAATAATTATAAAGTTGTAGGTGTTTGCTTGGCTCCTGGGTTTTTTTAAATCTGAGCTGTGCAAGGCATCACAGTAAGAGTTTAAGATACCTGCTTATTCTAGGAATGATTTAGGTTTAGGACTGAGCTGTTGATTCATGAATCTAATTCTCAGAATTCATACAGCATTACTCCACTTGCCTATTGTTCATTCTCAGCTTGTTAAATGCACCTTCTCCCAAGAGACATTTCATTTTACTGCACTAGCAGGGTAGTCTTGTTTTTTGTTACACGATTAAAATAGAGAAATACGGCCGCTCTACATTGTTCAATTCAGATGTAGCTGAGGTGCTGTGTTCTTACATCTGGTGTCCATACAGGAGGGGAAACAAAAACACTTACCTGCAATTTTGTCCAGTGACCTGAAAAATCATGCAGGTTGACTTCTTAAGCATTTATCACTAACATTAAAGTTCCACAGATAAATTTGGCCTATAGCAATGACTAGCTGCCTCTAGTTTTACAGTTAGTTTGCACAAGCACTCCTGCTGCAGGAATTTAGCAAACACAACTGATGCAGAGAATGGCAACCTAATTGTCCCTCTCCTAGAAGCATAAGAATATGTAATCATAGGGTGAAGTACATAATTTTTGCAGTCAGCCTTGACAGAACGCTATACCATATGAAAACATACATTTCAGTTCTTCATTTCTGCCCTTACACCATTATGGTGGACCAATTTCACACTCCTGCGCTTCAGAAACCAACCACTGCTGCCTACTAAAACGTGAACACAGGGCAGTCAAGGTGTAAGCATTTCTCTTCGGTATCGTAGATGCAGTAAAAGAAGCAAATATCTCACAAAAGTAAAAAGTACACTTGTACAACACACTCTCAATTGGGATTGATGCCTTGAAGAAAAGGTTCTCCTTTTTAGGTTAACCATAACAAAAGGAGATTGTATGTGTTTGCTGGGTTGAAGAATGAGAAAGACCTAATCCTTTAAGTCAGGTTTCTGAGTCTATGTTGTTACAAGCTTTACAAAGTAACCCGGTGGAAGCATTATTTCTCCCCATCCACTACAAATGGACTCCCCTGGAGCAGGGTCTTTTGTATTTTGTTTTCATGGACAAAGAAGCAAATTAGTGCCACCATGACATTCCAGGTAAATTAGCAAAATGTGATCTTAACATTACCTGGTCCTTCTGTGACAGTTTGAGTTTGTCCAAGTTTCAACAGCTCTTACCTTTCTTTTGATGTTTCAATTCTTTTTGCAACTGTCAATTCTTGAATGTCACATCCTACAGCATTTCTAGGGAGAGCTGAGGTGTGTCTGCTACACGGCTTTCTGACGTTCGAGTACTGATTTAAATGAACTACAGTGCAAGTACAGAAAAGTGCAGCAAGATCCTAAGAGCAGAATCGGCAGATTGGATCTTCTGTGTAATTAAAGACAAGCCAGGCAATGACCAGACCTCAACATCAATCTGCTACAGCACCTTTGTTCCAATCTTGCTTCTTTCCCAGTCTGTCAGTTGTACTGCTAATCTATACTGGAGCCAGACCAAAATCTCTCTTCCATTTCTGGTATGATCCACATTTACATACTTTAAACAAGGAAAGAAGCTGAGCTACCTCTTGCCAATACAGAGTGGGCAAATTTCTTATTTTCATCTTCCACTTAATACAGCTGGTTTGCTATTTCTTTACACATGCTCCTGTGATCAAGTGATGATTCTGTTAGAGGCACCAAAAGCACACACTATCCAAAAGCCATGACATTAAGTTTCTGGCTGCTTTTAACAGAAGGTGAAACATCATTTTCTTGGACTGTTACTGAGTAAATGAATTCCCAGTGTATTTCCTTTTGTGTGAAGCTATTTAAGCTACTAGTATAAATAACAAGGGCTGATGACCTGATCATGAACCTTAATGAAAATACTGCCAATGATTTGAAAAAAGGCAGAGCTTGCTTTTAATTTGCCTTACATACAAGGCGTAACAGTGGTAGTAGTGAGAAAGAGATCCAGGAAATTTTATCCAATTCTCCTGGACTTCCCTAAAAAACTTGTTCTGCCTGCAACGAGCAGGCAATATTTGCCACAGCACAGGACTAAGACCTGCAGGCACATAAACCACAATTATAAATTGTGTGATGATATTGCACTCTACTTTTACCTAATTTTACTAGAAAGATAAATAAAAGGATCTTGGAGGAAACGAGAGAAACTGGTAGCTCATCACTGCATTTCTCCATAGCACAAGATTCTCAGATTCAGTAACAACTTCCGTTCACTCGTTTCTCTGCTATCTGCCACTTAATTGTATTGTACAGAGGATGACAGGTCTCAAGAGGCTGTAAAAGCTCAGTGACAACATCCAGACACCTGATTATCCCCAAAAGAAGTCAATTATAGTGGCCTCCGACTAAATAAAAAACTACAATTTTGAATAGAAAAAAGCTAGCAGCAGCTGGCTTTTCAGAACCACCATATTGTTACTTAAATTGACCTGATCTAACTGTGCCAATCATTTATTGTTTAGATGAATACAGATAGAAGGGATAAAAGCAAGAAAGGGAGGATTCCGAGGAGGCCATTTGAGTTTTTCTGTTCTTATTGATATGCAACACAGGAACCTACTAAATCATTTATACTTCCAGTCATTGATCCAATCATTCTGATTTGCAGTATGAACATCTGATTCATGCTGCAGTAATATCAACACATGCTTGATTTTTGCTTTCTTGTAACAGAGGAAAAAAATAATCACTGCCAAAGTACTTCAGCCATGTGAATTACAGCGTTACAATAGTAAAAAAATATTGAAAAAAATTCAACTGAAGCTTTATAAATTAATGAATCATTATACAAACACAATTAGGAATTGAAGTTTTGCATGCTGAATGAATATTTTATTTAGAACCAGTTTATAAAAATAAAATACAAAATAATTTGAAAACAAAACTTAAACATTGTACAAAGCCTTGATATGGTACAAATGAGAAAATAAATAATTACAACTTTATGTACAAATGACCATTACAAGGGCATTAACTCTTTATGCTCTTGGGTGCCTGAGCAAACTTAAATGAAAAGAATGGCTTAGAAGATTTCCAAGGAGGGGAAGAGAACTGCAACTACTGAGCAAGAAAATTTGAAGGACTCCACATTTGTCTTCCTCAGTGGTAAAAAATGACCTTGGAACCACTTTCCATTTGATTTAATCATGCTGCAGACTTTACTAGTGAGTACTTGATTTCTTATGGGTTGACAACATAGTATTTTTAATTCATACACGGATTTCACTCTCTGAGGTATTGCCCAGAGATTTTAGATTAGCAGCCATTGGTTGGCAGCTTCAAAAAGTCAGCACTTGTCTGAAGGCATTGCTGGTGATTTTCTTAATTTACTAGATTGGATATTCATAGGAAAGCATTTGGAAATTGGCATCTGTTAGCACAAGCACTGCAACTTGTCTCTGGGCTGACTCTGTAGAAAGAAAGTTAAAAAGCTGGGGAAGAATTTCCAATCTTGCTTTCTAGCCAACAAAAGTAAAGAGGATGCAGAGAAGGCTGCTTGGCAACAATCCAGATCTCCAGTCAGAGGAAAAAGATGTGAAATAGCCAAAAAAATCCCACCTCACTTTGTGTCAAACCTTTATGACCTTGCCTGCCATGCAGCAGATATAGGTTTAAGAGGATTTGAAGTCAGGCAGACCAAACTAATTACACTGCATCTTTTGGAGCAAGCTATTCTGCTGTTACTATAGGTCCTTTACATAAAAGTTAGGTCAAAGATCAAGTGATCTCAAAACAAACATCAAATTAATTCCAGCTCAATTCCCACAGACACTTGTCAATGATCAGGACTTCACATGAGTAGCACACTCGTGGTATTGTTTTAGAAGAAACCACATTGTACTCTTGGCCAAAGCTGGTTCTCAGCAGTAATACAGAAGAGTAGAGATCAAAAGGCATGTCATAATAATAACAACAAAAAAAAAGTGAGTTTATCCTTTCAGCCCCTAATCAGGGGAAAAAGTCTCAATAAAACAGGACCCTATATTAATTTTAATGAAATTTCACCTGCACAAGAAGAGCAAGAATTCCCAAGATCCAAGCTCTTAATGTAGAGGAGGAACAGAAGCAAAATACATGAATGACTAATAATATATGCTAATATTTGGGTTTGTCACTATTCCTGTTTAAAAGGAATGTGTTACCATCAATGGAGAGTAAAATCAGCCTACATGTTCAAACCTGGATGGCAAGAGTAATTGCCAAGTTAATATATTAGCCTTTGAAACAACAGACTCCTGTGAATTATTCTTTAAAAAATGAACAAAAATCAACCAAACAAACAAACAAAAAAAAAAACCTCTCAAAGATGAATATTTAAAAGCCTGATTATTTACACATGATTATTTAAACCATATGAAAATGAGTGATAAAACTTTTTCGCATTTGACTATGTCCTAAGATAGTTCCAGGCAATTATTACATAATCCAGGCTGACTTCTACATAATTTCTCTTTCACAAATATTATACGGAGGGCAAAGGAAGACTGGCTTCCAGCAGACACCTGAGGTATTCTCGTGTGAGGTGCATGTTTGTGCGATTTGCATGTATTAGCTAAAAAATGTATGACTTGTGCCTGTGTATGACATGTAGTAGTCAAAGCACTGAACCTCACTTCCATTTGCCAATGCTCATGGTTATTGAAAATTGTAATAACCACAAGCAATGACATTTGAGCCAAAAGAAAAACAGCAAACAAAGCCTCCCAGTTCACTGCCTACTTGATTAGCTAAAAGAAGTAGAATAAAATATTATGCCCTGTTCCACAAATTTCAGAAACAGGAATCACAGAATTCTCAAGGCTGGAAAACACCTCCAAGATCTAAGTTCAACCACTAACCAGGCACTGCCATGTTCACCATCCAATGAGCACCCAAAGCTTTTACCAGTTGAAGAAAGGAATCATGAATAATTGCCAGCAATTACTGTCAGCAATTCATTTATATAGCTGACAGTTCTCTGACCACTCCTAATAGTGGAAAAGCATATAGAGAGCTCACCATAGGGAATCATGGTGTTTGTTAACCTAACCAGACCTTTGCTCACTTAAAATGACAAGACAGACATGGCTCTTGTCACGTCACAAGATCAGTCCTGCATAAAAAAATTAATATATTCTAGGCCTATAATTAGAAACCAGTTTGACTTTGAGCTCTCCTTTATTCTCCTATTCCTTTTCAGAAAATTACTTTCTCATTTAACATATGGATAAAAACTAGAGGCACATATCCCTAGTTTGTCATTAGACCCTTTAAAGAAATTGGAATAATCACTTTCTTCTTACCAGAATTTATGCTTCTTAGTGTTCCATAAAAATGTCCAATTCTTTATGGAAAAATTCCATTTACAAGAAAAAGACTACACTGTAAGTCTGACTTTATGTACAGTCTCATTGAAGAGAAAATGGAAAAAAATTTTTAGGAGTATTAGAGTCAACTGTTGCAAAACATTATTTCAATAAGAAGGACTTATGGGAGTTTTGCCCAAGCAGGACTACAGAATCAGGCCTTGTAATGTGGGAAAGACACAGAATCAGAATTAGGGCATAGGGAAATTGTAGTAGAGGAAGAGGAGACCAGAGTAAATCAAAGCAAAACAGGCCTCGTCTCACTCTGACAAATGAATTCCAGTAAACAGGATGGAATAGCTGACACTGTTTCTATCTATATGTATATACACACATATGTATGTATGTATATATATATTTCTATATAATATACAGTATCTATATCAGTGTATATGCAGATACACTTACGTACAAATGTGTATTTTTATATATATATATATAAAATCAAAATTGTGTTTTCCCAGCTGTAGTTAACACCATAATACTACAAATCGTAGATGCAAGAGCTCTTGCAAGTCTTTTTCACATGAAAAATATTTCAAGCTATTTTTAAACATATAGGACCAGATTCTCCCCTGTACATCAAGACCGTTTAGTGAGGTATGCAAGAAAGCTTGATCTCAAACATGCAGACTTCAAGATAAGAATATGTCCAGATTTCCCAAGACAGGATGTGGCTAGTGGCTACAATGAATGCCTTGTATCACTCTGCAGGGGTTTGCCTCCTGTATAATTATATATAACTAGCAGTGAAGACCTCATATTGCTCCTGCCTTTGAGCAGTGAAAATTTCTATGCTTATCAATCCTGCTCAAGTAGTAGATAGGTGCCTAGCATCATACAACTTGCCAGCATTGCTTTACTGTATCATACTATCTATTACTTTAGCATGGTATTACCTAGTAGTAACTGGCATTTGCAATTAATAAGGAGGTTAATTAATATTAATACATATTTTTGAGATTGCAACTTAGATTGATTTTATCATGCAATACTGCAGCACAAAAGTTTCTGTGAAATGTTCAGTGATTTCAAGTTCTATTGTAGTTTTAAGGCTTCATGCCTCTGTTTCTCTAAAAGATGCCCCAAAGTGCTGGCCACAACACAGAAAACACCATAAAGAGGAAATGTGTGTGCAGCATCTGCATCTGCTACATGTCATGGCTCCACCCCACTGCCCTCCAAAGAAATGGAGGCTTGAAGAGGACATTCTCATTTCCCAGATAATATCCCTATGTAAGCTTCTGTGCACTATGCAGAGTAACTGTAACCATTTCATACAATGGAGAAAAACCTTCCCTATCCCTGAAAATGTGCTGCGGAAAGCCCTCCATAAACCATTCATACACACTCTGTGTAAGGGCCACACACGTGTACATTGGTGTTTTTCTGCAGAGCCAGTTGCATATTCAAATATTGAAGCTTACAGAGTCCTTAATGATTACAAAGGCCCTCTAGAAATATTAAGCTAATATTTATGTATGAGTTGATCAGCTGACCATTACCTAACTACAGTAACTGATTTCTACCTTAGACTATAGTAAGCAATTCTGTAAACTTTTGAGGGGAGGGTATCAAGCAATAAAAAAATCAAGAAGAGCAAGTAGTTCAAAATAAGTTATTCACAATTGTTCCTCCATTTATATCTGCATGATTTTCTCATTAAATCCTCTTGAATCCTCAGCAAAAAAGCAACTGGGGATATACAGTCCTTTTACCTTTTTCTGCACCTAAAGAAGCCTGGGTCATCAATTGTGACTGATATCTTTTTCTCTGTTTTGCAATAGCTTACTATTTTTATATTGGCAAGTAGTTCAAGTACAAGTGAATTTCTACAGCATTGATTTATTTTACATAGTCATGTCTAACAATGGACAAGCCTGTACTTTGAAGACAACACAAAAAAAAAAAAAAAAAAAAAAAAAAAAAAAAAAAAAAAAAAAAAAAAAAAAAAAACACCAAAAAAACCAAACAAAACATAACTTCGGTGTTATATTTTTTCTCAGCTGTAAAGTAATTACCTGTTTCTGGATCCTGCTACATTAGAGAGAAAATATAAACACCTCAACTTCAGCATTTCAGGCAAGGATGCATAACAAGTTGGTACTGACTAAAACTGACCATGTAATGTAGGAATAAGCTTACAAGACCATAATAAATGCTTTGCAAAAATAAGGAAAAATAATCATGGGCTGCCACACCACCTTAACAAATAATTCCAGCAATGCCCAGGGCAAAAACATCACAATATGACCAAATTCTTTCTTACGGTATACCATAAGGAAATATGGAAAACAGGAAAAAAAAAAGATGGGATTTGTTGTCACATTCATCTGTTAGGTATTCACTGAGTGTTTGTTCCTATATGACAAAGTATTCACAATTAAGAACTCACATTATGAAATAAAAATGAGTAACCACAAGACCTATTTGTAATAAAAAATAAAAATACCTTTGAGTCTTTGTTCTTGTTCCATATGCAAATGCACACATAAAATTATAAAGAAAGAAAAGCAAGCTGCAAGACAAATCATCGGCTGGTTGAGAAATCAGCAGTCCTTCAGTCTTGTACCAAGGTATAAAGGCTATTAGAATTTGTGCATTCCAGAATTTTTTGGGGGGAAATAGAAGATGTAAGTACACAGGAGCTAACAGAAAGGGAACTGTATTATTTGTGGTCCATAAATTACAAATGAAAAATGAGAAAGAACGCGTATATATAAGCATATACATATATGTATATATATAAATATTTATATTATATAATTTACCATGAGGACATGCAATTATTGGTATAGCACCTATTATACAATATAATACAAAGGAATAGGACTTTCCAATGGTACAGTTTCTTCAGAAAAAGCAGGTATATCCTACCTATTGCATTCATCTGTAGTGCTTGAAACCTGAATGAAATTAAGGTTCCCCACTGTGCTACATAACGTATGGGAAACAATATACATACTCATAGTAAGAAAGGAGGAAAAAAACAACACAGTTTGACAAAGCGAGTGAAATTCAGTGCAGCTCTAGGGCAGCTTTAATGCAGCATTAGAATGTGTTAGCTCAGAGACAAAATATTCCCTTTTTAATCCAAAGGTATTCATTTGGCAGAGGTTAAATAAAAAAGCACAGATGCTGGCTGGAGAGGCATATGACTACAGCAAGCAGATCAGTAACTGACAAGTCTCCTGTGCACCCAGTGTCCCCACAGCAGGAACAGTGAGGGAGAGATGGCTGCATCTTTCTCAGGCTTGCATTCTTGTGTGTTACTATTCTAACCCACTTTTCTTTTCTGAATACAGCAAAAGGTGCCATGCCTTTTCATTCCCTACAGAGATCCTGTAGGGCACAAGAGGTTATTAAGTAATTACCAAATAAAGTTGGAGGAATTACACACTATGGACTTCACTGAGTGTCAACAAAGCTTGATCAAAACAACATTTGGGCAAAAAAATTACGAGAATCCAACACAGAAAGTATTTCAGATTTCTTTCTATTTTGCTTTGATGAGTAATATTCTTGACTAGATTTTGTAAGGGTGTTAAGTATATTTCTGTCACCTATAACCTACCAAGTTCACAAAGTAGACAATCTCCTCATCTCTGTTTCTTCTTTCATGATTTTAGAAAATAAATTATCAAAAAAACCAAATCTTGGTTGGTAGTTGTCTTTGCACGGCAGGATCTGTGGTTTAGGTGATCCATAACTAATGGAAAAACAAAAGCTAGCAAAAAGAGAGGTTATTTTTTTCAGCTGAATTAAAGGCAGAAAAATAGGTACTTCCATTTTCTAATTATTTTCGAACTTACATTGCATTTTCTTGTAAATCTGCAACATCCAGTGAAGTGCATACATCTCTTTTCTCTCATTTCCTGGACAGGAATGCTTTTCCAAATTCTACCAAACTCCACTATGACTCCCAAAGAAATGTATGTTGTAGAACTTTGAATTTGCTTCTTGGATCCTGATTACTACTAAATTTCTAAATAATACAGATACAAAAACATCTTGGCAAATTTAGTAATTTTTTTAATGTCGTTGGTGCTAAGAAGGGACAAGGTATATGATACTTCCCTAGGCAAAAAAAATCTGTGCCATGATAGATAGGGGCTAAGATGAGCACTGAGTGACTCAAGAGAGAAGTGCAGCTCAAAATGAAAGAAATTTATAAGGTACAAAAACCATCATCTTCTGTGTGCTTTTTTAAAACTGCGAAGCCAAGCTTGAGCAGAACTTATCTCCCGAGTGGTGACATCATTTTGGGAATAATCATTTCAGGTTTTCTTACATACTCCTGTGTATGTAAGGCCTTAAATAATTAGGCCAAATCTTCTAACTAGGTAAACAAAAAACATCAAGATAAATATCCCTTTAAAACACTCACCTTAGAGATACTTTTTTACTCTAAACACATTGCACCTCTTCGACTATCTAGTCATTCTTTTCCTGGTCTCTACTTCCCCTCTTGTCGATCTGCTTGCTGCCTGCTCTTAGGTAAAGCCTGGCCACTTATTTACACAGAATGATTTCTTATGAATAGTTTACAATGCTTACTTTCTTTAAAATGTGCAGATTCAACACCTTTTTTTTAATACACTTTTTTTGATTTTTTTTTTTTTAATACACAGTACACAGACACAACATGCATCAGATTTAGGAGGAGACTTTATACCTGTTGAGGCCCAGTTCCTATCTGCTAAGCTTAGTGGTTGATTTGCTCTTTCCTGTGGGAGTCTTAGTATTTGGGGAATGGTGGAAGGAACTGCCAGACCCTTTAAGACCATTCTTGCTTGGTTTGTTGCAGCAGTGCTCTTGTTGGCAAGACCTCCTAGAAGATGAGGAGCCTGAATGGCTAGGAGGTGATTTACTCCTCCCAAGATGCGGGGATGAACTCCTCTGATCATGATGGGATCTCCCAGCCCGGGACGGAGAAGAACTGGCAGTACGGGGCAAAGAAGAGCTCCTAGGGGAGGCACTGGGACTGCGTCGGGGGATGACAGGGCTCTTGGGTGGTGTTTTTGGACTATGTGGAGATCCTGGACTCTTAGACTGGGTAGAACTCCTTGGTCTTTGAGATCCATTCTGTAGGATTTGAGCCAGACGGGAGATAAGATCTGAGTCCGAGCTGCTACTCCCTAGGACTCTGTATCTGCGTAACCTTAAGAAGAAATGAAGAAAAATTATTTCTCTTTCCACCTATTCAAAGTTCAAATAGAAACACAGTAGCACTAGAAACAAAGGATGAGCTTGCATTGCAGAAGAGACACGTGGAGCTGAACTTTCCTGTAAAGTAGAGGTGTTTGGATCTAGGCTTTGGTTTCTGTGTTGTTCAAATCAGCACAGTATTTATATTTACATAAACTCACTCACATAAACAGCCTCAGCATTTACAGGATAACTAAAATTTCCTGGTGGTGCTGGAAGTACTGCACTGAAGAGCAGTGCTTACCACCTTTTTTTCAGAGAGGTACAGCCATCCCTCCACACCATCAGTACACTATTTTACACAATTTTAAGGGATGACACAGCACATCACAACTTCCTTCTAAGGATTTTGCACCACTGTGTCAAAATTCTCCTTGTCCTGCGAATGTAGGCACTGAAGAAACTAGATCATGGTTGTCTGTACACAGAAGTGGCAAAGGCGGTTTGTTCTAGTATTCACTCTGCCTTCCTTAATTAGTTGGTTTTACTTAGCCATGATCTAAGCATACCTAATGGACTCTACTGGTGGCTCCAGACCCAAATACTTAAAAAGTCTACATTAAGAACAGATTAATTTTCAAGGGGGCTGGCTACAACAGATCCTATTAAGATTTCTGTGGGTTTGTGAATAATCAGCAGTTCCATAAAAGTGACCCCTCTTTAAGAAAATTGTAAAGATTTAGTTATAGATTGTCAGGTTTCAAAATATTGAATGCACATCTTGGTGTATAAGGTTTAGTGGTGAAGCAGGGTCATTCTTGTGTAACAACTTCTCATTCAATCTTCAACAATGTGAGATTTCTCAGAGAATTGAAACCCAGCATTTTTTTTTTAAATTAGTTAAAAGATGGAACTTCTACAGGATTACATACGGCACAGTAACTGCAGTCTAGCTCAAATTCATTTCCAACCTAAAAACCTATTTCTATTTTCTCTGCATTACCTAGCTTCTACCCCAGGTCTAGTAGGCGGTTTTCCGGGTGGTGGCCGAGGAAAGAACTGAGCTGAACTTGAACCAGTGACTTGATCGGTGGTTGCCCAGGACACTGGCCTTGGAATCTTGCTTTTTCTGGACTGAGGACTGCTTGGAGATAAAGAGCTATCTTCATTCTGCTTGCTGAAATGAGAGTCCAGTGTCAATCTAGAAAATGAAGCTAAGACATCATCCTCAGAAAATGGTACTGGAGCAGCAGCCATTTTTTCCTCCAGTGACTTATCAGAGGCACTTGAGAGGTCACCAAGGAAAGATTTGAGCTGTCTCTTTTCCATAAGTAATTTCACCAAGTCTGTCTGATGGGCCTTTTTTAGAAGAAGCTTTTCCTTTGCTGAAACAGAAGAGGAATCTGACATTGAGTCTATCTCTTGTGCTAAAACTGGGATTCGGCTCTGCCTGAATACAAAAGGAGACTTAACCGAGTCCTTCTTGGATCGGTAAGAATTCTCATTTTCTGAAATGCAGTGGAATAACTCTCCATTTCTGGGAGAATTTTTCTCTTTTTTGTTCTCCTGCTGCAAAAAAGTAGTAAGGGCCACTTGGTGGCATTTCAAGTCTTGGCTATGGACTTCTTCCTTATCAGAATGAAAACCATTTTCCTGAACAGTTGCTATTTTGTTTGCCTGTTTATTAACATGTGCGTTAGTAACTCTTGAGGGAGACAGTTCTGATGCTTTAGGTGCTACTGACTTCAGACTCTCATCTTGATTTGGCACCAAACAGACAGGCCTTGGCTTTGATTCTTCAGCAGCTTCAGTATTTGTTAGAGGTTCTTCCTCCGCAGATTTTGAGTTTCCTGGCAAAGAAGAATTCTGCTCTTTGCTTAACATTTCAATGGCATCCTCAGAAACCACTGGAAGCCTTTCTTCCTCGGTCTCCTCTACAGGAACATTTTCAAGTTCATTCTCTTCATGTATCCCACTGTGTTGTTCAGGTAGGTCCTTTTGGCCACAGTCCAGGACATCGACACTTTCTTTGACAAGTCCTTCTCTATCAAGCACCTGTTGGCTGATATTAAGTACCAAATCTGGTCTGCTGGCACTAGCTGGAATTTCATCTTCTGTCACAACCACACCTGGCAAACTTTCTTTTGGAGAGGAAAGTTCCACAGTGTGTTCCGCAGACTGACCATCCTGTTCTCTTCTCTCCAGCTGGTGGCCATAGTGAAAGCTCTCTGAAGCAGACTGTGTGGATGCCACTGAAGGCCTGGGTATTGTTATCTGCATTGGAAAATTAAAGAAAAAAATAAGAAACTTGGGAAGGGTATACAGGTAACACTCCTTAAATAAAAGAGAGTTGCTTAAATCAAAATGCTTTTGATTCCACATCTTCAAGATACATTACATAATGATTCCTATGAATCACAATGTTCAAATAATACCTAACTTCATAGCACACATGTAGATAATTACGGGGAAAAAAAAGTCTATTATCCCATTACAGTTATATGTAAGAGGTAAAAATAAACATAATGTCAGTAAAAAGTGCTGCAGTTACCAAGTAAGGCCCCTGGAAATGTGATCCAACCAAACAGTTGGGTTTTTTAATTATTTCACATTAGTTTGAATACTCTTAGAATAAGTTGCATATAAATGTAAAATCTTTAACAAGTACACAACGATATTTTTAGATAAGTACAGAAGGCAAAAACACCGTGATGTTTAGATTTAGAAACTCCACACCCATAATACTTACATTTTTGTCCATAAAAAATTTTCCGAATACCTAAATTTTAGTTATTACTTTCCCTACTGAAGCTTATGCCTAGCTTTAACTAAGCAACCTGGTTAGGATATCTCCTTACCTAACATCATTAAGAGATTCACACACTAAATATTCACACATCTAAATCCCTTAATGGGTCTAATCCAATAGATACGCACAAAGCATTCCTAAAGCTTCTATATATTATTGAGTCAGAAACCCTTTAGAAAACAGTTGGTTATGATGAGTGCTGTCTCTAGTACACAATTGTAAGAGCACAGGTCCAGGAAGTGGGAAACTTGCATTCATATCTCTCCCAACTTGAGAGACATGAGTCCACTTCCCCCAGTGCCCATCAAGTAGGAATGGAGTTGTTCCCCGCTGAAGACAGGCCACTGCACAGACAGAAATGCAAGAGTCATAAGGTCAGAGCACATGAGAGAGCCCACACAAAAGGGAGAGGAGTTTTATCTCTATAGACATGGAAGGAATGCACTCTCATGTGGAGTCCCAGATTCTGGTTTATACATATTGGATGGAGTCATTTGGTATAAAGAGTATTAAAAAAAAAAAAAAATCAAGAGGCTACCTTTACATCTTTCTCTACATGGACAGAGAGTTCAGCTCCTTTTTTCTTTCTATTCTTTAGCCTCAAAAATTGGACACATTTTGAGTTTATATTCAACAGAAAGTTGAGTCTGGAAAAACTGGAGTCTGGGTTTGGTTAAAAACACTTTCTTGATTCACTAATAGTAGAACACACAACTAGTGGTAGTCTATGTCTAGTGTTGCTAGGATTCTGCTCTGTTAGAAGACATTCCACTTCATTGCAGAAATTGTACATGGTACTGAGCTTAATGGGCTTTTGCTAGAGCTAGTACATTGCTACTACTGGGTGGTAGAAACCAAGCTCATCTGTCAGGACCCATGTATTGGGCTTGCATGGCCAGGTTTTGACAGTGGGGGGGCTACAGGGGCGGTTTCTATGAGAAGATGCTGGAAGCTTCCCCCATGTCCAACAGAGCCAGTGCCAGACAGCTCCAAGGCAGACCCACCACTGGCCAAGGCCAGGCCAATAAGAAATTATGGTAACGCCTCTGTGATAATATATTTAAGAAGGGAAAAAAAAGAAAGTTATTGTGCAGATTTGCAACCAGAGAAGAGCGGAGTGAGAACATGAGAACTCTGCAGACGCCAAGGTCAGTGAGAAGGAGAGGCAGGAGGTGCTCCAGGCACCAGAGCTGAGGTTCCCCTGCAGCCCGTGGTGCAGACCATGGTGGAGCAGCTGTGCCCCTGGTGCCCCTGCAGCCCATGGGGGATCACAGGGATGCAGACATCCACCTGCAGCCTGTGGAGGAGACTCATGCTGGAGCAGGTGGATGCTGGAAAGAGGGAACTGTGAAACTGTGGGAAACCCATGCTGGAGCAGGCACCCGGTAGGGACCTGCTGACCTGTGGGGACAAGAACTCACAATGGAACAGGTTTTTCCTAGTAGGACTCATGACCCTGTGGGGGATGCACATTGGAGCAGGCTGTGCCTGAAGAACTGCATCACATGGAAGAGTGACCCAGCATGGAGCAGTTCACGGAGAACTGTTGCCCGTGGGATGGACTCAGGTTAGAGAAGTTCATGAAGGACTATCTCCCATGGGAGGGACCCCACACTGGAGCAGGGGAAAGACTCTTCTCCCTGAGCAGCAGCAGGAACAACCTGTGATGAAATGACCATAACTCCCATTCCCCACCTCCTTGCGCCACTGGGGAGGCAGGAGACAGAGCTTGGGAAGGAAGGAGGAGTGAGGGGAAGGTGTTTCTAAGATTTATTTTATTTCTCATTGTCCTGCTCTGATTCTGTCAGTAATACATTCAATTAATTGAGTCTGTTTTGCCCGTGATGGTATTTGGTGAGTGATCTCTCCTGGACCTTATCTCAAACCATGAACCCTTTGTTATGTTTCCTCTCCCCTGTCCAGTTGCAGAGGAGAGTGACAGAGCAGCTTTGGTGGGTGTATAACAATTTATACTGTGTACTTGAAGTTTACAAATGCAGAACAATTCTCCAAAATAAGAAATGAGAACCGACAGTGAAGGAGATACAAAATAAGAAATGAGAACTGACAGTGAAGGAGATATCCTCATATCTCTCACGAGTGTATAATAGCTTCATTAATACTCTTACTGATTTCTTTTTTTTTTTTTTGCATTGTCTTCACATTTCTGTATAACAAAATTTCCATCATTATAGGTGCGTATTTTCCACAATAAAACACAAATATTTAACAGATATTATAACAACGCATTAGAACAAAACATGAAACATTAATCACAGGCATAAAACTGAATTAAAGAGAGAATAATTATTTTTGTTAAAGAAATTACTTCAATACTTTATAATGTATTCCAAATCTCTCTAATTCACCTAATTAGATTAATTCACCAGTTTTGGACCCTAACTGAAAAATGGGAAATCATATTTTTTAGAAATTTGGAACGATTAGCTGTTAGGTAACAGAAAGCGGTATTTTTCACCAGGGAGGGGAAAAAAAAAAAAAAAAAGAGTAGAACTGTAAGATAATTGAATTCTTGTTTCCCTAAGGTATTTGTAGCCCCAAGTTGAGACTGATAGAAATGAAGGGCAGGACCCCAAACTGAAAAAAAAAACATTGAGAACTGCAGCAAGAGTCTACTTTTTGTCTCTCTGATGATTTGTTTGTAAGTTTGGGCCAATATAGTCCTCCATGTTCGCTGAATTAAAATGGCACATTGAGAAACAATCTGCAGTTAATTAGTTTTGGCAAAACAGTCCTTCTCATACCTCCTCTTATTCTCAGTCCAGGTTCTTTCCTCTGAAAGAAACACTTTTGAGTTGACAAGTCTTTCTTACTTCAAAAGATTTCTTTTGAAAGAATCCAAGAACATCAGTTCAGCTACAGAAAGAACAGAGGAAGTAGATTTTTTTTTTTTTTAAAGCATCTTTCCATGATTAGATCATTCAGTACCTAAATCTTGAGCATGAAATGAAAATAGTTTAGCAAGAACCTGGAAACAGATAAAACTGAAGAAAAAAAAACAAAGACAAAACGTCTAGGAAACAGGATAACTGTTCAATAGATATTTATACATCTGTAGGCAGTTGCTCTAAGATAACACACCTCCAAGTTGAAGGACTCATATTGAATGACTTACTTTCATATGACACAGGAAGTTATCTTGGCCTGTCAGACAAAAATCGTCAGCTCTCTTAGAAATAGTGATCCACAAGCTGGGTAAAAGTGGGTTCAGGAAATTTTAATGCAATATTGTCCTTGGAATAACAGGTTCAGATTTTGGAGAGATCACTTGGGCCTTTGCTGTCCACTAAGATATGTCTTTAGCTTGTTTCAATATCTTGTTCTCCAGGGCTGCAGATGCATCTCAAAAGTAAGGAAATGTAAAATATTTCCTTTTCCAAAATTTTCACTCAACAAGCTAGTCCAGCTGCCAATTCAAAGAACCCAAGATTAAAACATCAGAGTAGTCTTCCACATATCTGAAGAAGGATGACTTCCCTTAGAACAGAATGGTTTACAGAGGTAAGACAACGTGAGGTATTTGCTTTCAGGAGGATATTTATCTTCCTGGTACATTTCCAGAAGGGCTGCAAATGCATTTGAATCCTCCTTTGCTCAAATATGTTACATGAAAATTCTCTCTTCCTAATGACACCTCTCTCATGACAATTCTTTGTTAGGAAAAACCAGCTCTGATCTGAAATTTATTTACATTTATCAACAAACTTCATATCCTTTGACAAATCTGGAGAGAGAATTTTCTGGTCTTTCAGGCGCATCTTGGCCACACAGATTTAACACTCACACCCTAGAAACAGGGGAGTGAGCTTGTTGAACCACCTACAATCAAACAGGCAGGAGCTATTTGTGAAAATAAAACACTGAACAAATGGAGAAAAGGATGCTGAATGACTCTTAATAAAGATCCACTACTACCAAGGAATCCATACTTTCAGAAATGTTTTTTTGAACACATATATCACTTTCTTGATTTCTGTTCACTAACAAATAAGTTTGGTTTCTCAAATGGTTAATAAACCCCTTATTAATCTTCTCAAAGTACAAGAATTAGATTATATCCCTGCAAGGCTTGACATTTCATGTATATGTGCAAGAACTCTGAATTGGTAACCACACAAAACTCCCTTTCACACTAGGGTTGCTAGAACTTCAGGAGCATCTTAAAGAGATAAACAAAAGATCAAGGCCAATTTTCAAAGATCTGTGAATCTGTATGAGAAAACAGAATTTGTGCAAAACTGAACCCTGTTAAATCATAGAAAAGATTGAAAGGGACTTTGAAGATCATCTAGTTCCAATGCCCCTGCCATGGGTAGTGATCCAAAGGCTTTAATTTGGAAGAGTTTGGATGTAATAGTCAATTATTGAAGAAATGGCAGAGGCTTGTACATGATCCTCCTAATGTGTCTTTTAAGATTTCTTTGGGTAAAGCATCATATATTTGCAAGGCTGGCCACTACAGATAACTTCATGACTCACATTACACAGTGAAGAATGTAAAGTAAAGAGACTGGAAGAAGATTTGAATTCCTTAAAACAATTTAAAACTAAATTAGGAAATCCTGTAACCTTAATTATACCATAAACAGTCTTATAACTCTCTTGTTTGCAAAACCTTGAATGACAAGAATCTGAGGAGGGTTGATCCTGATACATGCAAAATACACCAATTTAAATAATAATTTAGTCTAAGTCAGGAAGACAGAAATCTCAGGCTTGTTCAGTACATACCTAACTACAAAACAAATAATACATGGACTAATAGGTAAAATTTAAAACCCCATCATAATCATAAATGATCCTCATACTTTCTTTTCTTCTGCCACTAAATACAATCTTATCCTATGAGATCACTATGGTTAATCATGTCAGTTATGTAAAACACTGAACCTAAGGAATGAGGATTACAACTCATCTAGGAAGAAAAATGTGGGGAAATCAATACTACCTCTCAGCTCACTATGATAGTTTATAACACCTATTACTGTAATTCCCATATTTCAACAGGAGTTATGTGATACAACAGATGACTGAAAACGGCTGAGAAAATATACAGAACAATGAATTTGAGATTCTCCTTTCACTCCAAAATATTTGAATGAAATTATTACCCCCACACTCTTGAATCTTTTGGTCTTCCATAAATTATTTCTTAATTCCTTTCTGTTTTCTCAAATTTGCATTGAACTGAGATGTGAAATTATACTGCATTTTCTTCAAGAAGCTTTATAAGATAGTGAGTGGGATGTTAAGATGGAAAAACAACAAATACCTCTCAGACATCCTTTATGACATCTGATAAACTTGCCCCCTTTTAAACCTTTGACAGGCTGCAATAGCGAGAGAGACACCTGCATGAATACCTCTGTGTACGAATGCAGTGAATTGCAGAGAAATGAAATGCTGAGTTTAGGTCTGCAAAGTTGCTAAGTCTGAAAGGTTTAAAGGTGTGAATACGGATTATTGTACAATATCAGCAAGTAATCATCTGACCTTTCAGCAATAGTTTCTTCCCTCCAGTCATGATGTCTGGGTACTTCTGCAAGCATGTCAAGTGCTGTAAGGACTTCAGGCCTCTTAGAGACATGGTATGGAGATTCATTGTTCTGCTAATCCTTTCATTATTCGTAATTTCTCACATTAATAAACCATCATCATATTACTTGGCATTCTGAAAACACTTTTCCTGATCAGTTTACTTTTCAGAACATCTTTCCTACCTTAGTGAAGCTTGTATATCCAGGGGAATAAACCTCATATATCTTTTTTCCTTTCCCTGCTTCTTTTTCATCTGTGGTTAACTCTACTGCCTACCAGGAATAAGGTTAGTATGAGTCTGCAACTTTGGCAATAGCAAACAAAAGTTCACCAGCTTCCTCCTCATACTTCATAAGTTTTAATTTACTTATGTCACTTAATTTCTGTTTCCTTGCACAACCTTACATATCTACAAAGAAATTTGAACTGCAGTTTGTATGAAAATGTAAAGGGCATATTAGCACACTGTCCTGTAATTTAATGACAATATCATTCTCACATGAATGAAACATTATTATGCTTACATCTCGGGAGACAGGTCACTTAGCTTATTGCTCAGAATAGATATGGTACTTTTCAAAGTCTTCCCTACCTACTATTATCATTCTTACTGGCTTTTTAGAGTTTAATCTTTTGTATCCCTTACAATCCTTTTCCAGATTAAAATCACAGCAGCGAAAAAGTTAAATATAATGAATTACATATTTACTAAAGTACATGGGCTGTTTCTACAAACAAGACTAATATCGGGATAAACAGGAAAAATACACGGCTGTAAGACAAAGTGTTATGGAACGTCAGACTAGAGATGATTGTAAGCCTTGATACTGAATCCCTTTCAAGAGACCCACATACATAGTACTGCAAGAATTATAGGCATTTGTAGTAACTGGTAGTCCAAGTTAAACTTCTTTTGTTAAAAATTTCACACGTGGCAGGCCCTCATCCTAGATTAAAGAGAATTAACACATGAAAATTTTTCTATATCTACCATAATGGTAGCAGCCTCTTGGGAAGAACCTAACTTCAACCTCATGCTGACTCAATATAGTTTCTATTAGGCCAGGGAACAGGAGGCATAACAATTCTGTAAAACCTGAAATCAAAACCCTTTTGCTACAGACAAACGGTGGGTTTAACCATGGCAGCAGTAAAAACTCGTTCAGACTCGATGAACAGAGAAAATCTTTTCTCTCTTTTCCTTCCAGGACACATCTATTTGATAACGTGCCAGGTCTTAAAAATTAAATTCTGAAGAGGATTTTGGACAAGTATATGCCTTCCTGATATTTTAAATGCTAAACCAGAGTGTTAACTAGCTGAGTTCTAAGGCAATCCTAACATACATGACACCTTCAAGCTAATGCTACTGACAAATTTACAATAATGATAAAAGGACACTGTAACAAGATAGGAGCATCTTTGGGGTTTTGTTAGTTTGTTTGTGGTTCCAAAAGAGATTGTTAAATGTGAAAACCAATGTAAATGTTCATTCTCTTGCTATCACAGAGTAGTGAAACTTGCTAAAGTTAGTTAATAAAAAAAGGCAAAATTTACAACATTTACTATCAGGCTCATAAATCTCAAATATCCAATATGCATTCTTTCTTTAAATGTCCCTTGAACATGTCAAGAAGCCTTACCTTATTCTTCCAGAGGTCCCTGAATTCCAGTGAGATACTTAAAAATCAGGGTAAATTTTTCAACTCAGATTAGTATATTATTTCACATTTTGGATATGAATATGAGTGTGATGGTTTGCATTTCCATGACATCTTGTGTGGAAAGATTTCAGAGTATTTTGTAACCAATAATATAGCTAAAAATACTATTTTTTAATGTTCCAACAAGGTGGAAATTTGAGAAAAGAGAAAATATTTGCATAAGTGTCAACTAATTCAAACTGCTCAATCTGAGAGACACAGATTATCCTCCCCTAACATATTGAATAACTGCAAAATCATTACATTAAAATTAGCCCCCTTGTACATGTCTCATTAAGCACACTGGAAAAAAAAACATATCTGAATGACAGACAAAACTGGAATCCACCTTTCTTAAGGACTGAATCATATTACAGAGTAACTAGTTTAGAAGTATTCTGGATGGCTGCCTTGGCTAGAAGAGGTGTTCACTATCTTACTGTACAACTAGAGCTGTGAAACCATAAATATCAAAATCTGAGGTGACTGATTTTGATTGTTGCTCAAGATACAGTTACACATTTAGCACTACGTGTACTTAAGCAGCCCTGACCAGTACTTGCTGTACTTGCATCACCTTCACCACTGACCTCAAACAACGCTCTACACAGCCCTCTAATGAGCAGAGTTCAGAGAACTAATCTGGCTGAAAAATTCACAGAAAGAAAAATATTATGCTTCACAAGAATCTGCTGCACAATTTGACCATGAAAAGGGTGCTAATAGCATTCTGGACACACTTTTCAGATTCTACTACAATCAAATAATTCACCCTGGTTTTCAGTCAGCTGTAATGCTGCCATACTCTTTTCTTTACGCTGCAAGTTGAATAACTAAGGAGAGCTGAAGCAAAACACTCTGACTGTCTTCCGTAATATATGTATGGCAAGAGAGGAGTTCTGTATCAAGACCTACAACCTATGCCCTCTCTGCACTAGTGAGCAGAGAATATACAGAAATTTCACTACCTCCTCTATTTGACATCAAAGTGGAGGAATATGGGTTAGAGTTCCTAAGTCCTCATTCATTAAAAATCTGGAAAGAAAATAGCTTTGCTTGATTTTAGAAACAAATATATAATTTTTTATTTTTTAATATGTGAAATTAAATTCAACAGCACAGATCGCTGACCTCTGCATTCATTAGTTATGAATGCTGAACCAAATTGCAGACAGCAGGAAATAAATTCAGTACCAAACACTTATACAGAATGACAATAGAAATATTTTTAATATTTAATTGGATAAAAGCTTTAGATTATTAACATGCATATTCATCTTTCAAGCTGAGGAACTTCTAACTTGCTAAGTAACTGACATTACTGCACTATCGAAAAGAGAAGGACTTGCAAAAGTTTTGAGTTCTTCAGTGAGCCATAGAGGATAAAAGGCTTTCAGTGTTGGAATGAACTATACAATGACATGCTTGTAATTTCCAGAGCAAATGAAAAACTGGAAGTTAAATTCTAAACAGAGATAGGACTTTCAAAATCACAGCTCATAAAAGAACACAGCAGGCATGGACTTACCCAGTAATAAGAAAGAAGATGCTGAATGCTACCTCTGCTCACTCCACTAAGTAGCAACACCAGTCACATGACAGAAAAGTATATCACTCTGCATCCCCTATTAACATTGCAGCTCTATTCACTTCTTGGCTACTAAGGAAGCCAGAGAAGACCCTCTGTGCCAAATTACTTTCTCTGAGCATTGTGCACAGTTTACTATATTTGCTGATTATACCTGCAATGGATTCTCATTGGAAAACTTATATTGTAGATATACCAAAAAAATGCCATTTTGCATCCGGGGATACCAACTAATCCTGAAAAATAACCACCTTAACTTTTAATGAGTTGATTTCTTCTAAGTCCTTTTCCTAGTCAATATGAGTCATCATAATGATTGTGGTATTTTGGTATCCCATCAAGTTCACAATAATGAACACTGGGAGCTACTGTTTGCCTGTTCCCATACATCGTGCACAGAGCTATTTCCTTTATATTGAACTAAAAAGCAGTCAGGAGTTGCAGCAAAAAAACAACTGCTTTTTGAGTTGAGAGACAAAATGCTGACATAAGTACACCAGCTACTTTGTTTGCCTTGTTATCACTCACCACTGATCCTATGGAATTTTGAAAGTAACTAATGTTGATGGATTACTTTTAATATCAATACTCCTGTGCATTCTTCACTGAAAAAAGAAAAAAAGTCTTTAATATAGAAATATTTATATTGAAAAATACATTGGAAACAAAAAGCAACACAAAATATAATCAAAATGAAATATTAATGGTAAAATGATGATGATACGTTACAGTCTTATGCATTGATGCTATGTCATACTGTTTTACCCAACAATGCAAGCTTATGCTGCTTAGCAAATCTCAATGGTTTTTGTGACTAATACACAAATCATGGTTAACTTTAATTATAATTCCAAGCCTCAAATCTTTTTCATACTGAAATGAAATTGGAAATACAAAACTATGAAAAGTCCCCTTTCTCTAGTGACATTTTTCATTATCTATGATCCCTGATAATTGCCATCTTTGTTTTATATACTTCAAGCAGTGGATCAATTTGTTATTTGTTCATTTCCAAAGTAACAATCCGACTATCTCCAGATCTTTTTTCTCACATTAAAATCATTTAGAGTAGTCCAAATTTCAACGTGTGTTCACAATTCAAAAATCACCTGGTACTGATTATAAGAACACATTAAAATAGAAAGATTTTAATCTTAGTTTTGAAAGAAGCAAAAATCTTATTTCCTAGATTTATAGTCCCATCTTTTACAAGACAAAATCCCTCTGAGGAAGTGAATCTATCTTCCAGGACATCCAGAGATGCCCGGTGCTCCAGATCACAACCTTAATAACAGCTCTTTAAATACTGCTCTCTTCTAAGTGGCTCAATATATCATCCTCATAGAGTACTCCTGACTCTGTTCCTGAACAAGATCCACTCTTACTCCTCAGCTTGATCTTTCCAAATATTTCTAGGATGTTGTGTATAGCAGTATGATTAGCATATGCCTACTACCAGACTGTGCAGAGCAACTGAAAATGTTAAACTTTGCAGATGACTGCTACAACGCAGTCACTTTTATGAAGACAAGGCTTATTCACCTGCTCAAGTTGTGCTTTTGAGATGCGAATGACAGAGGGGACCTTGTTGCCACAAGGAATGACAGGAAGCTGCCTACGACCGGTTGAGCGGGAGGAAGAGGAGTGGCTCTCAGCTGATTGACTCCTCGGTAAACCAGCCTCTTTCAGAGGGTCCGAGTGGAAGGACAGATAGGCTATAGGGCTCATGGTGCGGAGGATGGGACTTGAAATTCTTGGAGTGGAGAAATGCAGCATATGACATGAGTTGAGCTGTGAGAACAACATGGCGGGGAAGAAAATAAGGTTGAAAATGTTTTAATAAGTCTTGTTTATGCTTGCCTAAATGCAATCTCTTAGACAACTGTACTCACACCTCCCTCAGAGGCGGAAAGCGGATAATTTAAGAGGTGTCTTAAATCTAATCTTCACATTTTCCATCAACTATTTTCAAAAATCCAGTATCAAAATCAAGAGTGAGCATCCTTTCTCTAGCTGGCTTCTTCATTCAGTCAGTCTTAGAATCATGGAATCCTTAGGTTGGCAAATAAAATCATGTATTCATTGAGTCCAACTGTTGCAACCATTATAACGAGTCAGGAACAACCTAGGGCAAATTTAATAAACTAACACAGTCAGTTTCAAGGACATTGTGTCATCAGTTGATAGTTGACTGCTCCTTGCCGATGCTTAACACATCCACACAACAAGACATCTGTGTCTCTGTATTTTTAGCATATACATCTATTGCAGGCTTTACTACAGCCACAGCAGTGTACATTAAGAACTGTACCTGACAGGATTAATCAGAAAAGTCAATACTAAATGATTTTGATGAAATTTCCCACATATAGGACCAAACTAGAAGGGTGCACTGGCCTGAACGATCCATGAACAATTGCTTCATCTTGAACTACATTATTCAAGCAATTAGATACAAAGAAAGAAAGAAGAATAGGAACTGTAAAGTCCACGTGGTCCAAACAAATAATTTTAGACAAACTACATTTCCAAATTGTTTACTGATGACAACTCTGAAATCAACTGGGTTTTTTTGCAAGACCTTTTCCAGCACAGAATAAACATCTAATAGTGACACATCTAAATACCTGTAAATGAGATTGGTATAAACAGTTTGCAATTCTTTGTTCCCATTACATTTAGAGAAAACCTTGAAGAATAGAGATATGGAAACTTTCTGCAAGCTTCATGAAGGTGACTTTTTGTTTCCTATCACAGTATTTGCAATTCTAACCTGTATTCTTTGGAAACAAAGAATACTTATCAAACATTTCTGTTCCTGAGGAAAAGGTATTTTAAATTGTGTCAACCCTAAAGCTTCAGTTCCCATAATGCACAGCCGACTTGCAACTGGGAAAAAAAAAAGTATTTTCAGTGCCTCATAAAAGCAGCAATTGAGGATAGAAGGTATATGAAAATTAAACTACTTAGAACTCCGAAATAAATATAAATTTAAGAACAAGCTTTTGATAAAATACAATAGTACCTCAATGTCCAAGATTTCCATTTCAGTAATATTTCTAAATAATAAAAATAAATAGATTCACACAGTAAACCCTCTTCTATAACACAGACACATGCATATATATATGATTTCAGGTTGTCAACTAAGTGACCAGAGTAAACTGTTGTTTAATATAAACTGAAGATGAAAATGGAAATAGCTATTAGATGTTTAATTACTTTAAATCCATTATTATTTATGGACTGAAATATCTACTTAACAAATACATGCTGCAAAGTTTTGTGCATGCACTGTATGGAGTTCTTTGTCATTCAATACAAACACAGTAAATTAATGAAGCCAAGTTCAACAACACAAAGTCCAATCTATGCTCTTAGTACCAGACCAAGGAAAAGAAACCTACAGCTGTATGATGCAAAGTGCTACTCCAGTATAAAAATTCACCATTAGTCTAGATCAGTTCACATTCTTTGGACAAATTAACTTCATACCAGCAGATATTACAGCAAACCACATACTGTCTCTCCTGCAGCCAAAGTCAACACAATGCCATTATTAAAGCAGAAAGCCAGCACATATAACCTTTACTACGCTTTGAGTTACAGCTATGTGTCTGTCTGCCCATGACTAAGGCAGATCAAACTGGTATTTGCTGATAGCACACAGAACCTGTGTTGGAACTGGAAAACCATGACTGATAACATAAAAATTACTTCTCTCACCTGCAGGGTTTTTTTCCATAATAGCATAATTTGCTGTAATTTTTTATGCCTGAAACTTTCTCATCCCTGAGCCAATAACTTAAACATTTTTCTCTCTTATTTTTTGAGTTTGGATTTCCTTTTTTAACTGCTACAACTTTACATTATTAATAGAATGCTGATGCTGTGTAAAACAGGTAAGAAGCGATATTATCAACAATTACAGGAAGTCCACGTACATACAAAATTTCAGGAAGAACATTTAGCTACAAACGGAAGGACTGCAGACCAGCAATTTCATTCCTTCAGGAGTAAATAAAATTATGTGTGAGTATATGAAATGTTAGTTTCTCATACAGAAACATCCATGCTACTACTTACTACTTAAACAGTGAGCAATAAAGCCCTGAAAGAAACAAAGAAGAATCATCAAAGTAAAAAGGAAAAATTTTTAAAAAATTACAATAGGAAAGATATTTTATTCATTCACCACTGAAGTAAATGCTTGCATATTTAACAAATCTATCAGAATAAGCTCAAAAGCCATAATTCCTCATACTTTCTCCTAAATGATAGCGAAGAAGGTCACTAGAAATCATTATAGGAGATAATTTCAACATCTATTTTTAACCCTTTTTAGTAACACTTAAGTAATTTGATTTATGGTTCTAAACTTAACATTCTTGGATCCAAGCCTGTTCTTAGTAACTCATGCAATATAATTAAATCAACAGGAAAATAAAATATGACCTTGCCTATTATTTTTATTGTTGGGAAAGGGGTACCTAGAAAAAATTGCTAAATAACATCTGATGCACAAACAAGGATCACATTTAAAGAACAGTGTCAAGAGAATAAATACTCCGAGGAAGAAGGAAAAGGACTACCAAACAGCTCCTTAAGGTCACTAGGACTCTTGAATAGAGAGAACTACTGTATGAAGAGTAGTTCTCCCAGGGAAGTGATCAGGACAGTCACCTGTAAGAACAGCTGGGTTGCAGTATCCATCTCAAGGAATATTTATGCATTCTTAATGAAGGGGAATACATCACAGTTGGAATAGATGCACTGCATAGACACACTCTGTTCCCAGTTTCTAAATCAGCCAAATAATCCCAATTTTCTTTATTCCCAGTTCAGTTTACTTTTCAACTGCACATGATTCACCTTTGAAAAAGTAAGTTCCTTCCTGTCATTCATCTTGCCTTCACAACACTACTTGCCCTTCCAGGATAATATAAACCATATTCAATTTCCCCCATTTTTAGGTCATGACAGACATCCTTTACCTGCTTGTAAAGCCAAACTAAAATATAATCTCATCCCAAGTTCTACTTCAACCAGTATTGCAGTACATCTTACACTTAATTAACTTGGTTTACAACTGTTTCTGCTCCCACGTTCTGAAGCTTCTTCCTTTGCAGATATTGTCCATCCTCTGCAGTGTAGTATGTAATGTTTTCACCACATCTACTTCCAGTTTTAAGTAGAACAGTTATTTCCCCAAAAAGAGCCACATTTGTATGAAGTGGAATAGTGCATTTGCACATAAAATTGCAAGCTGTTTTTTTTAATGGTTTTCAAAATAAAAACACTTCATAATTAGTATTTTGTACAGGACCAAGTATTGCTCTTTTTTGTCTGTTTTTCTAAAACTGACATTAAAATAGAAGAACTGAGCAGCTGAAAACTGAAAAATTCAAATTAATTTTTCACTTTTAGAAGTTTCTAACCCATCAAAAACTCTTTCAGACAACTAAGATTTCAATTTAAGTCTTAGAAATCTTCTGTTGTTTAACACAGTTCTGTATTTTCAGTCACACCAAATGAATCTCCTATAAACTACATACGTAAAAATATGATATCTAAATATAATCTTGTAGGAAAGATATGATCTTCCGTTTTCCATAAGAACCTAGGTGTAGTTAAAATTTTGCTGTGCAGCTGTAATTAATACATTGAGTAGCTCGTTTTCCTTGTAAAGGGTATTTCCACATCTTATAATAAATGAGTAGTTAGTGACAAGTTTCTTTTTCTAGTGAGCTGGCTGTAACTTTCACAAAAAGTGGTGATAAGTGAACAAAAAATCATAGCGAGGTTTCTTGGCTCAAAGGAGCGTGAAAGAATTCACCTTTAGATCATAGATGGCACAGTATCTACTCAGAAAAGGGGAGAAATTAAACCAAGAGTTGATTTCCAATCACTTAACCATTAATCTCCCTTCCTCCTTAAGTAAAGACCAATCCTTGTTTAAAAACAATTACAAAGGAGAAAAAAGTAAATGTTCATGAACTGTGCAAATGAGAATTCTTTAGAAAATATGGAGAAATAGAAAAAGAATAGTATGCAATGGAATCGAAGCAATCTCTCTTAGTGAAAACTCGGGAGTAAAGTTGCAAAAGTATCTTAGAAGTGAAAAGTAGCAACACTTTATAAAAGGCAACAAGTTGTTTCAGAAGAAACAAGAAAAAACAAAGGGAATTCCAAAAGCAAACACTACAGGAATGATGGTGAGAGCAAGTAACTGTTTCTTTCTTTTCAACCACTTCAGCTTTTTCTGAAATATATGAAACACTGTATGACAATATTTTACATATTCATTGTAATTTTATGTTTATATATTGCAAATATAATAAATACATGTTTGCATGTGTCTCTCACTGATTAGGAATAGGAATAGGACAGTAATCTCTCACTGCATAAGGAGCTTCTTTAGATAGGTAGATGGATAAATAGACAGATGAACAGACAGACAGATAGATAGACAGATAACTGCAGAATTAATAGCCACTTCCATGGGTGAATGTAAACACTGGTATTACAGAGCATGGAAGACCATTCCTCAAGAATCAAGTGCCATATCTGCTGAAACTAGGAATTTCTGTTACACTATTGTATTTTAGTCACTGCCTTTACTATTTCCTCATATAATTCTGAATAAAGACAGGTTCAACAAAACACTGCTCGTTTCTCTTACCGGAGTGAGTGCTCCTTCTGCTTGAGCTTCCATAGGACTTGTAGGGGTGGCCGCAAGAAGCTGTCCAGCAGCTCCAGACAGAAGTTCCAACTTATCTGTAAGCTGTTCAGAAGCAGCAGGATGACACTCCATGTCTAGAACAAACTCCACCCCTGAAGTTTGGTTCTTGCCATTGACATTGTTTCCTGCCCACCCACCCTGTCTGGATTGCTCTTCTCGAGGGGACTCCTCTAGAACTTGTAGTACCTCTGGTTCTTCATCTGAGGGACTTCCAGTCATTTTGTGCCCTAAAGCCTCATTTGTCCTGAAGTCTTGTAAGTCTCGTTCCTTATCTATTATCACCCATTCCTTAGAATCAACCTCCTGCCTGCAGGAGCTTAAGTTAACAGCTACAAATCCATTGCTCATGACACCATCAGCATGGTCTGGAGAAATAGCTGACCCAGGCTTTGAAGCATCTGGAAGATATTCTTCATCATAATGCCAAACGTGGTCCATGCGAGCAGTCACAGGAGCAGGAAGGGGTGTTTTCTGAGAAACAGGAGGAACAGCAGCAGGAGTCTCTGTTGCAGCATTCAAGTCTTTCTGCCTCTTCTCCAAACTTGAGAAAAGAAGTTAATATCTGAATTAGTTAAGAATTAATTAAATATTGTAAGTTACATTTGAGGTTTTTTGGTAGGAGAAAACTAGATTTATACAAAAATTTGTTGTCATATTTTAGAACAATCTACTATGGTTCCACAATTTGAGGTAAGCAAGTCTGATGTCAAGTAAAAATGGATGCATGGTCTTAGAAATGTACTTTAATTGTAATGTATCATGTTGTATTGTAAATATAAATACCAGAAGGGAGAACAGTGTGTGGATAAAAACTCAGTGGTGAGGTTACCACCAGATGGTCCATTGTACTTAAATTACGTTACAAAGCAGACTCAAAGCAGAAGAAACAGATGTCTCCAGCAGCAGTTATTAGGTGCTTTCAAGAAAAATGTTATTGTTTTGACTGATTCCTTACTTATGCTTTGGATAATTTGCTTCATTAAACAAATTCAGATTCCTAACTCTGCTATGAAGTATTTAGAAGGAAGCACTGTCATCACTTCAGCTCCCTTCTACTGTCCCCACTCGACATCTACCAGGTTTCATTGTGTCCTTCTCCCCTTATTCTTTCTACACAGAGGCAAACTGATTGAATCTGTTTTCGTACATCTGTCTCTTCTCTACCTTCAAATTTCATTTCAATACCTCTGTCTTCTATCAAGTTGTTTTATGTTGGTGCAACACCTTTGGGCGTAACTAACCTTGCTACATGCAGGCAAATTTCTAACTTTACTTACTAACTCCACTTTCTGTAAACTTTCCTTCTCATGTCATATAGCTTATTATCATGTTACCTCTGTTAAGTACCTGATGTCATCATTCTTACTTAGGATGAGATGTAATGACTATCAAGAGTATGTCACTGAAGAAAAAGTTAATAAACACCAGAGTTAGACCACTTGGTCTTGAAATAAAAAATTCCCAAGTGTGGAAGTCTGAGTTTAGCTGTATCCTACCACTGATCTTTTTTTAAAGAGGTTGCCAAGTAGTGAAATCCATTAATTGAGCAATATTATGAAAATATTTTGCTGTAGCTGGCATAAGCATACTCAGCACCTCCATTTCTCGTCTTCACGTGGCAAAGGACAGATAATCGTGTCCTTACTATATATGTTTGAAAGACGTAAGCATAACAATAAAATAATTTCTTTACCAAGTCTCAAGAAACTTATCAGTGTCTGGCTTTGATTCCAATGTCATGCGCTTCTCCAGTTCAAAGCTGTGAATTGAACGCAACTTTCGCACCAGTGGAACATCCCTGTCTAACTGGGTGGTCTCCGAGCGAACACGAATTGGAGAACCGAGACTCGGCGCATTAAGAATTCCATTCACTGGCCCATGGCTGTTTTCTTCCTCTGTGGCAGCCTGTGCAGACAGTAAAGTAAAAATGTAAATCACTAGCAGAAGCAAAACACAGGAAGACAAGGTACTGCATTCAAGTTTTTAGCATGTGAAAAGCCAAGTTGTATTTGGAATGGTCCTTCAGTTCACAACATACTTAACATAGTTTAGATATGCTCTTCAGCACACACCTACAGCAGATAAAATACTAGTAATATACTAGTTCTGTGTAGGTCTGAAAATGGCAGTCTCAAAAACCAAGTAATTGCACCTAAATTGATTCTGATATTTCACATCCATCTCTGAAATTTTCTTTAACGATAGTCTGCAACTAGAACTTGGTAGCATCTTTGGTCTGCTTTACAGTCAAGTGCTCTTATTAAAGAGAAGTTAGCTTCCAAGCTATCTTTTTGATCCTCTGGAGCACAAAACACTGTTATAAACTAAATCTACTAGGTATTTCTGTGACTTCAAAATAGGTTTTAGTCCAACCTCATTCCACCTTGTATAATAACAGAGCATGATTTAGAGCTAGGAAATCATGATCATCCTTAGTTCCTACAATATAATTAATAGAAATTGCCTTTGTTTAAACCTTTCTCTCCCTTTAGTAAAAAAAAAAAACCAAAAAAAATTCCAAAGAAATAAGTATATTTGAAAACAAGCACCATGCCTTGTTCTTTCCCACAGTGCATTTTTTTCTAGCAAACAAGAAGTGACAGCTTCAAAACTAGACAGCTCTCCTAGGTAAAGAACATTTCAGTACCAATACTTCACGTTGAAAACATTTTTCTAATCAACAAGGCTATTATTTGTTTGAGTATGAAATACTATGATTGTGAGTAATGCAGACAGGAACCAATCCTCAGTGACCGCTTCTGAAAATAACATGGCATTCTTTTCCAAAGATTAGCCCATGAATCTCTTGATCAGTACAAAGGTATCATATCTTATGGAGAAAAAATTACCAAGTGAAGTAAATGGATACTGGCAACCACAGTACTAATCTGCCAGTTGAAGAACATTAAACTCTTTTTAGTACATTCATTATCTAGGTTCTGCAAAAGCAAGATGCAGGAAATTTGCTTTGATTTCATTCAGTGAGCAAGAATCAAGACTGTGTCTGAAGAACATAAACATGAGTAAACTACAAAGCATTTCAAATTATCAGCAAGCTCTCTCAACCAGAGAGACCTGATAAAGTGACATAAGGCCCAAAAGTCTGTCTGTTTGTTTCAGTATATAAAATGTGTTAGCTCTACTGTAAATCTGGCTAATCAGTATCATTTCTGCATTAATAATAATATCTTATGTTCACTATGAGAATAGGAAACTGTTTGAAGCTGGTATTCACATTGCAGATTTTAAAGTACCTTACAGATCCCTAGTTTTATTTTGTTTCTGTTTGCATCCATTTCTTCCCAAACATCTTTTTCCTGAGGACGCTGACGGCCAGGGGATCCAGGTAGTTTCTCTGGTGAAACACCAACTGGAATACCATTCTCTCCATCACTGAGTTGTTCATCAGGAAACACTTCATCTGTATTTTCCCGCAGCAAATCTCCTGGGATAGGAGTGGCATTGGCAATTCTACAAAAGTAGTTAAAAAAAAAAAATCAGAAAGGTAAGAATTTTGATACCCTCACATATTTACACAAATTATTTTCTATTTAAAAAACAAACAAAGAAAAATTACAAAGAAAATCATGTTAACATAGAAAACTAAATCTTGTAAATTATTTAATATAAAACCCCTTACACTCTGGCTTTCACAATTTATGTTTCTTCATTTTAGGCATATAACAAAAGATGTGAGTCAAAAAACCAAAAGGTGTTTTCTATAATGTTTTCAAAGCCACTTGAGAGAAAATTTGTTAAGAGACCATGTCTGGGCTCAGCTTCACTCCTGACTCTTCTATACATATTCTTCTATTCAAAAAAATTAATGGCAACTTTCATCACACAGTTTTCTTTACCCAAAAATTTGATAGAGGAACAAAACACACTGTGTGAGGAAGAACAATTACTGAGCAAACTAAACGTAGTTTTAATCACTATTTTTATCAAAGTGCTATTTTGCTCCAATTATTGATAATCAAAACATAAGCATAACACTAACAAGACATTACACTTTAATCATAAAGTTCTGTAATCCCATTGATTTGAAGCTGAATAGGGCTAAGGCTTAGCTCAACATCTGAAACAGAAGAAATGTTAGTCCTAAAAAGTAAATGCTCAGAAGGTCAATGAAAAGTCATTCTTTTACAGTCACCAAAACTGTTAATTGCAGCCAAGACCATCAATAACTAGCGTGATGCTCAGTGTGATAGTGGGACTAATCCACATGCAAAATCCCTGTCAGCCTCAGTGTGTTCAATAGTGCGCAGCGTACACCTGTGTAATGCTAACAGTTAGATAATATAACCAGCTGGTGTCTTGATGGATATTTACTTTAAGTTTGGTTGTTTTTTTTTTAATTACCTTGAAATACTGAGAATTTAATACATGAAATTCTGGTATTTTTCAGCCTCACTAAACTGTCAAAACTCCCACCTTTGTGATTTTTAGCTAAAAGTTGATCTATTCAAGGTCTAGAACAGGCACAGTCTTCCTGCCCACCTATAAACACCTCTTATATTCTTAAATCCCCTGAATACAAATATTATTAAACATCACATCTTATCCAACTTACTTTATTACAGAAGGCCTCAAATACCACATTAAATATTATTTTAAACACAATCAAAATCTATTTCCAAATTTCTTACAAAGACCCATTCATTTTTCAAAGTTATAAGGAAATGGCAGCTAGAAGTTTATTCCAGAAAACAATGGGTTTATTTCCAGGCAGTTAAATTTCCAGGCATTTAAAGGCAGGGCACATTATTTAGTTTCACAAAATATGATTTAGCAAAGGATGAATGAGCAAATTTATACGCAATTTCCTGGAGTATGATTTTCTTATTGCTATAATTTTAGGACTGCAGGGCTGATCTTTAAGTATAGTATCAACTGGAACCCTAAAAAGGGAAATACTTCAAATGCTCCCAAGCCTCCACTCCTGTATGTATTCAACATTCTGCAGAAAAAAACCCTTAAATTATAATTTCCTTTTGGTAGGAAGGCCCTCTGTGGCTATTGAAGTGCCCACAATGTGCATACATACCCAATTGCAGCTGGTGTAAGACGAGTGTGTAACTGAGGTGTGGTCGAGGTTGTTGTTGTCGTCAGAGACCCATCAGTTCCACTCTTCTCCCAGTCAAATGGGTCACTTTCAACAACCCCAAATGTCTTCATGCTATTCTCAAACACAGACATGAGAAGCTGAAAATGAAGAAAAAAGTTAATAAGCTTCATTTGTGTCTAAGAGAACAAGTAATAAAGAAATATATCCTCCTGTAATACTGACAAGAATTTTCTTTAAGTTAAGTATTTCTCATTTTTCAAGATTCCAAACTCAAAATACACAAAATCTTATTTTATTTAAAAAAAAAAAAAAAACAACCAAACTACATTTACCCACATCTGTCTTTATATCAGGCATAAGGCAATGACACACACACAGAAGCATGACTACATTGCTGCAGAATATTATACAATGGCCCTCCAGCAGAGGAAGAGAAAAGAATATATTTGGTAACATCAAGAAACCAAGGAAATGAATGAGATGTAGGGAAGCATTTGCCAATTCATACATTTCTGTCATTAAGAACCACATATCGTTTACTTCATCTAATGCTGACATTCATCCCACATGAATGTCTAAGTTTTCCATCCTCATTTTATGCTACAAAGAAGCATTTAAAAAATTTGTGACCATGACAGAAAAAGAAACTGCATCTACTTTCCTCTCTTCATGAAAAGAACTGTCTCATTCTAGTCACTGATGGGAAGGCTGTGTGTATATCATTCTCTTACTCTAACATTTCTAAATTTTTTTTTTCCTAAAAGCTAATACTCTCATTTTCATCCTTTTTATTCCAATCGAGGATGCTGAAAATTTTTCTACAGTATCCTTGGGCATACCCTTCAGCAACTTAAAATAGAGAGGAAGTTTGAATCATTTTTCTTCTACAGAGTGGTCTTGACCATTTAATCCTTACTCTCAAGAACCTTCTGTGTGCCACCCACCCCAGTCAGATCTGTAACCCTTTGAATTGCAGAAATCCTTAGTTCAATTCACACTGTGCCTTAGGTACTCTGATTTATTCTCCTCTTCTTGTAAAACTTCAGCAGTATCTCTGAAGTAATTTTTCAGGTCCCTCTCCTTTAAATATTTTTATCAAGTTCTGCCATAATGCAAATACAAATTCAAATGCTTAACATCAGGAGGCTGAAGCAATGTGTGTGCAAACACCTGAATAAAATAAATATCTGACACTGCCAAACCACATATGGATTCTGGGTCTATGTCATGAACATTTTAGACAGTAAACTCTCCAAAGAAGTGATGTCAACCAGGGACACACATACATTCTTGTTCAGTGCCTACCCATAAATACAAACAAAGAATGATACATGCAGAAGGTAGGAACGGCATCTCTGCAAACACAAGAGATACCACAGTTTAAAAGACCATTCTCAGTGCTCTGTATAAAACCCTTCTCTGGTCTAAAGCACACGAGCAAGACTGTGTCGTAAGGCTCAGGCTGCAGCTATGCAACTGCAAAAGTTCCATGACCAATCACAGCACTGTAATTACTGGGCTGTCTTTATCATGGAAAAACTCTGTCCTGGTATCGTGTTAATCCCTGAGTGCATGTACTGTGTTAGATATAAATAGAACACACAAAAAGGTTTTGCAAAATTATGCCTGTGTATATGCTTTATCATTCAGGATACATAATGTAAATAAAATATACTGACCAGTCTACAATCAAGGTCTGTCCACACAACATGAAAATTTCTGCAATCAGTAATTTTTACCATAGGAAAAAAAAAAAAATCTGATGCATCTTTATTACTAGGCACACAAAACATCGAAATGTTTTCCCTCGATTGTAAACTATAGGACAATTTCCAGGGAAATTTGCAATAGAAAAGAATAAAAAGGAAAAGGTACTTATTTTTCAGGATTGCTGAACATTTTCTGTATTTGTAATAAGGAGAGGGTTTTTACATTCAAATTATTGCATAAAAATCGATTTGTTTTGAAAATGCACAGAAAAACATACCTGAACATTTAGAGAAGTCCACTTACTAACAGGAAATTAGTTATTCCTTGAAATTTTCAATTATTTCAATTCTTATATATCTTGATTTCTTCCTTAATCTTACCATGCAAAGCATAGGAATCATTCTTCTCAAAGTTACAATTCCAGACTTAGTCAGAATTATTTATTTATTCAGTTGAACCAATTGAACTTGAACACCAACAGAAAACCATTCCTTCTGGGTTTGCTGACTTAGTGAGTGGAACAAATGCAGAGGCAGACAGGTAGTACAAGCAGGAAGCAAACAGCAATGTGTGTTTCTGGGAGCCAGAGAGAAGGAACACAGGGACAACTTGTCGTGGTGTGCTATTAGATCAGTTCAACTTCTCCCACAGTTTGTGAGACTGCAAAACCTCTCAAGTCTCTCCCTCCCTGCTTTTCCCAAGCAATTCCTCTGCTGCTTTCCACAAACTGGCGTAGAAGAAAGTTCTATATTTTTGTTTAATCATGGGTCAACACTGAGTAAGACACACATTCCACAGCACATCCTGTTGGCACATATCACCTTATCACCAAGCAGTGGCTGCTCATTTCAGCAGGCAAGAGTCTCAGACAAAGAAAAATGACTAGTTTTCTGGTTTTCTCTGTAGGCAGCACTTCAGTCTTAAAAACCCACCATGAGTGCATGTTGTGCTCTAAGTGTAGGTGCTGAGTTCCAGACTTTGGAAAACTGCCAGAATGACTATCACTGAGAGAACAATCTGCTCAATTTAACTTACAGAGCACTCACTAGAGGCTATGATAATAGGACAGCTCCCCATTCTAACGGAATACTGACTGAAAAGCATCTTGTCAATTGTTTTAGAAGTTTCGTAGCCATACACTTCCCAAATGGAAAAAACAAGACATATCTGAACCACAAAGTTTCTGTGGCACTAGATGGTCAATAAAGTAACTTTGTGGTGGCACAAAACATAACAACTACCAAGATTACACAATGAAATCAAAGAAAATTGAAGATGAAACCACATAAAATTCTCATATTTACAAAACAGAAAGACAAAATAGTACAAGTGTTTACCTGGTAATCAGGCTTTGTAAAGTAATCTAAATTAGAAATGTGATCCAGAAAGACGTTAAATTCTTGAGGAAGATGTTTCAACATAAGTCTGTGTTCGTACCTTTCTTTAATGGAGCCCACTTGCTCCTAGGAGTAAGTAACACAACAAACATTACCACGTCTTCATTCTCTGCTACAACATATTTACATTGTATGTTACAGCCATTCAATACACTACAGGCCAGAACAGAAGGTCAGTACATTACAACAAATGCTACTGAGAAAGTCCGCTCTACATCAGATGGAAAGATAAGACATTCTGTCATTGTTTCCAATACACTTGCAAAATAATGTACAAACTTCAATTCAATATGAAAAGTCATTGAATTTTCTGCTGTGTTTGTGTTGTGTTTGAATGCTGACTGATATCAAGGATTGCCATTAAACAGTCCAACTTTTCCAGAAGGTATCTTTCAAAGATTTAAATATCCTATTGCATTACATGAAGTTCAGTCACTTTTTGGTGTTTATTCGGTCATGTAACATGAGTAAATAAAAAAAAAAAAAAAAGGAGCTGCCACCTCTATATCACACTGTCATCTACACAAACCACATCAGAGAGTAACCAGGTTTCAGTATAATTTCAGAAGAAGTTGCAGGAAGTAATAGCAGGCTAATTAGATATTGTTTCTTTGCATACCTCTCCTAGGATTTATGACTTAAGACACTACTGCATATTGCCTGATTCACTTTCCAGCAAATAAGAAATGCCCATTTCACAAGTAATCAAAAGAGACAGGTGTGATATGTGAAATAAAGTACTCAAGTGAAAACAGGAATAATGAAATAAGGGGCAAATACACATTTACTTTTGCCATCTAAAATATTTTCAATCTAGAGGCAAACCTACTTCCTAGAACAGTTCATAAAATTTGATTGCTTTTTATACCATGACAGTAGAGACAAGAACTAGCACTAGAAAACACCAGAAAACCTAATGTTAAAATTAATGAACCAGTGATTCTTAGTGCAATCTTTATCATAGCATTTCCCTGCAACCCAGAAATATATTTCCCTCATGCTCTTTGGTTTCACCTCCAGGTTTACCTTATCTTTTATTTTTCTCCAAGGCAGTTGCCCAACCACAAATTCCACCAACATGTAGAATAGAGACCAAAGATCATCATGCCGACCCATTTCCTGTGAAAAAGAAATATTTTTCTCATGCATATTACAAATACCTAAGACAGGAGGGAAGACAAATTCTTTACTGCTCAAGAGTTGAATTATTACATATAAAATTTAATATTATCTACACTGCAAAACCAGTTTCATTAAATCCAGTAACTATTTTAAGGAGAAATGTACATTTCCATAGAGAAACAACAAAAGTTGAAATGTGTTAAAATGACGTTGCAAATGTCTATACTGGGAGAGCTGTTTATTCAGATTTCTTTAGTGTATGATGTTAAGACAATGTACTGGACATTATGTACTTCATAAAACACAGTAACTTCACCTTTTTAGTTTATTAACTTACAATACAACTGAACACCAAAGGTACTATTAAAAGTATTATTATTTCCACACCAAGAACCTTTCTATCTTCTACTACTGTAAAGTATATTATCCTTTCACAAAATGTGTAATTTCTATTAATTTCTACATAATAAATGCACAAATAAGAATACAAAAAAAAAAGGAAATTAATAGTAACTGCATTACTGACTGATTTCAGCTATGTGAGATGGGTATGATACAGATTGAGATACTCACTCTGTTTCTATGAGCATTGATTGATGCATATCGTACTGTTCCTCGAAAACCAGCGACAGCTCGTGGCTGTCAAAGAATAAAAAAGAAAAGATTCTCATTGTCAGAAATAAACCCTCTGACAACTTAACTTGGCATCTACAAAGCGACTATGGAGCCACAACATATCTCATTTGAGACTTTTATTTCAGTTTAACATATTTCTACAAGTTCTCAGTGGAAATCCAACAAGGAATCACAAAGTCACATTTGTCAGAGTTTTTTAAAGTATGTGATAGATTTTAAACTATGATCTATTGACGTCAGTATTTGTCCTCCACAGGCATCATGTCCTGTTTACCTCATTCCTCAACACAGTTATATGGCAGAAATATTCCCTTTTTTTTTCTCCAATGCTGAAACTATTTCTTAGTTCCAATGATTAGAAGTTTGAAGGTTTAAACTTGGACAGGATCTAAACCATAACTTCTTCCTCTTTGCTAAAATACACCAATATTACGTGGTATGAACATACAAGCAGCAATTTATTGAAGTGTGTTAGCAATATTTTCACAAATTATTTTCTGAGTTAGCAAACCAATCCATTTTTTGAGAAATTCCAAAAGCAGGGTAAGCCACAGGTAAGTCTCAACACTATAGCTGAGCAATAAATAGAAAAGGCTGCACTGCAGATACCCATTTAAAATATTTCTTTCTTTTCTAGTTTATGAAAACCAGCATTTCCTCCCTGACAGTCTAGATATTATACAATCATAAGTGAATTGGTGTTTTATAATCCCAGAATACATTTTCCCATCCTTCTTTTCTTCAAATAAAACATTACAGAGAGAATCATATAATTGAAAAGTCATCATATTTACAATTTAAAAAAAAAAAACAAAACCATGGTATTATTACTTTGCCTAAGGCAGATATCCAATCCATGCTACCTTCTTAATTAATCATTCTATATAGACAGAACTGCTAAACTTGCTTTCTTTGACGCAGTCTTATCTTCCCAATCAATACTTGTTTTTGTTTCTTCTAACAATGAACATAGGAAGCTTCAATTATCTACCTCACCTCTGACTTGTATATAAAGAGGTATTGGTGATCTGTCTGCTTTTCCACGACTCACGATAATTCTTCAGATTTTAAAAAACTGGTTTTATATACACACAAACATAACCACAATACACAAATAACTAAGATAAAGCACCTCCATCTCTCCCTACCTATATATATATGTAAGTATAATTCTTTCTTATCCACCAACAGAAACTATACAGAACTAACATTTAAATAAATCAGGAACTGTTATTGCTGTCAATAACTCTGCCAATTGGATCCAGCGGGATTATGCAGCAACGTCTTTAATAAAGGATTCAACAGTCCATATAATCAACGTCTGATAGAGTAGTATGAATCAGTGTTAATTAAGAGAATACCTTCTAGGATATTCTTTACATGAAGAGGTTCTCAGATGATATTTCATAAATCTTAGGGTTTGCATGTTATCATAAAGTTTCAAAGGTGCTTGAAACACACGTCATGTTCAGGCAGGACAGACTCAGTTTTCCGTCTGCCTTTTTATTGTCTTTAATCTTATATCATATCACATACTGAACATTATCCTGCAGCTGGAGAAAAAAATTCTTCAAAAAAAGCACTTAAGTCTCCTTCTCAGTAGTTGTGCAGGTTGGCAAACCATGCAAGAAAGAATAATATAGCATCACTGCCAAGACAATCAAAATACACATAAATTTACAAAAAGATTCAGTTTAATGAATAGCACTTCTTCAGAAGAGCACTGAGAGCTTAACTTTAAAACAGTTGAAAATACAAATTCCATACATGTCAAGAGCACATAGTTTCAGAAGACAAAATCAAATGCTTACTATCTTCAGACTCTGGTATGAATGTTAAAAAGGAATGACTATATTCAGTTTTACTAAGTTAAATATTTCCATTCTTGTGAAAATAATGAAAAATACGAAAACTAGGATGAAATGAGGTTTTTATTTCTAGTATAATAACTTTAATTCCTACTTGATAGCTAGGACAAAAACGCTTAAGTTGCTGGACAAAGCAACAAAAAAAGACTAAGAAATGTCATATGAAAACTAAATTACCCCATTCAGTTTACAAAACCTAACAATTTGACTTATTCCAGTTCTGTCCTGGGGGAGAAAATGAGGCATTTCATTGTGTACCTATTCAAATGCCTTTGAACGTTAAAGTCACTGCCATCCCTACTAGTCCTAAAATGATTTCAATTATCTGAGAATCACCTGGAAGGGAAGGGGGGGGGGGGAGGGGGAAGAAAGAAAGAAAAAAAAAAAAAAAGGCATGAATAGTGTTTCTATTTATGAGCTTACCATGAAATGAATTCTGAATTACTTACTCCAAGATATCTCTTGCCTTAAAGTATAATTCCTATGAATCTGACTTAAAAGCATATGTAACTCCGTTATATTTTAAGACACAATGAAATACCTTTTAGTAACACATCTGGTCACCACTTAATAGTGGTATTCTGATGCCACACAACAATAATAAAATAATTCTACCGTGTCACTATCAAAGTGAATGATGCCTCTGTAGGTTAAATCAAGTTTGACTAATGGCCACTAATTCAGAATAGAACGTACAGCCTTCTGAGCATTTGCTCAGTTTCAGAACTCTTCATGGACCTCACAACATCTCATGAAGCAAAAGAGAAACACTACAGGCAATAACAGCAACTTCATGAATGATTCACTTCATTCTTTCAAATAAAAATTCTCCTCTGCTATTACTGATCACCTTCTTTTGTTTCAGGACACCTCCAAAACATACTTTGCAAATCTTCAACAAAATTGTACTTTGCTTGGTTCAGTTTACATCCAAAAAAATTCTCTAAAATAATTAACTCAGGCAGTGATCTGAAAGTCAGGATTGTCTTGGTTTTGATTATTGTCACTAAAATCTTCAAATTTTATTTAAAGTAAATTATTTTGAAGATACATGCACATGAAGCAGATTCAATGGCCACTCATAAAGGTACTTCTAAATGTAACGTAAGATTTCTTTGCAGGTGGCCCTGCCCTGGAAACACTTGACAGTGTCTCAGATACATTAGGACGCAGGAAAACAGGAATTCCTAGAAAAGTGAACTATTTCCTCTAAGCACACAGATTTGCAGATTCCTGGGAGACACTATGCTAACAAACCTGTCTACAAATGTGGCTTCTTTGAAGGGGTGTGGTGGAAGCAAATCACTCTTAGTTCTGTGTCTCCAGATAAATGCTCTGGGTTCATTGCTCTGGGCAACATTGGAAACGTTACACAGAGCAAAAATTTAACTTATTATTGCATTCATGCAAAATAGATAACAAACACGAAAAAATAAACCAATATTGATTCTTTACATTATATCTCACACACACCATTTCTCCCTATCAATCAGGCAATGACTGAGTGCTCCTAAGTGTCTCTAGGTTCTGCACTGAGAAGTCAGTAGTGCTGCCTTTAAAGTCGAGTTCAAAAGCACATAGCAAGGTGAGTAGAAAAGTAGCCACCTGTGTTACCCCTATTTTCCTTTGTTAAAGGCAGAAGAATCCTCCTTTTTTATATTTTTTCTTTAAAAAGTCAATTTCCTAGTTCTTATGACCACCAGGAATATATTTCCATGATTGGAACTATGCACAGTTCCAATCTTTTCAAACCTTTTTACACACCAAATAACTTCAACAACTCACATTCCAATCCCACCTTTCTAGGGGATACAGGCTTTGCAATCTACTGTCATGCCCAGCATGCTTTAGCACCAGTTAAAAATAAATGAAAAATTCAGGGATCTTCTGGGTAAGGAAAGATGAAGTAGTTGAAATATGATTGCCATAACAATGTATTATTATACGTCTTAATTAGTTTTCACTGCATATACAGCTCTTCAAACCCACACAGTCAGCTCTATCTTAAAATCCACATCAGGCACTAATAATTGAGTATTTGCACTTAGAACTCTTTATCAACCCATTTCCTACAGTTATTGGTATACCATGTTACTTAGACTCAGATCTACCTAAACAAATGTTATGATTTCTAAAAACTGATTGCAGCTGTGTGATCCTATGCTACCAGAAGCCAGGTAACAAGCTGAGTTGACATCCAAACAGTACAATCACATTTTGCTCTTGTGAGTTCTAACAGACATGTGGTGACAAATGAAAATTTAACTCCCACTGCATGTGCTATAAAGAGCATCACTATCTCTAAGGCAGCAGTATTTGATACATAAACCAAGCTCCTGAGCTACTCAGTTTTCAGTCTGGAGTATTTACTCAAGCCAATGTGATGCACTTGCTGAAAATGACAGTTGTTCCAAAGCTGATTCATGAGCAGACAAAAAGTCTGGTGGGGTGGAGATGGTAACAACCTACTAAGTGTCTGTCTCAAACCTGAACTTACTGCAGTGAAAAATCACACAGGATAAATCAACCATGTGTATTTTTGCTTTGCCCCATGCAGTCTTTCTTCTTCCTCTTACACCATGAGCTGAAGCAGAAATTGCCATCAGAGAAAGACTCTACATAAACCAGCTGTGCTCTGGCAGATAATTTCCCCAGACAGCAGAATATTGTTTTATTTATCTCCGTAAGTCAAAATTTTACAGTTGTTCCGCGCTATGGGAAGTTCTGTGCTCTTAGCAGAGTTCTGACTGGAGAACCAATACCTTGATTTTTAATTGTTTTGTACATATCTTATTAAGTATTTATAATGATAACGATTACACCATATATTAAAGAGTTGCATAAATCCAGAAGTAGACTATTTCAGGTAGTAGACTTATTTCGACTATGAATGCAAAGCAAAACATCTCAAGCAAACTAATGTACATAAATATACCCTCTTTCCAATTCTCTTCCCCATCCCACAGGGGCAGAACAAGTGTGAGGGAAATGAGCAAGAGGCTGAGGTTAAACCACAACAATAAAACAACACATTTTCCTTCTTTTCTTAAACTGTACAAAATAATTTTTCATAACTTAGCAGAGAATTTAGCTCATAACTCAGAAGGAATTGGAAACCGAAGCTTTCAGTTTGATTTTGGTTTGCTTCTATTTTCATCGAGAAACAAATTTTACTGGGCCAAACCATCTGTCTTTCCACTACAATAGTTTTTAATTTCAGACAAATAACACAGCTCTCAAAGACTTCCAGTTCCTGCAAGTTTAATGAAAATTGGTGATTAAAGACAGAACCCAAATTAGTAAATTGACACAGAGACAGACAGCTAAAATTCAATTTAAATGGTTCACATCCATCTTAAGAGACACCACTGAGTTGGTCAACCAGCATCAATTTTAGATGGCATGTAAATACACGCCTAGTCCCAAAAGTGCAACCATGTATCGGTCAGAAAAGAAAGGTGTAGTATGAAGCTGCAAATACTAAAAAATTTGGAGGGCATAAGGGAAGCACAAAACAATAGGAAAACAGTAAGCTTCACCATTCATAGAATAATTTCTTTCAAAAATAAGATCAAATCTCAGCAGAAAAATGTCACTTTTTTTTTGTTTGGTTTTGGGGTTTTTTTAAAGCTGTTACAGCCCATTCCAATGAGTATCTATTAGTTCTATTGAAAATAAAGGAACTGCTAAATCAGAATACAGAACAGCTATACAGCACATTTCAAAATGCCCAAGTTACATTTCTAAGTTAAATTGTTTAATGACTGTTTGGAAACAATATCACTGTTCTGCACACTACAGGAAAGGAGAAACAAACCCCAATAGACTCTAACAATTACATAGTATTCTATTATAATATTTTTTCATATCTCAACTATTTCTCAATCTGTTCCTTCAGGCAAGATATTGTGTATTCTGTTTTATTTTTTACCACAAATGCCAGGTCACAAGGAATCTTATCTAGCAAATAACTATCAAGCAAATAACCACACATGATTTTCTTAAGTTTTTAATTTAATTGCTGCAAGATTATTCAATTGACATGTTACAAAACAAAGTCACACCTCATGAAATTCATATATCCATTCTACTTTTGTCACCGAGTCAATTGATAATGCTCTTTTTTCATCTTTTGCATTAACTCACTGCCTGTCTTTTTGACCTTGTATTATCACACAGGAGACACCAGCTGCCTGTCTCCATAACACTGACTTCCTTCGTTACTTCTTTGTCAGTAATACAACCAAACTTGCAAGGATCATGTTCCGTGGATGCTGAAAATGCTACACATGTACTCTATAAGACTGTGCCTTAAGTAATATCCCTCTATGTCCTTGAAGGAGGTTATGGCAGACAATAATTAGTGTTCCACTGGTAGGTATAACACAGATATATCATTACAGCTGCACAGATCTGTCACAGGTACATGGTTTACAACAATGCATTACTTCAAAAACTTCGGAAACTTAACAATTTAATAGTTATTGTAATTTCTCTATTAAAAATAATGTCTGCACAAATCTCTCTAAACTAACTCCCTTGTCTTCCCTATAAAATTATCACTGATTCAGAAATGGAACCTCAAATGACTAATGTCATAATTCTTTCAACTCATGCAGATTACTTATATATCAATTAAACAAAGGGCTCTTAACTTAGTCTCTTCAGCAAATAACCACCCTTGTACAGTTTGTCTTGGGATTTAAGGAAAAAAATAATTAGGCTCCAGTCTTTGATGACTTAGAGGACATGAGAGAAAAGTAGCAAAATGTACAAAATTTAATTTAATAAACATGGAGAGGTAAAAGTGGGATATCATAGGAAGGTATATTCAGCTTTCCAAAAAACTACTCCAGTCCTCTCTTCCAACACTACTTTTGAATCATTATTTATTAAAAAAAAATATTTATTTTACAAACAAAGAACATAAAGTAAATAGTTTTCAACTCCATTTTCAGGAGCTTACTGCATTCTAATTTGGCAGCTGAACTATATCACATATGTATATATTGCTCCTTCTTTTACATTTATTTGTGCCGTAATAGCTGAACTGATTTTGCTAATTGCAAAATACAACAATATTATTCAAATAAATTAAGATTTACACACTAAAATTTTTAAATATTCCTTTGGTTATGAATTCTTGTTCATTCTATGTCTTTCTGGATTTACAGCAAGCTAAGTATAAATCTATTACTTGTTTTTAATGTTTTACAGTCCCAGCTCTTGAATTTTTACCTGTTCCATTTCCACAGAAAGCTGGTAACAATGAAAAATTGGAAGAAGTTCAGCTTTGTTTAGAAGAAATTCTTTACTCAGAGAGTGGTGAAGCACTGAAAGAGGTTGCCCAGAGAGGCTGTAGATGACCCATCCCTGGAAGTGTTCAAGCCCAGGCTGGATATGGCCTTCAGCAACCTGGTCTAGCGAGTGGCATCCCTGCCCACAGCAGGGAGATTGAAACTAGGTGATCTTTAAGGTCTCTTCCAACTCAAACCATTCTATGATTCCACGTGTTCAGTGTTTCTTCACACTAATTTCTGCCATTGGTAGACAAATACTGAAGAAATTTTTAAAAATCAGATTTTAGGATTCTCTTCCAAACATAAAATTTTTAAAAATCAGATTTTAGGATTCTCTTCCAAACATAAAAATAAACAACCTTGAATTCTTCTGCCACACATGACAGCAGGTAAGGCAGAATAAGATGGAAGTGTTCTCTAGTCTTGCTCAGCAATCAAGACAATCCAGAATACTATTAAAAAGAAACTCCATGCAAATCAAAAGTATAAGCATTCCCAAATTTTAGAAAGTAAAAAACAAAATGAAAATATGAACATACAAGGAAATTATACTTTCAGTCCCTGTACTTAACTGAAGTACAATAGAGTTCCAAAGCTTTCAAAATGGATATAATGTTCTCCTTTGTTATCTGCCAACACATTTCTGTGCAGTATTCTGTGCAGGGTTGGGTTTTTTGGAGGGTGTTTTTATTGGTTCTCATTTGGTTTGGGCTTTGTGTTTGTTTTGGGATTTTTTTAAGAATTCAGTTTTTTACGTACATTTTTAGGACACCACCTGTCATCCTAAGGTGAAATTTGAAGATAAAAACTCATTTGCTTGAAAATCCTCAGGACCTGAGGGCACTGAAGAAAGGCAAAGAGCACTTAGCTGATTTTGTACATTATCGCCTCAATAGAATAACGTGTTCATTGTTTGATCCGAACAGATTGTTAACTGCTTCCCTAGACAATAAAAAGACCTAAACATTTGCATTCACAATTGCTTTCACTGCATTTTCTAAGGGTCAGACTGTACAGCAGCTGGCGTGTCTTCTGCTTTAGTAGAAGTCAGAGACAATTTTTGTTACTGACAGGTCACCAGTAAAGAGCATGAGAGCATGAGTAATGCCTCAGAAAATTTTGGTGGATACGCTATTGTCTTAGGATTGGAATAGGTTTGTTAGCATTCAGAGAGTAAGTTTTGTGACTGATTTAATACAAAGCATATCAGAAAAGAACACTGTAACATTTTCTAGCTGTTCTAAAACCAGGACTTCCTTGTTTGGTAATGTTCAAGATTTCAAATTTCCAGGCTAAAAAAAAAAAAAAAAAATCTGTAAAGTTAGATTTAAATTACTGTAAACCTCCTTAATGTATGTTAAAAAGAATGCAATTTTTATTGTTTTACTTATTTGCAAGTAAATACAGGAAAATTTCGACACTTGAAATTAAGGTCATGCTAAAAAAAACCTATGACGGTGAGAACTCTGATGAATCTCTTTGTTTTGTTTAAATAACCAGTGAAGGATGACCTAAAATCTAGTCACTGGGAAGGACAGGAGAAAGGTGGGGAGATGGGGGAATGCAGTCTTAGGGTAACTTTCCCTTTGACCTACAAAGCCTTATTTATCAAAAATACAACATTTCCACACACAAAAGGGTCTCCTCAGAATACATTTCAACCCACTAATCAGGATACTCTCAAAGAGGAAGGTCACCTTCCAAACTAAGCACCAAACTGGACAAAAAGGAGTTTTCTCCTTCAATTACTTTTGGTGAGTCCAAATCATCAGACACAGGGGACTGGCTGTTGATCGGAACAATTCTCTAGGCTGCCAGTCAGTGAAACCTGTATACTGAGTAGAAAAACACTGATGTTTGAGATAAAGGGTTTTATCTAAGCACCATCTACTCATGGATAGTTCTTTAATTGTTACTCACTAGCTTTGTCACATCAGCTTGCATACATTACACTACCTTCTCTGTAAAGTGAATACAATGCAGTTATTTAGAATTTGCAATCCACAGAAATAAAAGACCAGAAGACTCAGGCCTGTGATAACACATGACATTTGAATTTGTCGATTTTTAAAGAATTATGACCTAAAATTATTTTTCAAAGGTTAATCTCTGACAGCAAAGGCTATCGGCTTCTTTTTTTCTTTTATTTTGCTTTCTTTATATTAAATGTATTAGTACCTCAAAGAACAATTGTGGTTAATGTTCACTTTAAAACAGAAGTGATGACAACTGCTGGCTGCAGTACTGATGATGTTAAGAATGCAAATGTCCTTCAGATTTTGTCCCTCAAGGTTTTCTATTTCTGTACCACAGCTGACACCTTCACTTTCCATTTTCACCATGTAAATAGAGACACAGAAATTGAAGGCTGTATGAAGTTAGGTTTACATCCAAAAAGAATCATTTATTCTTTGTCCCAAGAAAGAAAAAAAAACAACCAACCAAACAAAAACAGACACTAATACTATTTACTTTGGCTATCTCTAAGACAATGGCAAACAAAATGGTAGGTATTACGCTCTGGAAAAGCAATAAAAAGCAGACTATGAATCTCATAAATATACTAAATTTGCATCCTGCTAAATGTATTTGCTTGATGATTAGAGTCTCCCCACAATTAAATTCTAATTATCCCGCTTTGAGGTAATCAATTCTTATCTACACTATTAATTCAATTGTTGGCTTCCTCTCTCCAACAATATATTTGCTTGCCCAAGTTTCGTCCTTCTTTTTTTCAAAAGCCTACATCATCCTCAGAAGATTTTGTTCTCCTTCCCACACTAAAATTGCTGTCTTCCAATCTTTTCCCTCACCAGACAGGGCTCCTCCCACCCATCAGTGTTTCCTTATCAACTTTCACTCCATAATCTAATTCTACATCTACCCAAATATCTGTATTCTAATAATGTCCCCTACATGTAAAATTTAGTTTCAGAAGCCTATACACACACACACTATTGTCCAATTTTCCAAATTCTTCATCCCATTCCCAGCTACACCTGTAACACTGTTCAAGCTTTCACAAAAGTATAATTGGTCAAAATATCACAGAATCACAGAGTATGCTGAGTTAGAAGGGACCCACAAGGATCATCAAGTCCAACCCATAGCCCTGCACAGCACCATCCCCAAGAGTCACACCAGGTGCCTGACAGCATCATCCAAAAGCTTTTTGAACTTTCTCAGGCTTGGTGCTGTGACCATTTCCTTGAGTAGCCTGTTCCAGCGCCCAACTACCCACCCTCTGGGTGAAGAACCTTTTTCCAATATCCAACCTAAACCTCCAGATCTTCAGTGCACACAAATCAAAGAACATGAAAATGAACAAACAAACAAACCCAGATCCAAACCTACCCACTGTAAATACTGAACTACCGAACACATTTCCAAAGACCTTATCTGCAAGAGTTACACTTTTTTCTATTTGCTCTTGAAGAGATGATGTGGCACAATAGATACATTTCATCTGCACTCTAAGACACAGAATGCTGGTGCTACCTACATCTAGTATATGCCATTTGCATTTAAGGTCTTGGCTGAAAATTTTTCATTTTTTTATGACACATTTAAGTAAAACTTCAAATTCTTTAGCTAATAAAACAGGACTAAGTAAATTGAACAGAAAACATAAAATTACACATGCTTCCCTTTTTAAACAAGTGTGAATCATTCGATACTCTTCCAAGCAACACTATGATACACATTTGTCATTACTTTTCTTTCATCTTTCAGAAACTTACAAGCTGCAATAAGTGTTTGTTTCTGCCTTTTAAGTTCTAACCAGGTTATAATGTCAGATCATACAACTTAATGAACTGCAGCACTTCTACTGTCTTCAGCATATTCATATATTTTACAAATATCTTATTACTGAGATACAACAGACATATCCCTCTCTCTTTGAAGTTAGCTCCACACAAGAAGAGTCCTTCAGACAGCTGCACGACAGGACAACTTTGTTGAAAGGAATCCATTTCAAAATCAGCAGTTAAAAATGTTTTAGTATCCAGTAGTATTTCTGAGAAAGAACTATTTGTAGCATGAAAAAGCGTGCAAAGCTTTGGTTTTGCTTTATACTTTGTGTTAATCTATTTTCCTTTCAGTTTTTAAGATTCACCAACCAAAGTTGACCACTGTAGTAAAATGACACTATAATAAGAAAACTGCAACTACAACTAAATAATTTTAAGACTAACCCCTGGAACAAATGGGAAATTGTCTGTGCTGACTGAATAACCCAAGAGAACATAAAACCTCTGGGTCCTTAAGATGAGCAATAGAGGTATTACATTTTGACTGTATGGTCAGACACTGAGGCAGACTAATAAACCTTGAACACATTTTCATTACATAAAATCATCCCTCAAAATACTCCTTAATTTCCTGAAATGAACTCTTAGCCCTGTTTATAAAGAGGGGTAATATTTTGACATAAAGAAAATGCTGAATTTTAAAACACAGTCTGGATAATGATTATGGAATGCCAGAAAAGATTAGTCCTTCTCTAACAGTTGTATTACATTTATAACCAATTCTATCCCTCTTCACTAACTTTACAACAGATTACTACCTACACAGTGTAAAAAGAAGACTTAGAAAGTGCATTCCCTTTGTAAGGAACAGAATAAAGACAGCTACAACAGAAATATTTGAGAAATACACTGGAAATGTGTCATCTCATTGTTTTCTGAAATAGAGTTCTGATATCGCTGAAGGAAGAAATTATATTGTTCTGGAGAGAGGCTTTAAAAGGCTATTTCAGCTGCAGTGGGGGAAAAGAAGCTCATGTAAAAAAGCAAAAAAGGCACTGACAGAAGTACCAGGGAAACCAGGAAGAATGAGGAGAAAATTTGATACTAGTTTTTATAAACACAAAACATATGCTTTTAAGTTTACAGCAATGTATGCCCAGTTTTAAAAACTGGTGGAATTAATTCATCGGCTCTGTAACTTCATGCCACATTTTATATTGAAAGCTTGAGTCAGATGGAATGGCTGACCCAAATAACATATCACTGGTTAGGCTCCCAAGTTAATAAGTGATGAAAATCTAACTGATTATTCAATATGAAATAGTTGTTTCCCTTCTTAATTATTTGTGTCCCTCAGTTATGTAAAAATCAGTGCATCCTGCAGCAGTATTCGCATGAAAATTGCTGTCACTTACTGACTTCAAAAGCTTAAGCTTTTCATGAAAAAGGGATTCTGATGGGGGAATAAAGACAACATTATTACCTATAGAAGCAGTTTTCTAGATTCCATCATACTCTTGGTGGATGAACTACCATATATCTCCTTGAAGTTTTATTTTTTTCCTTTCAAAATCTGTATTACTGTTATCTGGCTGCTGCAAACCAAAGGTCATTTTAGATAATCTAATCCAAGTGTGAAAAATCATTCTACCACAAATCCCACTAGGGAAAAAAAAAAAGTGAAATGGACTGAAAACTGCTTGTTCCTCAATTATTTAAAAGGTAGTCCATATGTAACACTCCAAAATGCAATGAAAAACACAGTAAGTACTACAGGTGTTGCAAACCTCCCCCCCTTTTTTTTAAATACTACCTTCTGAGAAGCTTTTTATATTGAATCTGCATTTTTCAAAACAGTATTCAGACAGAAGCAGCTACAACTGAATGGTGTTAAATCACCATGGAATCTGACATTAAGATGGGCAGTACGAAGATGAACAACACCTCTGAAAACAACCCTGAGACATCTTAGGAAATGACAGGCATCTCTGGGAGATCCTTCCGTATGGAACTATGGCATGGAATTAGTTCAGATGGCTTTCTCATTTCAAGTTCTCTACTTTGACTATTCTTTCAGGTAAGAAAGCTAGGGAGACATCATAAATCCTCAGGAAGAAAACAAACTGACAATGAACAAACTTGTCTATAACAAACAACAAACAAAAGCCTGTTGTGGTTGAACCTCAGGCAGTAACCAAGCCTCACACAGCAACCCATCACTCCCCCACCAAGGGGACAGGGAGAGAATCAAAAGCAAAGAAACTAGAAAACTCATGGGTTGAGATAAAGACAGTTTAACAGGGACAGCAAAATTAGGGTTATAAAAAGCTCATAGTCGACCAGTCAGCTTTAACTATGGAACAGGTTTTTACCAATAGAGTACTATGTTTTTGGAAAACATGCTTTGACATTGTCCTGGGTTATTTGCAGTGTCTGCTGAACAAATCTAATGAAACTTAGAAGGACAGCCTTAAGGAGAAGCACGTAGCACATTTAATGAAAATATTAATAACTTCTATTAGTAAACAACGCCAACAGTAGGGTTGATCTCTACACAGTAGCCATTTCTAGCTATTACATACAAACAAACCCACTGTCTTTCTCCCCACCACCACTGCACTCTATAAATATGGGTTACACTGTCAAAAAATTGACAACAATTTAAATTGAAGAATTTAAATTTAAAGAAGAATTTAAAGAATTTAAACTGAAGAAAATTCAGTTACCTTGTAGGGCACTGCAATGAAAAACAAAAGGCAAGAGGTGAGTTTTTACAAAAGAAGGAATAGGAGAAATACTGAATTTTCTGTTCTTATCACCTATTTGTTTCTGGAAATGCTATCATTGGAGTGTGTATGTATACAGAAACTTGGGAACTGTTTTCTCTTTGAAATTACAGGTCTGTTCAAAAAACATTCGTAGCAGCCAAACATACAGAACACGACAAGAACACTGAGAAATAATAAAAAAAAAAAAGAGAAGTAAACTACTTAAAATGTTTAGCTCACCTTTCCAACAGCAGCAGCCACTCTGTTGGTCTCCCCTGCTCTTTGCTTTCATTGCAGTGTCCAGCATTATGGCTGAAGGAATAGAGTACAGCAGAACCCCGCTAATTTACCTTACTAATTCATAATCTGCACAAAAAAATCTGCCACTTTCCCAACTTCTTAGGCAAAATAAAAGTGAAAATCCTGTAGAGATGTCTTCTACCACTCACATCATATTTATAAATACGCCACACAGTATTGACTAGTACATTATTCAGTATTACCATCAAAATGAAAACTAAAGCAGCTTAAAAAAGAAAATATGTTTCTTTAAAACATCACCATGTACCATGGCACTGACATGCTCATTTTCAAACTTTGAAATTACCAAAATTAACTACCCATCAGTGAATTAGGGAGGCTCTACTGTACTTAAAATTGTAATTCCCTCACTGATATGCTTTTATCTACAATTTTCTTCAGGTTGTTTGCATTTGGAATACAGTAACTACACTTAACTATGTCCTCTTACATATTATAATTGGTGTCCTATCACTGTTTTAGTTATTCAGACTTCCTCTTTCAGAAGATGATACATATTCACTTTAGTATCTGACTTTCATTTTTTTTCTCCTCATAGTTGTTGGGGTTTTTTAAATGCAATATACAACACCAAGTGAAATTCAGCTCTGGTATATTACTGATAATTAATAAAAACCTGACAGATTATCCCAAAATATCATAGATGTACACTTCTGCCTCAAGCCAAAAATCAGAACCTGAGTCATTCCCAACTGCCAGTCTTTTACCATAATCAATAGATCACATGGCATTTCTGATCTGGAATAGTGTTTGTCAAGCTTAAAACAGTTACCAGTTCAGTGCAACTCCCATACTTCTCCAGAAAAGAAGAGAGCATACTACCACATTCAAGTATTCAAATTTCAACTGTGAAAAAATCTTACTGGTCTGACATCCCCACATGAGTTGGTAAATTGCCGTGCCAAGCCAAAATCCAGCATATAACACTTCCTACAGGTGCTAGGAAAACGTCCCATTGCGAAGTTTGACTAGGAAGAAAAACAAATACACATAGATAACAGAAACAAAGACAGAGGTTTCAATATATTCATGTATTAATGCAGTAAAACAATCATAAGAAAATTCATATTCTACTTCTGCATCCTTCCTTCTATATTTTCACTTTTATCAAACTCCCATTAAATTTGAAGGAAACCTTGTTAAGAAAAACAGGCATCCAACTTAGCACATCTGAACAGCGGGCTATATTGTCTGACAAGATTGTCATCTTACTTTGTCACTAGAATATATTAACTTCTAGCAAGAATTTTCCAACCATGTCACCCACTCACATATATTGATTTGGACTTTTCAAAAAACTACCAATCAAATGGCCAACAAGTTCATCTAAACAAATGCACTAATATCATATATGCAGAATACAAAATATGGGATGCAAACTGCCTTTCCCAGCCATGGATGGGGAAAGAACCAGGTTTAAAAAAACAGACAAACCACACACCTGAGCAAACTGGAAGCTTAACACAATTAACTCTAAGAAAACTTCTTGTTTCCATTAAATGGAACAGCAGTACCATTCTAAGTAAATCTGAAATTCAAAACTTGGTAAAAACCAATCAAAACTATGAACTGAAATTAGTGCGATCAACATTATTTTTAAATGGAACTGGATTTCAGCATTCCCTAATTGATCACAAGGAAAAAAACAATCAAAGACTTCAATATTTCAGCTCAAAGCTTGCTTTTAGCATAATCTGTCTAGAAGAGGAATAACAAAAGAATAAAAGAACTTGTATTTTTAAGCCAGGAAAACTGCGTACTAGAAAGCAATCATGTCTTCTTTTGCCTTTGTGAGTCGCAACATAACTTCTAAAGGGGAAGAAAAATTACTTCTTTTATGACTCTAATATATGACCTCACAGTGCTGTTTATCCTGTCTCAACCTTTAAATTTTGGGGGTTTTTTCCTTCCCCTGATCAAACTCTCCATTTTCATCCTATTCGAGCCCACAGACTCCACCAAGATATAGCTCGACAACAAGAGGTCCCTAATCCATCCTGCCAGCCATAAGGGAACACATTTCCCATTCAAAACTTGAAACGCTTTCATTATCAAATTCTTGAGATCCAGCTAAGTTCTTCTCACCTATTTCACTTGACATTCACTGCCTCTATGCCCTTAAATGAGGAGGGTTCAGGGAGAATACAAGTTTTATAAAGAGTTGCCAGGAAGAAGTGATGAAAATGAAAATTTCCTAATGTACAGAAACTTCTCAGAGGTGTTAGGTAAGCATCATTCAGTTGACAGGAAGTTTGGCTACATGTCAGATACAACCAGCCATGAGTGCATCTATTAGAAAATGCAAGATTTCCTTATTTTTTCTCATTTACAAATTTTGACAGTTCAGAGTTATAATCATATTTTAAATACACAGTAATACTAAAAAGGAGGCAGTGCATTTCAGGAATAAAGTCAAAACCAGAAAAAATAGGGAGAATAAAAGCCTGATATTACCAGGAAGGCACTATCCTCATGGCATATTGACAACAGATTTTATTAGAATTGCACAATAAAAAATACCTTTCTCTTACAGTCTGTCCTTCCTCTCCTTATTTGTTAAGAATACATTAAATACAAAAAATTGCTATTGAAGGGCTTATAAATACGCCCTACATTTAGTATCTATTCTTTTAGATTTATTATATGACAATAGTCAAACACATTATATCATATCTCATGGCAAATACTCTTGATTACATGCCGCTACAGATAAGAGTTGGAAGTTTTAACTACAGAAAACTGCAAGGAGGCCTAAATTAACAGGGGACAATGATGACAAGGACCAAAGTTACTGTTGTTGCATTCCAACATTAATTAACAGAAAAAAAATCTGTCCTATCTGATGATTTAACCTTCAATTTTCTGACATTTTTGCACTTTAGCATCTAGCATAGAACCTATTCTTATTTATGCAGCCATCTAATGACCACATCTTACTTGCCTGTTTTGATTTAATAGGCAGACTTACTGGTTTTATGTCCCTGTGCAGGAATCCCACAGAATGAATACTTTCAATAGATTCCAAAATCTGCTTCCCAAGCCGCAGAGTGGTACTAATGGTGAATGTCCCTCGAGATTGGCTCCGACGCAGGTCTGCCAAGTTCCGACCCTGATTAAATCAAAACAACGTTTTCATAAAAAAAGACCAAAACCAAGATTCACAGATGGTGTAATATCTTCCTACTTCTTTAGCTGTTCATGGTTAACCATGGAATGCTCTCAATACCTATTTTAACATTTAAGGACAACATATCTCACCTAAGTGTATACACGAGTATTTTCAACAGTAAATTTTGAATCTGTTTTTGAAAATATGAATCTTAGTATCACTCTACTCCTAAATACATAGAACAAACTAATCTCTGTTAGAAGACTAGTACAAACACTATTAGTTAACATCGTATCTGTGTCACTTGAAAAATAGCCACTGAGAAAACGCTCACGAAGAGTTCTTTACACTCACCTCTTTAAGGAAAAGTACATAATTTAATTATACATTATACTGAAAGGATGAGAAATATACTATGTAGGAAATGCAAGCCTGTGACATCACAAAACTGTTGGTCTTCCAAAATAACAGATGACCAACAGTGTGAACTAGACCACACTTTTTCTAGTATTCATATTCACCAAGATGATAAAGGACAATAATCCCATAACCTTAATTGCAAATCACCCATTTTATCCCTTTTTTACAGGAACAAGTCTTTCAGTAAAGTGAATTAAGTGTTTTCTTTTACGTGCAAAGAGTATTTTTTTCACTTTTATCAAAAAAGGCAACAAAATGCAGAGACAAATATAATACATTCTAGACTATCTTTGAGTGAAGACTTAAAAGGAATGTAAATTATCTCAGAAGATATCACAGTTCACTCTTTCAAAAGTGAGATCTTTCTCAGGATGCAAGCTTTCTCCTTTTTGACAGAATTATGGAAAGGATATAATAAAAGGATAAAGATATAAGGATATGCTCAATTTAGCCTTGCTCACTACTATGTGTTCATGATCTTTGGGGTACTACTTTTAGTTAGGCATCCTCTAAAATTTTACTAGTATTTTCCTATATGCTTGGCTAATAATCCAAAACACACAAGCAAACATTGAGCTCTGTTTGATACACTGACCTGCAACTGCATGACCACATAGTTAAATCTGTCATTGCGTCCACATCCGATGAATCTACAGACATGATCTTTTCCTGAGAGAAAAAGAAGCAAATTAGACAATAATAATGAAATTCTGTGGTTTATTCCTTTAAATACCTAGCAAATTACTTAAAATTATAGTTATATTTCTATAGAGGTGCTCAATAAACTAAGTCCCCCACAATTCAACAGTAGTAAAACTAAAGTTAGTTCTACCTGCAATTAAACAAAAGCTTTTTCCCATAATATATGAAGCTCTACCACAGCCATCACTCTTCCATAAGAAAACATGCATGACAACATGCCTAAAGGTCCAAGAGGCATTTTGGACTGGAGAGGTTGTTTTCTTACAAAGCTGGTGGCTTGTTACAGACAATAATCCGAGCCACCATTCCTCTTTTCTATAAGCTGCAGCTGCCGTGATGAAAGAGAACAGCAGTACTTACTTGTTGGGCTATGTTTTGTATTAAAAAACTGCAGAAATTACTATTCAACAAATCCAATTTATTAACATCTGTTTTCTAGAATATAATCTTTGCTATTTAGCTATAAAAGATAAATTCATCTCAGGTACACTGAAACAGAGAAAAAAATATTATAGTTTTGTTTAAGTCGATTTTCTTTAAAGCCTCCTCCTGTCCTCGGAGCAAACTGCGGAGGAGACGAAGGCTGGTCACAAACAATCTCCTTGCTATCCTGCAGCTGTAAGTCAAAACATAAGATTCCCCAGTAAATAAAAAAGCAAGCCAAAGACTGTAGCAGGGAAACAGAAGGGGAATACAAACTCATTGTCATTTTTATATCTGTGTTCATTGTCTTGGAGAGAAGTCAGGACCCCTTATGACCCCACTCTGTGACAGAACAGGGAACTGTAGGGTTTAAGTCCCTGAGGCCATTTACCTTCCTTTCGGACACTGTGGAAGCTACAGCCAACAGAAAGCTGACAGTCTCAAGGGGTTACTAAAGGTGTGTAAAATTTGTGTCATCTAAGGTTTCTTTCACGAATTTCTTTACCCTTAGGATTACCAGACTCTCATATGGGGGATGGGGGGGGGTAATAAAAAAAAGTTAAAGGAGAAAGGCAATTAAAAAATGAAAAAAAAAACCCACATTACTTTTTTCAAATGACCCTTGTGGCTAGCTATAGATCTGGGGGGACTTTTTGCTACTACTGCATTCGCTGCACTCATAGCTCCATCAAAACCCTACTTGACCCTATAGCTTCTGAATATTCTCACTTCACTTGACAGAAGAGTGGTTGTCTGTTTATTGCTTCCTCAGGAAGCTTCCTGCCACATACAATTAAATCAGGTAGGCCCATTTAAAAAAAGAAAATGTTACGGGATTCATCAAAATAATTTATTTTAAAAGAAATCTCTGTAATTTCTGCAAATATGTAAATACTAAGCTATTAAGTATCACTGCTTTTCCTCCACTTTTTCCTTCCACCCATTCATTTAAGTAAGACAGGCGGTATTACAGACAGTATAATTTTATGAAGAAAAAGACTTAGCAGCAAATTTGTCAAGATGAAATTTTGTATATTCATTGCTGCAGTTTCCAGTTAATGAAGTCTCATCTCAAATACTTATGATTCATTTTACATCCACTGTGGGTATGCTGAAGGAACATCTTCAGAGAAATGTATATTAGTCACATTTTATCTGTCCAATTCAGAAAATCTCCAAAATGTGGTTCAGTCAGAGAAATCCCACTTCAACTGGAGCAGCGATTCAGTTTGTGTGGTCAGTTCTCTGAAAACTAACTTCAATAAAAACCTGAGGAAAGAGGGGAGAGAACTGGGGTCTGTATGCCTTATTCAAATAGAATGATCCTCCACCACTCCAGTGGGGCTACAGACTCCTACTTGAGCCTTACACACACTCCTTTTCCCTCAGCAAGAAAACAGTATTTTCTCTCACCTGGGAGCTACACGACTGGGGTTCAGGGGGAGAAGGTGATGTTAACAGGTCGCAGCAAACAACTATGCCCTCAAAAAACCTCCTAGGGAGGGTAGGAAGCCTACAGACCATTCCCCAGGCTGCTGCAGCGTATCACTGCAGTGAGCTGTAGAGCCTACACCAGGGGCAGCCCAGCACTAAACTATGCTGGGGAGCTGTAAAGGAGTGAGGGAGAAGCCTGTAAGGTTGTGTGAGACGGAAACCAACTGAGTGAGTCTCACTCTCACTGAGTGAGATGTGATAAATCTGTCTCCTCCCATCTGACTGTGGGAACAGATGGCCTAACAACATGGTTAAACAAAACAACCATCTGTTGCAGCAGAGTTCTTTTCCTTAAAAAAAAAAAAGGAAAACCAGGGAGCTTAAAGAGTTAAACAGTATTCTGCAGCACTAATTACATGACAGAAGGGGGAAAAAAAAAAAAAGATGTAATTGATGACTAAGCTGTAATAAATGGCCACATCAGTGAACATACTCCTCCTTCATAATTAAAAGAGAAGTCATACGACTACTCACACATTTAAGCATGTTTTGCTAGGTCAGAGTCTTAAAAGAGCTTCTTTGAAGTTTTTCACTATTCACTGTACTGTATACCCACAAAGTTATTACTCATTTTGCCCATGTAATGAATGACCACACTGGTTTAATTTTCAAAATTTCTGAAAGTAAAGAATAATTAATATAGTACATCCCTGCACTTCTGCCAACAGCTGTTTTCATTTCAGGTTCTAATACAGATACACTCAAAAGCATGTTTATAACCCTAAGAATCTGCCTAGTTCTAGCAAAGACTGGAAGAGCTGTTCTGCTTGACTGAGACATATTACACCTCTTTATTTAATTTTTTTCCTAAAAGCCTGTGTTTTCATAACTTTCCCAGAAATTGTACAATTGTTTTTACAGTCAGATCTACACATCAAGAGAATTCTGAATGACTCTGTCAGCTCACGTCTCTCATTGCATACAATTCATAGATCAAACTTGCCAACCATTTGCAAGAGAAAGGATTTTCATGATGATTTTATTCCTTCCTCTATGTCCAAGGTAACTAGAACACCTTGAAAGTAAGAGAACATAAGCCCTTTGAGAAAAGGATAATTATTTACATACAAAAATACACACACACACTCGCCAAAAAGGGATAGAAGAACAAGATAAAAGTTGTTCTCAGAGGATGTACTCTATTAGAAGCTACAAAAATATCCTAAAAGATCTGTTTACAATTTCACCTGTTCTGAATTAAAAAAAAATGTCAAAATTAAGACACATTTCTATATGGTAAATGAAGCATTTAGCAAAAAAATAATCTTCAAGAAACAATTACAACGTTGTTTTATACTGCTCATTTTCATCCATTTTTCTTGATTCTTCTCTATGCTTCTAATTTTTAGGTTTTCTATACTGAAAACTTTATAAGGTAAAGAAATTACTGGAAATGGCTCCTAGGAGCAAAGATTTTCTGTAAAACATAAAATGGTTTCTACCATAATCTTATTTAATAAAAATCCTTTAAGTATGGATAAAAATAGGAGCTTGTACGAATAAAGTTCTCTATCTGTGCCAACTATAAAGCTCAATATACGTAAAAGCTTCACCTTTGTCCTGTCTCTTCCCTGCAGTTGCTTTCCTGATCATCTACAATATTTCCTATCTTAAACCAGAGCAGTAACAGTGTTAAGTGTGGAACTTCCATAGCAATGACTAAAAGTCACTTCCAATGGTATTATTATGAGATCCCTAACTTTTTAATGTTTTTTTAACTGTGCAAGAGAATAAAAAGACATAAAACCTAAGAAATAATATATTTAGATTGTTTACTCATAAGAAAGGTTGTCCAAAGAGCTCCTTCTAAAGATCTCATATAAAATTTGAGTTTCAGTTATATAAAAGCTTCTAATTATTGTTGCTCAAAGAAATAGTACTGAGAAATATTTACTCAGTTTATATTTTATGTGGAATATTTGTCTCAGTGGATCTGTTGTTCAGGTGCTTCATTGTTCTGTTCTTTTTATCCAGGCAACATTTACCATGGGTCAACAGAAACAAAGACTCTTCTGCAGGAAGACTTGAGCTGCTAAAGGAATTATATGTTCTTATCAGTCTTCCTTTGGGAGTATAACTTCTGAAAGGCCCTACAGCAATTATTCACATATCAGTGTTTTATTATTTCAGCATTTATTTTTTTCCAGAAGTATTTCAAAAGGTAAAAAAGTTTTTACTAAGAAAAAATTCATTTTTCTAACATCTTAACTGAAAATTGACCATTTTTTACAGTAGGAAGTTATCATGCACTCCAGTTACGTAATCAGATATAAGGTTGTATTTTTATAAATACAATGGCATTGCAGTGCTACCAAAGTCCAATATTTTCTTTCAGACCTACTATTTTCCTCATTGCTTCAGCTATTTATGAAAAGAGAATCAAGCTCATGCGTGCAGAAAAAAAAAAAAAAAGAAAATAAAAGAAAAATTAATCCAGAGCATTTAAAAACACTGGAATTACAGAGTATTGGTTATTCAAAACTCACTATCTTTAAGATAATTTCTTTCAAGAATGCTGACACGTTTTCTAAACTTAAAATTGGCAATACTGAAATTTACTTTTCATTTCTGGACAAGGAACTCTAAAACTCAAACCAAACTAAAATGCAGTCCTTGAATCTCTTTGCTCAGCTATATAATACTAGATGTTTTTTGTGAAATCCTTTAAACAGACAAAAGTAGGAGCAGTTTGTTAACATTATAACATGTGACACGCTTGCCTCTTGAATCTATAGAGGCTGTCAATTTCTGCTGCAGTGTGACCTTTACAGCACATTAGGCAGCACCATATGTCATCCAGATTTTGTTTGATTCAAACTAAGAGTTTGGGAAAATTGGGCTGCCGACAGGAACACATGTATTATTCAAAATCTTCCAGATTAAAAACAAAATATTTTAAAGAAAGAGTCTCCCTTTAAGCTTTCTTTCAACAATCTTGTGTTGTGAAAAGCAAGGAAAAGAAACCATTGCATATTTCTCTGTATTGATAGCTTCAGACATTGAAGTACTTAAAGGTATATAAAAAGTGACTATTCAAATTCTGACTCAAGGAACTGATCCCTAAAAGTATTTCAGGATTTTACACGTCAGTACTTTTTTCCTAAAAGTTACAGTAGCTTCAAGTTAAGAGATTATGTTTGTTCATGTGTTTTTTTTAAATGTTTCCCATTTTAACACTAGAATTTTTTTTATTTTCATGTCATCCCAAATCACAGAAAAAGTTAATTGTAGCAAGACTTTCAGAATCTGAAAAAGCTTCTATTCCACTTGTTATAACCATTTAGCAGTAACCTGCACAATACGAGAAATATTTGCTTAAACTATGACTAAATAAGAGATTATAATGTTTTTTTAAAGAAGATACACTGACATTCTACTTCTGGCATATCCAAGGTACAGCCTTACCTTGCAGCTTTTTCAACACAGCTACTTCCATTTTCAGTACTTGCTTTGGCTGCTGAGCTGATTCGACCTTTAGTGCAACATTTTCCCGAGTAAGCAAGTCCAGTGCATCGTAAATTTCTCCAAATCCTCCACCTCCTATTTTCCTCAACTATATTAGGGGAGGGAGGGGGGCACAGGGAAGAAAGAACAAATATATATATTAAAGAGGGGAGAAGAAAAGAAACAAAACATCAATTCTTCTTCGTACTGCCTCTCATACTGCAAACACTATTGTATTACAAATAGATTTTAAAGTAATATCCTTCAGTACAGTATAAAAGAGCTACTCTGAATAAACTACAAAGAACACACCTGATCTCTATCTGCACTAAACTCCCTGTATGGAATACAATAGAAGAGTGCACTAGTATTCCCAGCATGAATCTGAGCTGTCAGCATGCTGAATAAAGTCTTTCCTCAAATAGTCACATACTACCCAGAGACCTTCAAATACAAGTGCACTGTGACATTTTTAAAATGTGCCATCTTTTTCACTTTTCAGAAATGCACACACTGAATACTGAAGTTATACAAGTTCTTAGACTCCTCAAAAGAGACAGTATTTTGTATTATATGAAGTAACTTAGACAAAATAGCTACATCAACAAATTATATGAAATGGCTAAGATTATCTTTGAATATACATTTCAAACGTTACTCGCATTTGAATGGTTCACCAAGAACATTCTTATTAACAAACATATTAAAAAACTCGCAACACTGAAAGTTTCATCTGTGCTAGGAGAGTTAAAAAAAAATGCTCATGGCACATTAATTGCACTACATTTAGAGCAAATATTACTAGTTGTGTTTTCACTCTGCTTTAAGTGTTCATAAGGAACAGACACTTGTCTGGTTTTCAGTATCAAAAATGTCAATGTTATTTCATGTAACGCTTTTATATGGCTATCTCCCCCACAGCTAACATTCTAAAACTGATAAAATAAAAAAGGAGACAGAAAGAAATTACCCTAAGACTGACATGTTTTTCTAAATGTCATTTGAAAACATACAGTTGCTAACCTAACTTTACACGGCTACACTGTACTAAATGTCATCTAAACATTCTGGGGTTCTAGAGAGCAGCAATATGCTGACCTAGGTTCAGATTCTGAAAATAAATCTAATGTCTCCTAATCCAGACAATCAGATATCTGACTGAGAAATGTTTTTTAAAATACCCTAGGCCCCTACTCATATTGTTTACCTGCCTTTTTCATTGCATGGAATTTTTATTCTGTATTATTACAATTATACTCAGTATTTCATCATGCACGTTCTGTCCTGAGGATCTTCTACCATTGCAAACAACAACTATTTCAATTCTTAAAATAAAGAAAATATGGTCCAAGATATGTAGCATTATCTGCATTACTCACTTCTGGACAATTCACTGCCAGTTTTATAACAGGATAGACAGCACACCACATTTTCACACCTACAGAATTAACCCACCTAAATATTTCCTTCTAGTGCACACTAGCTGCTAGCAAACACACTCTCCTCTTCTCCACAGGCTATTTCCTTTCTCTGAAGCAAGGTAACATGCATCCTACCAACCCAGGCTTAAGCTCAATTCTCTTTAACCTACATCTCTCAAGAAT